>NC_069502.1:40976678-41219178 GCF_027579735.1 Bombina bombina
TCAGCTTAACATGTTTTTATGTCTAATTAAACCGCTGTATGTATAGCCGAGAAACACGTTGCAATGAAGTTTTATTTTATTTTACCCACTATAAGTTCACTTTCTTCTTGAGGTTATTATTCTTCTTCAGCGGTTTAACCCCTGGTGAAACTTGCATCACAGCATCCACTGCAGACTGCCCATATTGAAACGGATAGATGATAGGATTGCAGTGGGACAATCCTGTGATGGAACGGTGACAGCAGCCCTTTTGCAACAGCAGCGGAGGTACAACAAGCCCAACGTGCTGACCACTGATGTTTTTTAACATTACCTACTTGTAATTGCATTTTTATCTTTTTTTATGACACCTGTCTCGTATCAATATTACACTATGTGGTGCACCTTTCTCAATGTTTGTTTTTTAGAAGTCACCATTGGTGCCTGTGTGACTTGAAGTGGAGCGACTTGGTGTTTTAAAAAGACAATCACCCTTTTTTATGGTGCACATAGAATAGTGCTTTGATATTTATTTGTTGCCATTTATTGTAAAACGTGGTATTGCACCACCTATTTGATTATTTTAGAATAATCTTTTTAAGCAATTCTCTTTTTCTATGTAAAGGTACTGGATAGTTTCCCCCGTTCATAACAACATAAAGGGCTAGAATACAAATGGGGCACAAACGATAATGAATGGCTTACAGTATCTCACAAAAGTGAGTACACCCCTCACATTTTTGTAAATATTTTATTATATCTTTTCATGTGACAACACTAAAGAAATGGCACTTTTCTATAATGTAAAGTAGTGAGTGTACAGCCTGTATAACAGTGTCAATTTGCTGTCCCCTCAAAATAACTCAACACACAGACATTAATGTCTCAATCGTTGGCAACTGTAGCTCCCCAGTGCCGGCAGCACTAATGCAGGCCCAGACCATGACACTCCCAGCACCATGCTTGACTGTAGGCAAGACACACTTGTCTTTGTACTCCTCACCTGGTTGCCGCCCCACACGCTTGACACCATCTGAACCAAATAAGTTTATCTTGATCTCATCGGACCACAGGACATGGTTCCAGTAATCCATGTCCTTAGTCTGCTTGTCTTCAGCAAACTGTTTGCAGGCTTACTTTTGCATCATCTTTAGAAGAGGCTTCCCTCTGGGACAACAGCCATGCAGACCTATTTGATGCAGTGTGCGGCGTATGGTCTGAGCACTGACAGGCTGACTCCCCACCCCTTCAACCTCAGCACTCATATGTCTATTTCCCAAAGACAACCTCTGGATATGACGCTGAGCATGTGCACTCAACTTCTTTGGTTGACCATGGTGAGGCCTGTTCTGAGGGGAACCTGTTCTGTGAAACCGCTGTATGGTCTTGCCCACCATGCTGCAGCTCAGTTTCAGGGTCTTGGCAATCTTCTTATAGCATAGGCCATCTTTATGTAGAGCAACAATTCTTTTTTTCAGATCTTCAGAGTTCTTTGCCATGAGAGGCCATGTTGAAATTCCAGTGACCAGTATGAGAGAGTGTGAGAGCGATAACACCAAATTTAACATACCTGCTCCCCATTCACACCTGAGACCTTGTAACACTAATGAGTCACATGACTTCGGGGAGGGAAAATGGCTAATTGGGTCTAATTTGGAGATTTCTACTTAGGGGTGTACTCACTTTTGTTGCCAATGGTTTAGACATTAATGGCTGTGGGGCATATCTATCAAGCTCCGTACACAGCATGAAGCCCTGTGTTTCTGGCAAGCCTTCAGGCTCACCAGAAACACCAGTTATGAAGCAGCGGTCTAAAGACCGCTGTTCCATAACCCTGTCCGCCTGCTCTGAGCAGGAGGATAGACATCTCCGCAATTCAACCTGATAGAGTACGATCGTGTTGATTGACACCCCCCTGCTGGCGGCCGAAAATCTGCAGGGGGGGGGCGTTGCACCAGCAGCTCACAAGAGCTGCTGGTACAATGCTGAATACGGAGAGTGTATCGCTCTCCGCATTCAGCGAGGTCTGTCGGATCTGATCCGCACTGTCGGATCAGGTCCGACAGACCTTTGTTAAATAGGCCCCTGTGTGTTGAGTTATTTTGAGGAGACAGCAGATTTACACTGTTATACAGGCTGTACACTCACTACTTTACTTTGTAGCACAGTGTCATTTCTTCACATGTCACATGTCACATGTCACTTTTGTGAGGTACTGTATATTTTTTTAACCAAAGCATCTAAATGCAGCCTAAACATTTTAAGTGAGTCCTATGCTTTTAATGGACAGTGCAGTAAGCGATGTTAGCTCATTGTGCTCGTATTACAAATGGTGCGTTAAGTGTTGTCATTGTGTGCAAACCAAAATACTCCTGTAAAATGTAGCGCTTTTTGAGACCTCGAGTAATAGATAATCGTTTGCTAGTTTGCATAGAAAAAAACATGGAAATACACTATAGAAATAAATTATTTAAGTTATATTTATACTTATAACAAGAAACAATGGTTTAATAATGAAAACATTTTTTGTGGTATAATTAAAGGGATGGGCTATATAACAAGGGGCGGGACTGTGAACTGTGAAAGGTGTATGCTTGTTTGAAGTCTTTTATGCTTATGTTTCATTGAAATCGTATAGCACAGAAGTAAATGAAAAACACTACTTAAAAAGGATTTTTTGCGCTTCATGGGCATAAATTGTAAAGTTGTGTATAGGATCTTGGCTTTAGGATAGACAAGTACCAAGAAAGGCACCAGTTTATTTATTGGAAACCCCCCTTTCATGGACTCTATGGAGATGCCTATGTTGCTTTGTGGTTAATCCTGTTATCCCCTAAGGTACACGTTTCCCATCTGTAGCATCTTCAGGTAGTATCTAATCTTCTCCTACAGATTGTTCCTCTCCATATGTAGCAGATTGGAATGTTTTAAATGAATGAACCCTCTTGATATAGGGCTCAGTCCTACCTACCATCTCTTCCATAGTTTACTGCTTTTCCATGATCTTGAACTATACAAACTCTTGCCCCCTCACCTTTGAACATTTACTCAACTGTCCTTATCTGTGCCCTAGATGTTATATAACAGAAGGTGTTAAGTGGGAAAGGGTAGAGTTTGTAGTGTAGGAGTCATAATATCAGAATTGGGGGCAAGGGGTAGTTCCATGTAGGGAAAAGGATGGTATCAATGCTAGTGGAAGTGATAGTGTCATAGTGTGGAAGGAACAGTATCAATGGTGGGTGGAAGTGGTAGTGTCAGCAGTTATGGGGAATGGGTTGTGTAATTAGTGGGTGAAAGTGATTCTATGGGTAAGAGTTAATGTCTATGGTGGGGGACAGTATTAGTTTGGGAGAGATAGTGTTGGTGGAGGATACAGAGTTAGTAGTGGAGGCAGGGAATAGTATCAGTGGTGGAGACAAAGAAGAATAGTGTTAGTGTTAAGTGGAGGGTATCGGTTAAGTTAAAGGAAGATTATTGTAACCAGTGGAGGGGAAAGACCAACTAAACTGAGTCCAGAAATGCTCAACCAAACCCCCTGGACTGTGGCCACTCCTGGGCCCACTAATGTTTTTCCTACAGTCTATCCTGATTCCACACCAGGCCACTAAACTCCACCCCAAATGCCAAGATAATATCCCCAGCCTCCATTCACATATACTAGTTGGAAAGTATGAAAGTAGGCTTCATATCTCTTCCTGGTTATGTCTGTGAACCTCCATAAACTAGACTGCGATAGATAATTATGCATTATAAATGTGTAATCAAATGTAAGCATATTAGGAGCAGAAAATTTCAATTTAAATTCTCTGTTTAAGGTCTTTGTTTGAACACCAGAGGTAATTCTGTAAGGAACCAAATAATGATATATTTACAGTGGATTGTTACAAGACTGCAAAATAAATAGTAATAGCACTTTAGGCTACTCATTAAGCCAGCAGTACAGCAGTGAATAAAAAGCACAGGAACGTTCATGAATTTCTACTTGTGCCTCAGATTCTCATATAAACTTCTTGCAGGTTATAATGTTATGCGTTTAATAAACATATGAGTGGTATCTTGTGCTGCAAACATCTAGAAATGATGTTAAGTGGTCACGTTCTTAAAATCTTTCTTTTTATTTGATACTCAAGTGTATGGTTGTGAGTTACAGTAATTGTATCTTTCAGTAATTGCATATTTGTGATCAGGGTTTTACTCTTACCAGCAACTAAGATCTTTAGCATTGGATTTTACAGTAAACAGAAGTTCCAACAGTCACATTTTTATAAATTGTAATTTCCAGTATCTAGAACATTGTGGCACTATCTTCTTAAAGGGACAGTCTACTAGAAAAAAATTATTTTTTAAAAAGATAGATAATCCCTTTTTACCCATTCCCCAGTTTTGCATAACCAACACAGTTATAATAATATCATTTTTACCTCTGTGATTACCTTGTATCTAAGCCTCTGCAAACTGCCCCTTATCTCAGTCTTTTTGACAGACTTGCATTTTAGCCAATCAGTGATTACTCAAAAATAACTCCACGGACATGAGCACAATGTTATTCGTATGACACATACAAATTATCAGTGTATACTTGTAAAAAACTGCACTGAGATAAGAGGCGGTCTTTAATGGCTTAGAAATAAGTTTGAGCCTACCTAGGTTTAGCTTTCAACAAATAATTCCAAGAGAACATAGAAAATTTGATAAAAGTAAATTTTAAAGTTTTTTAAAATTGCATGCCCTATCTGAAACATGAAAATTTAAGTTTGACTTGACTGTCCCTTTAAAGCAATAGAAACTTGGCAAATATTGCTCTGTACAACAAGGTTTGGAACTTTTGCAGTTATTTTAAACCTTGTCACAATTATTTAATGGTTTACAGTCTGAGAATTGTTAAAATCTGAAGTTGCAGCCACTTACTTCTTATGCAGAATTAATTTTCTGCAGCGTTCTTAGTTATTTTAGATCTTGTCAGTATAGAAAATTAGGTTTTCTCAATGAAATCTTTTAAAATATTGTTTTAACACCATTGGGCAAACACGACCAGTATTCTCATCATACACATTTACAAATGACATTCATATTGTTTAATACTTATCATAAACATCCCTCTACGGACGGAGCTTGAGGGCCTGTGTTTCTGGCGAGCCTGCAGGCAGTCTAAAGACCGCTGCTCCATAACCTGTCTGTCTGCTCTGAGCAGGCGGACAGGCATCACTGACAATTCAACCTGATCGAGTACGATCGGGTTGATTGACACCCCCTTGCTGGTGGACGATTGGCTGTGAATCTGCAGGGGGCGGCATTGGTCTCCGCATTCAGCGAGGTCTGTCGGACCTGATCCGCACTGTCGGATCAGGCCCGACAGACCTTTGTTAAATAAGGGCCATTTAGTCCATTAACCATATCAACCCAGCTCAGTTCATCTCAGGGTCCATTTCCAGTAGTTCAGGGTGCTGTTGTGGGAAAATAGTGAACAAATCTCCCGGCAGTTATCCAGTCTGGTTGTTTTTTACTCTGAAAGATTGTGATCACTTTGAATGTTTGTAAATATAAATGTTCGGAAAGGTTCATCCCCTGAATTTAATACCAGCATTTTTAAGCATTTCTGTTTCCTTCCCACTCATCCTTTTATTGCTCTTGTAACTCTCTCTCTCTCTCATTAAGAGCCCCCCCCCCCTATTTGTCGCACTCAGGGATCATTTCTCATGTCATCTCTTATTCAGTTGGTGCTGTTTTTTTTAAACACTGTGCGGCACGTCCATCGAGGCATTAGTCTGCCCGTCCATGTGAAGCCTGTTATTAACACTAACTTATATTCTAATCTAGCTGCAGAAGATAGTGAGCATATATTTGCAGTGTTAAAGTTAATGGCCTGATACATTAACAGAAAAGACACATTTAAAGTTCAATTATCTGAACTGTTGGAGTGAGTCTGTACAGCATTATAGAATGGCAAGTTATAATAGCTGTGCTCAGACATTAGTTATTGATGTTATCAGTAATTCATATTGTACGCTCTGCGCAAAGCAATGTGTGCGCGATCATCCCAAGAACAGCAAAATACCCTATATGTAATTACAGATTGTGACTTTATAACTACATTTTATTATGTTCATATGCATGAAGCAAATTGTTTAATTATTGTAAAGTTGTGTACATTGAAAACTCATCAGTGTATTTGTGTATCCAATTATTCTCTTCAGTAATACAAAAGCATAAGGAAGCTGGGTCTTTGGGTAAAATATAGTGTTGCCAGATGTCTAATATTAAACTGGAAAGTCCAAAATTACTTAAAAAATAACTGGACACTTAAATGATCAGTTTCTTTAGGTACTTTAAGCCATGGCTAAGTTTCAACCCTTTACAAATATAATATGGCACCAAAAATGAAACATAAAGGTAACTCATCAAGTGCAATGTCACTTTTTCTGCCAACTGCCAAATAAGTAAAGGATTTAAACTTCAATGAAGTGTGCGCGGCAGGGAACAGGAGTGTCATTTATGGTCTGTGTGTGTTACTTTCAATCAAGGGGTCAAATAACTGCTCATTATGTTACAGACAGTCAAGAGGAGATACAATTATTGTTTTTTTTAATTTTAATAGCACTCAGGGAGTAAAACCACAGCTCTGGGGGGTAGTTATCAACGTGTCAACTTTCCTGCCTTCGCCGGCCCAATACGCCCACCTAAGCTCGCCTCACATCGCCGCTGCGGACCTGAAAAATTTTCGCCTAAGTTATCAAATAAAGCTGTCAAAAAGCCGCGCACCAAGTACGGGGCGATGAGCAGCGGACTGTGAGAGTTATCACTCATCCGATCTCGCTGCTCTTCGGCTTTTTCCCAGCTTTATTGCTAGCCTGTCACTAAGCACCCACACTAAACTACACTGTTCTACCCCCTATACCGGCGCCCCCGGAGCCCCCCGCAACTAAATAAAGTTACTAACCCCTAAACCACCGCTCCTAGACCCTGCCACAACTCTGATAAATGTATTAACCCCTAAACCGCCGCTCCCGGACACCGCTGCCACCTACATTATACCTAGTAACCCCTATCCTGCCCCCCCTATACCGTCGCCCTCTATAATAAGGTTATTAACCCCTATCCTGCTGATCCCGCACCTTGCCGCAACTAAATAAATAGTTTAACCCCTAAACCGCCACTTCCAGACCCTGCCGCAACCTATATTAAATTTATTAACCCCTATCCTGCCCCCCACTACACCGCCGCCACTGTAATAAAATTTTTAACCCCTAAACCTAAGTCTAACACTAACCCTAACACCCCCCCTAACTTAAATATTAATTAAATAAATCTAAATAATATTTCTATTATGAACTAAATTAATCCTATTTAAAGCTAAATACTTACATTTAAAATAAACCCTAATATAGCTACAATATAAATAATAATTATATTGTAGCTATCTTAGGATTTATTTTTATTTTACAGGTAACTTTCAATTTATTTTAACTAGGTACAATAGCTATTAAATAGTTATTAACTATTTAATAGCTTACCTAGCTAAAATAAAGAGAAATTTACCTGTAAAATAAAAACTAACCTAAGTTACAATTACACCTAACACTACACTATACTAAAATAAATTATTCCTATTTAAAACTAAATACTTACCTGTAAAATAAACCCTAAGATAGCTACAATATAAATAATAATTACATTGTAGCTATCTTAGGATTTATATTTATTTTACAGGTAACTTTGTATTTATTTTAGCTAGTTAGAATAGTTATTAAATAGTTATTAACTATTTAATAACTACCTAGCTAAAAGAAATACAAAATTACCTGTAAAATAAATCCTAACACTAATCCCAGCCAATAGAATGCGAGCTCAATCTGATTGGCTGATTGGATCAGCAAATTGGATTGAACTTGAATCTGATTGGCTGATTCAATCAGCCAATCAGATTTTTCCTACTTTAATTCCGATTGGCTGATAGAATCCTATCAGCCAATCGGAATTGAAGGGACGCCATCTTGGATGACGTCCCTTAAAGGAGCCTTCATTCGTCGGTAGTCCGTCGGTAAAGAAGGATGTTCCGCGTCGGCGGGATGAAGATTGAAGACCCGGCTTGGAAGATGACATCCCCGGATAGAAGACTTCTTCAGCGCCTCTTGGAAGATGACATCGCCCGGATGGAAGAGTTCTTCAGTGCCGCTTGGAGGATCACTTCATCGGATGGAAGATTTCTTCAGCGCCGCTTGGAGGATCACTTCTGCCGCTCTGGGTCTCCTCTTCAGTTCCATCGCTGCTCGGCTGAGTGAAGACGACTAAAGGTAGGATGATCTTCAGGGGATTAGAGTTAGGTTATTTTAAGGGGGGTTTGGGTTAGATTAGGGGTATGTGGGTGGTGGGTTTTAATGTTGGGGGGGTTGTATTTTTCTTTTACAGGCAAAAGAGCTGAATTCTTTGGGGCATGCCCCCACAAAAGGCCCTTTTAAGGGCTGGTAAGGTAAAAGAGCTTTGAACTTTTTTAATTTAGAATAGGGTAGGGCATTTTTTTTTATTTTGGGGGGCTTTGTTATTTTATTAGGGGGCTTAGATTAGTTGTAAGTAGCTTAAAATTGTTGTAATATTTTTAAAATGTTTGTAACTTATTTTTTTTATTTTTTGTAACTTAGCTTTTTTTTTTTGTACTTTAGTTAGTTTATGTAATTGTATTTAATTGTAGTTTTTTGTAGTTAATTTATTTAATTCATTTAAAGATAGTGTAGTGTTAGGTTTAATTGTAACTTAGGTTAGGATTTATTTTACAGGTAATTTTGTATTTCTTTTAGCTAGGTAGTTATTAAATAGTTAATAACTATTTAATAACTATTCTAACTAGCTAAAATAAATACAAAGTTACCTGTAAAATAAATATAAATCCTAAAATAGCTACAATGTAATTATTATTTATATTGTAGCTATATTAGGGTTTATTTTAAATGTAAGTATTTAGCTTTAAATAGGATTAATTTAGTTCATAATAGAAATATTATTTAGATTTATTTAATTAATATTTAAGTTAGGGGGGGTGTTAGGGTTAGTGTTAGACTTAGGTTTAGGGGTTAATAATTTTATTACAGTGGCGGCGGTGTAGTGGGGGGCAGGATAGGGGTTAATAAATTTATTATAGGTGGCGAAGGTGTAGGGGGGGCAGGATAGGGGTTAATAAATTTAATATAGGTTGCGGGGGTCCGGGAGCGGTGGTTTAGGGGTTAAACTATTTATTTAGTTGCGGCGAGGTGTGGGATCGGCAGGATAGGGGTTAATAACTTTATTATAGAGGGCGGCGGTATAGGGGGGGCAGGATAGGGGTTACTAGCTTTAATGTAGGTGGCGGTGGGCTCCGGGAGCGGCGGTTTAGGGGATAATACATTTATTATAGTTGCGTCGGGGTCAGGGAGCGGCGGTTTAGGGGTTAATATGTATAGAGTAGCTTTCGGTGGGCTCCGGGAGTGGCGGTTTAGGGGGTAATAACTTTATTTAGTTGCGGCGGTGTAGGGGGGCAGATTAGTGGTGTTTAGACTCGGGGTACATGTTAGGGTGTTAGGTGTAGACAGCTCCCATAGAAATCAATGGGATGTCTGGCAGCAGCGAACTTGTACTTTCGCTATGGTCAGACTCCCATTGATTCCTATGGGATCCGCCGCCTCCAGGGCGGCGGATTGAAAACCAGGTACGCTGGGCCGGAAAAGTGCCGAGCGTACCTGCTAGTTTTTTGATAACTAGCAAAAGTAGTCAGATTGACGTCTGGAGTGACGTAAGAATCGATCTGTGTCGGAATGAGTCCGGCGGATCGAAGTTTACGTCACAAAATTCTACTTTTGCCGGTCTCTAGCCTTTGATAACTATGGCGAATCAGCGTATTTGAGGTTGACGGCTTGATAACTAGGCCACATTGTCTGTTACTGGTAGCCATTGGGATAAGGTCCCTGTTGATTGGTGAAAAAGTATACATGGTGTGGGTGGGGCTTAGGACATGGTTGGTGTGGGTGCTAGATAGACATGTGCAATTAGTTTTGGGCGAAATTAGTTTTCGGACAATTTTTGACTGATTCGGAGATTCGGATGAATCTGAATTTTCCGAACCGGCACATAACTAAAATCTCGAAAACAAATCAGTTTCCGAATTTTCGTATTTTTCATTGTTCATCTAAACCGCCGACTTCCCACGTCGCCAACACTAAATAAAACACTACATAAAGCTATTAACCCCTAAACCGCTGTCCCCTCACATTGCCAACACTAACTAAATCTATTAACCTCTAAACCACTGCCTCCTCATATTGCCAACACTAAATAAAATCCTATTAACCTCTAAACCCCCATTCCCCCACATTGCGACTCCCTAAATAAAAATATTAACCCCTAAATCGTCATCCCCCCACATTGCAACTAGCTAAATAAAACTATTAACCCCTAAACCTCCGCCCCCCACATCGCAACTAGCTAAATTAAACTATTAACCCCTAAACCTAACACCCCCTTCACATGAAGAGGACCTCCACCTCAGACTGATGGATCTCCACCAGGACCTCCGCTCCATGCATTCACCGACCGCTCCACCTCCACTGGGATAAAGATAGAAGATGCCGGTCCCACGATGGATGCAGATGGAGCCACCTGGATGAAGATGCATGAAGATCTTTCGCCGGACTTCAGGAACGGAACAATGCCCATACAAATGCCCTTTCCGGGCAATGGGCAGATTATTTTTTTTTTTAGTTAGGTTTTTTTATTTTGGGGGGTTGGAGGGTGGGGGTTTATAAAGTTAGGGGGGGGGGTTGTTTTAATTTTTTGGCAAAAGAGCTGTTAACTTTAGGGCAATGCCCTACAAAAGGCCCTTTTAAGGTATATGGGTAGTTTATTATAGATTATGTTTTTTTTTTATTTTTGGGTGTTGTTTTTCTTTTAAACGGGGTATTAGATTACAAATAATTTTTATTATTTTGGATAATTTATTTTGTTATTTTTTTTGTAATGATAGGTTTTTTATTTTTTGTAATTTTAGTGATTATTATTTTTTGTAATTGTAGTTTTAATTTTTTTGTAATGTTAGGTTTTATTTTTTTTAGTAATGTTAGGTTTTTTATTTTTTGTATTAGTATATTTTTTTTAAACAAGTAATATTTTTTTTTTTAGTTTAAAGGGACACTGAACCCAATTTTTTTCTTCCGTTATTCAGATAGAGCATGCAATTTTGAGCAACTTTCTAATTTACTCCTATTATCAATTCTTCTTTGTTCTCTTGCTATCATTATTTGAAAAAGAAAGTCCAGCACCTTGGACAGCACTTTATTATTGGTGGATGAATTTATCCACCAATCAGCAAGAACAACCAAGTTTGTTCACCAAAATGGGCCGGCATTTAAACTTACATTCTTGCTTTTCAAATAAAGATACCAAGAGAATAAAGAACATTTGCTAATAGGAGTAAACTAGAAAGTTGCTTAAAATTGCATGTTCTATCTGAATCACAAAAGAAAAAAATTGGGTTCAGTGTACCTTTAAGCTTAGGTTTTATTTTTATTTCACAGGTAAGTTTGTATTTATTTTTAAATAGGTAGTTAATAATTGTAACTTTACTTTAGGTGTATTTTAATTATGTTAAAGTTGGCAAGTGTTAGGTTTAGGGGTTAATAGTTTAATTTAGCAAGTTGCGATGTGGAGGACGGTGGTTTAGAGGTTAATAATTTTATTTAGTGTTTGAATTGTGGGGGGATGGCGGTTTAGAGGTTAATAATTTTATTTAGTGTTTGCGATGTGGGGGGCATCGGTTTAGAGGTTAATAGGTTTAGTTAGTGTTGGGAATGTGGGGGGGAGGTGGCGGTTTAGAGGTTAATAGGATTTTATTTAGTGTTGGCAATGTGGGGGGATGGTGGTTTAGGAGTTAATAGGTTTATTTAGTGTTGCCGATGTGGGGGGCGGCAATTTAGAGGTCAATAGGTTTAGTTAGTGTTGGCGATGTTGGGGGCAGCAGTTTAGAGGTAAATAGGTTTTTATTTAGTGTTGGCAATGTGGGGGGAGCAGTGGTTTAGAGATTAATAGGTTTTTATTTAGTTTTGGCATTGTCGGGGGACGGCGGTTTATATAATTTTTGTTTCGGCATATTCCTTATGTTAAGTTGAATTGGTTTTTGGATCCATTCTTTATTCATATTCATTATTCTATTGTAAAAGTTAGAATAGAAATATAAATAAAGAATGGATCCTAAGAACGATTTAACATAACTAATTTTCCAAAACAAAATTATTTATTAACGAATGAAAACGAAACAAAACTAAAAATGTTTTCGCTGTGCACATGTCTAGTGCTAGAGCCTAATACAGCCTAAGGGTCAAATACCTCTTAAAAAGCCTAACTGGACAAATAAATTACTCCAGCAAAAGCAAATTAAGCCATCTACCCCTTCCCAACTGGTCTCTTTTGGAATGCGCAATAAGCACCAGGACTGTTGCATCTTCAACTCTCACTTGCTCCCTTAGAAAACCTGAACCAATGCAAACTTTGGACTTAGACACTAGCTCACTAATGCACAGCACCGCAAAGTAAGCTAACGAAAACGTTGTAGCAAACAGCACCACTTCATAACCAGAGCTGTAAACCTCCTCCAAAGCTGCAACCATCTGTTCCAATCTCCACCTTGTAACTAGCTCCCTGACGTCCTTACTCTTCACTCCTAGCTTCTGTGCTCCTTTCAGCATGACCCTAGCCAGAAAGAATTTAGACACATCCTCAATCCCATGCAGTTTGGAGAAGAAGGAAATAGTAGCCAAGCAACTCCCATTGCACCTGGAGTAAATTCTCTCATACAACCAAGCTAACCATGCAGAAATAAATGTACCAAGTGGGCCCTACAAGATGTCTTAAGAGCACTAATGAATGCCACCCATTCCTCCCAGTACCAATGTCAACTGCCAAGTCCTAGGCACCAGTAACCCTCGGAGAATCTTAATGCAGTTTCCCAACATTTTCCAAGGACATTCATCAACACTGGCATTCACAGTAAGAACCACCTCCCTCAAACTCAACCACTGGCCTTGTGATAGTGTATCAGCGATAAGATTGCGAGCCCCTGACACATGTCTGGTGGCAAACGCAATATTCTGGAGCAAGCACAGCAAGACTAACTGCCTAAGCATATTAACAACTGGAGGGGAAGAAGTGGACAGCCGATTGAAAGTGTAACGTCAACCTCTCATATAGCTATCCCTTTAAGAAGGTGTTCCAATTCCAACCAATTTTATGACAAGATAGGAGGCTCCTATTTTGCTTTACTTTCTTTACTTTCTAAACTCCAGCAGTAATACAAGTACAGAAAAAAGTGACATAGTATAACTGTACAACCAATCAGATCACAGTACACGGTAATAAAGCCAGGCTCTGGACAATCCTCTTTCTTTACTGCTCCAGCGGCAAGGTGACATAAACTTGTTTCAGATTGATTTTCTCTAAAAGATTGACTAATTATCTTCTCTAAGATTACTATGTCTGTTTTTTTCCTTACCACTCATTCATTGAGAGTTGATCTTATCTTATCTGATTTTCTCTTTTCTTTTCTACCATTCTATCGAATCTCTTTATAATGTTTCTTCGAACATTTTACTCTGTCGAACATTTAGTAGCTGTTTATCGATTATTAATTTAATCTCATACCTGTTTGTATATTTCTATAACAATGGTGGCGTAGTGGAACGTTTCTTCCTTACAACAGTTTGGCATTAAGGAATACCACATCCTCATGAGATCGCCGACCGGGTGCCTTTTTACCGCCTCGCTGTGCTCCGGGGGCCATCTTGGTAGAGGATCTCTGTCTCTCTCCTTATGCTGCGCACGCAACATCACACCATGTGACAGCAGCCATCTTGGATTCGGTTTCCACTATATCACCAACAAATAACGCTATTCCTAAAACGGATAGTCTCTACAATACCTGGGCTATTATGCAACGATAATGATGCAATAAGGATAATATAAAAAATAGGGTGTTACAATACCACTAACCTATAACGGTAAATAAAGTTGTAACATATATAATTATATCTACAGATAATAGATAACAAGCATTATCAAGATCATAATCCCTGTGAAAACAAATGTATCCTTTTATATTAAATACATGTGAACAGAAGCGATATTCTGTCATTTCTGCGGCACTCTTTGAGCTCCGCAGCAGGCATAGTACATATATATATATATACACAGTGGGGCAAAAAAGGAAATTTATGCTTACCTGATAAATTGATTTCTTCTACGATACGACGAGTCCACGGATTCATCCTTACTTGTGGGATATTATCCTCCTGCTAACAGGAAGTGGCAAAGAGCACCACAGCAGAGCTGCATATATAGCTCCTCCCTTCTCTCCACCCCCAGTCATTCGACCGAAGGTATAGGAAGAGAAAAGAAAAGCTAAAAGGTGCAAAGGTGACTGAAGTTTTGAAAACAAAAATATAATCTGTCTAAAATGACAGGGAGGGCTGTGGATTCGTCGTATCGTAGAAGAAATCAATTTATCAGGTAAGCATAAATTTCCTTTTCTTCTACTAGATACGACAAGTCCACAGATTTATCCTTACTTGTGGGATACAATACCAAAGCAACAGGACACGGATGAACGGGAGGGACAAGACAGATACCTAAATGGAAGGCACCATTGCTTGAAGAACTTTTCTCCCAAAAATAGCCTCCGAAGAAGCAAAAGTATCAAATTTGTAAAATTTGGAAAAGGTATGAAGGGAGGACCAAGTCGCAGCCTTACAAATCTGTTCAACAGAAGCATCAATTTTAAAAGCCCATGTGGAAGCCGCCGCTCTAGTAGAATGAGCTGTAATTGTTTCAGGAGGCTGCTGTCCAGCAGTCTCGTATGCCAAGCGGATGATGCTTTTCAGCCAAAAAGAAAGAGAGGTAGCCGTAGCTTTTTGACCCCTATGCTTTCCAGAATAAACAATGAATAGAGAAGATGTTTAACGGAAATCCGTGGTCGCTTGTAAGTAAAACTTCAAGGCACGAACCACGTCCAAGTTATGTAACAGACACTCCTTCTTAGACGAAGTGTAAGAATTTACACTTAAACCAAAAGGATCTTATGTTAAAAACTGTTCACGACACAAAATTAATATATGTATATATCAATAATCAGCCTTGTGCAAACGCAGTTCATATACAATTTTCTGTATATTTATATAACTCTCCAAGCACAGATAACCATACTACCTTCAACTAAACAATCACACATTTATTAAATAACAGATAAATAACAAGATTACATGTTATTGTTTACAAGGTTAAACAACAGAAAACAATTTAACAGAGAAATAGTACATGAAATAATATTACCCCGTTTGCATCTGTGAGAGGCCGTAAGTTATGGAGTTTAACTTGATATTTTCCCTTCCAGAGAGGCACTCTAAATACTGTCATCTTTCATGCCTCTTAAATACCCTTTAAGATTGCTGACAATATACTTTTGGCCATGTTCCAAATAAGGTGATCTAAACTATAGTAAGCTTTTGCAACTCACAGCAATCCTTTCTACCCATATATGATCTCAGCCCTTAGTAATAGTAACTGTCTACCTCAGCATTACATCATGCCTGATGTTAAAAAAGTCATAAAGACACACTAACCTTCTCTGTAACAATAAGGACACCATTTGTATATTCATTAAAATCTTACAGTTCACCCCTTTGCTAGGCCTTATAGTGTAACGGCAAGGTTTAGCACATTACTTTATAAACTATTCTCTTAATACAAAAAAATAACATAAACAAAAGAATTATACATTTAACAACAATTAAAATCTTAAAAGTAAAATTGTACAATCGGATGTTGTAATGTTCTTTTGTTCCCAAATAATGGCATTGTCCTTGACTATCATATTTTGCAAAAATGAACTTAAAAATAGATGTTTCTTTGCCACATCTAACTCATTCTGTATAACATTGTAACATTAGACTGTCAAATTTGTCTAATGCCATGTTAATACATGCAGGATCTTAATTGTCATTTCGATGTTGTTGATTATCCTCATCATCTTCCACAACATAGTTAGGTTACATGCATTGACTTTGATACCACAATCACGATTTCCATTTTGAAGTTGTCTTAGTCAAACCCAAAGTACCCATGCAGTCCTCTGAAAATTCAAAAAGAATTTCGTCCAGCAAAACCCTTCATAACCCTCCATAATCAGCCATAACAACAATAGGACATGGATTTTCCCAACTTGAAGATAGGTTGTCATCTTTTGGTATTTCTTCATATTCTTTCTAAGAAAAATCAAATGCAGTATCTGTTAATTCATATATTTTTTAAAAATATAATACCATTTAAAATAGTTTTTTGTTTTCTTATTCGTTATTTCAAAGAAATAAAACAATAAAATTATCTTTATCAAAAATACAAAAAGAACAAGCCATTTTAGGAACAAATGAGCGACTTTTTTAGACATAAAATCTCATTATTATTACTAAAACTATTACATTCAAAAGATCTAACATTTTGTTAAAATATGTTTTTATTTGAGCTTTATTCCTTACAAAATTTTGAGCTACCAACATATTTATATTGTCAATATGCTGTGATACTCATTTTCTTCATAAATTATCAGGAAAGCATAATTTATGTTTTTATCCAAATGTTTATTATTGTCTCTTGTAAATTTGGTGTAGCAATTGGAAGTAAAGTCCTTCCACGTGTTTTATTCAATCTACAAGTTATTACTTGATAGGGCATGACACCTGTAGTAGAATGTGGGATACATTTTATGGTCATTGAACAGAAAGATACCTTTTTGCCCATGTTGAAAGTTTAATGCTACAAATTTTAGTTTATAATTGTTTATAGTATTTATTACCCCTTTCTACCACTCCTGATGATTACAGTCTATAAGCAATATATAATTTATGCTTAATTCCCAATGATTAATTAATTTCCTTGAAATATTTTCCCACTAAATGCAGGCTCATAATTACTTTCTACTACAAATGGCATTCCCATCTAGAGAAAAGCTCAAATAAAATAACCTTTGCGGCTATAAAAACGATTTGATTTGTTTTTGGAAAAAACCTCAATCCATTTTGTGAAAACATCTATTACCACTAAACAATACATGTATCCTTCTGGTATTCTAGGTAAAACCAACAAAACAAAATAATAAGATCTATTTATCTTTGTAACCAAGGTCCGTCAGAGGGAAAAGTAAAATCCTTAATAATTATTGATTCATATTGGCTGAAGAATTAAACTGCAGACAAGGCAAATTTCTAGAACATATTGGGAAAAAAAACAAAAAATATTATCTTTCATTGGTGGCCACATTACAAACTTCTCTGTATTTTTGTTACATGTTCTATCTGCAGAATAATGTCCGCCTATAGGAAGCAAATTATATTTTTGAAAATGAATCTACACATTCTTAAAGGGAAAGGGAAAAAAAAAAACTTTCATGTTTCAAATAGGGCATGTCCTTTTTTTTTTTTTCATGATAGAGGATATTTTTTTTTTTTAAATATTTATTTATTTTCCGCTGTACAAAAAAGAAGAACAAAACAAGAAAAAAGAAGAATTTCCAATTGATTGTGTTTACAACATAAATCCGATCTATCAGCACATCTTGTTGCAAATAACAATAAAAAGTTTTACAATATTCAAGAATTAAGCAACAAAATCAAAATATATTCAATAACATAATTATCAGAATTAACATCAATATTCAATCAAATTTTCAGCCTTGATGTATACTTTTTACCCTGTATTATGTTTCTGTACAGCGGTATTTTATAATCTATTATTCGTCATTCACTCAGTATTCCTATGACCAAGAGCAAAGAAGGTACAAGAAGCGCAAACAAGCTTGAGTAATTTATAACATACATGTATTAAAAATAAACATAGTAACTTACACTTTAGTAAGCAGATACGATCCCCAAATAAAATCAAAGGCAGCAGCAGTCTGAGTCCTAATCAAACAGGCAGAAGTTTGTCCAGATTTAGTGGTGGACCGCCGAACAAAAAGCCGGCGTCTGACGTCACTGTAAGATACAGGATCCGGAGCGTCCCCCTTTAGGCCTCAACCTCTCAGCTGCAATTACTGTCGATGAAGACGAGCCACCCTTCACGATATCCCTACGCGTTTCGTCCGGAACCCGGCCGGACTTTTTCAAGGGTAAAGTTTGTAAAAAGTTCAAGTGCGGTAGTTCAGGAGGATGTTGCATTGCCAATTTACCCTTGAAAAATTCCGGCCGGGTTCCGGACAAAACGCATAGGGATATCGTGAAGGGTGGCTCATCTTCATCAACAGTAATTGCAGCTGAGAGGTTGAGGCCTAAAGGGGGACGCTCCGGATCCTGTATCTTACAGTGACGTCAGACGCCGGCTTTTTGTTCGGTGGTCCACCGCTAAATCTGGACAAACTTCTGCCTGTTTGATTAGGACTCAGACTGCCGCTGCCTTTGATTTTATTTGGGGATCGTATCTGCTTACTAAAGTGTAAGTTACTATGTTTATTTTTAATACATGTATGTTATAAATTACTCAAGCTTGTTTGCGTTTCTTGTACCTTCTTTGCTCTAGCTTTTACGTGACTCTGGTGATCACAGGAATTATCACCAAAAAGAAGCTGCATCATTTTGGGTACAACCTAGGTCTATCCCAAGAATTGGACATTATCTCCATCACACACGGGACTGCTATATTGGAATCTAGGTTTGCATTGGTTTTGCTAAACCTTTTTTTTAGTTTCATTTGTATGTTATGTTTGTTTATTTTTTTGTATCTCTTATGTGTATCCTTGCACCTTATCTGTGACATTTATATATTTTTATACTTTGTTCAAATATTCTTTATATTTTTTATATATAGAGGGGAGCTCTTTTTTATTTTGAAGATTTAATTAAGATTATTTGATTAGCGCTGATATTTTGTTCTCTGTATGCTTATGTTTTTTATTCCTATGACCAAAAAGCCCCCCATGACCCTAAGAGAAGAAAGAAAAAAAAAAATAGAAGAGAGAAAAAAAAAAAAAAAGGAAAAAAAGAGGGATAGCCCTCTCTCCAACTCTCTCCCGCTGCTCCCCCTACCACACACCCAAGAGCACTAACTCTGAATTTTGAAATGGAAAAATCATATAATCAATTTCATTTTCAGGGAGTGTTTTAATGTAAACAGCCCATTTAATGAAAAAGTTCTTTATATCCTCTGCATTATCTATATCTGTGTCCTTTTGTTCCAGCACACACTGTTTTTTCAAACAGTTCTGGATTTCAGAAACACTAGGTACGGAGCGCATTTTCCATTTTTTACATATCAGATATCTGGTTGCTAAAATAGACATGGATACCATGTTATCATTTGAGTAGCGCTTATTTAAGTTGTCAAGACAAAATATAATCAGAAAAAAGGAAAGGGTCACTGGGGAAATTTTCAATACATTATCCAGCCAGTATTCTAGCTTACCCCACACTTTTCTAATTTTTGGACAAAGCCAAAACATATGTTTAAGGTCAGCTGCAGGGAGTGAGCATTTAGGGCATCTGTCAAATTCCAAGTTGTGCATCCTGTGGCCCTTCTCCAGGGTGAAATATGCTCTATGAAGCAGTTTGATGTGTGCCTCCCGCCATGTAGCAGAAAGAGTTGACTTTGCTACTTTGGCTATAGAATATTGTAAGGTTTTAGGTTCCACTATATTCTGACCCGAGATTGAGGACCATGTTAGGGCAATTTTTGCTAGAGTCAAAGTTCCCCTATCGGTGGAAAGTAAGTGATAACACATAGAAATGGACATCCGATCAGCTCTGATGAGTGTAAACCAATTTTCTAATTTACCCAGTGTCCAAGACCATCCTACTTCTCTAATTGTTGCAAAAATAAAATGCCTTATCTGTAGGTAGGCAAAATAGTCTTTGTTAGGTAAGTTAAATTCCACTTTGAGCTCTTCAAATGTTTTGATCTATTTACTGTCGCCGTCTATCAAAACAGATAGCTTATTTAAGCCATTCTTGTGCCATCTAAGAAAAACCTCAGAGTACAACCCAGGTTGGAATCTTGGGTTGCCTATTAAGGGTAAATAGTTTGAAATCCTGGGATTAACTGAAAGAAGCTTTGATATCTTTCACCAGGCCTTAATAGGGTTAACTATCATTTTTAGTCTCTTGATCTCTGGTGGCATCTCTTTAGATGGGGAATATAAAAGAGCTAGAGGAAGATATGGGTTACACATATTTATTTCAAGATGGTTATTTACGATATAGTCTTTGGAGAGAATCCACCCAGATGCTAATGTGATGCTAATGATCCGAACTCACGTGGAAGAGAGAGTTTGGTATGAGAGATTCGTGCTTTTTTCCCCTGCCAAAGAAATTGACCAATTAAACTGTTTAACAGCCGGACGTCTTTTTCAAAGAGGATTAGCGGAACATTCTGGAGTACATATAACAATTTCGGGAGGAGAACCATTTTCCATAATGCGACTCGTCCCGAAATTGATAGTGGTAAACTTTGCCATTGCCTACGTTTTTCCCTAATTTGGTTTATAATTGGAGGTATATTATATTTATAGAGATCACCAGACTTAACTGGAATATTTATCCCTAGGTATTTAAAAGACTATGTTACTAATTTAAATGGATTAATGACACAGGGATCGCTATTCTTATGAACCCATAATATTTCTGATTTGGATGCGTTTATCTTATATCCCTAAAAAGTACCATAATGGTCAATTATCTGGAAAAGCTTAGGAATATTGGTTTTGGTATTAGATATATAGAGCAGAACATCATCCGCATATAAACCGATTTTGATCTCATGTTTCGAGATCTTTATACCTTCCAAAGTTTGTCTTAATGTAATTGCCAGGGGCTCAATGGCAATGTCAAAGAGGAGTGGAGAGAGGGGGCATCCTTGACGTGTTCCTCTTTCTAATACTATTGGAGGGGAAACAGATCCATTGACTATTAAGCTTGTAGCTGAGTGATTATATAAGTTCTATATGAATTCCGGGAATTTGCCGTTGATTCCGAACTTAAACAGAGAGGTATATATGTTTGAAGGTGACAGAGTCAAACGCTTTTTCTGTGTCAATGGAAAGAATAGCCATGTCCGATAAATTGTCACTCGCCTTTTTAGACTGTAATGTTTTTTCAAAATATTCCAAAGTAACTAGAACCTCCCTAATTTTAGCCGACGAATTTCGTTTGTGTAAAAAACCAGCTTGGTCCGGGTTAATTATTTTGGGGAGAATAAGCTATAGTCTAGAGGCTAGGATAGAAGTTAGTATCTTATAGTCTGAATTAAGTAAGGCTATAGGCCTGTAAGAATCCATTTTCGACTGGTCCTTTCCTCCCTTAAGTATTAGGCTAGTGTAAGAGGAAGAAAAAGAAGGTGTGACGGATTTACCGTTGATGTAGATATCATTGTATAAATTCATTAAATAGGGGGAGATTTCTGAGGATAGTATCTTATAGAGTTCATTTGGTAACCCGTCTGGGCCAGCCGCTTTATTAGTGGGGAGTTTGGAAATCATATCCGTTACTTCCTGGACGGAGATAGGGGAATTAAGAGTATTAATACACTCCTCTGTTAATGACGGGCTCACGATTTTATTCCAAAATTCTGCAGATTTACCACCATCATATCCTCTACAGGAATATATATCCTGGTAGTACTCCACGAATACAGATGCAATTTCATCTGGGTTCAGGATTTGCTTATCCTTGTTTACAATTTCTTCAATATATGATTGCTTTTTTTCATTCTTAACTAATCTGGCCAACATCTTTCCAGACTTGTTGCCAAATCTGTATAACTTTTTGTATTTCTTTTTCCTTTGACCTCAATTTCTTAGATATAACTATATTATAAGCAAGAATTTCACCTCTGAGAACCGCTTTGGCGGCCTCCCAGGCGGGACGATCTATGTAATTAGAATTAAAATGCAGAAATTCCTCATATTTTGACCTAAGACAGGTTTTAAACTTCATGTCAGAGACTAAAAAATATGGAAAGTAGAAGCGCAGAAATGTGGGTCTTACTTGTTTGGGCTGGATAGCCAGTGTTATAGGGGCATGGTCTGATAACAAAATAGGAGCAATACCCACCTGAATCCTTAAAGATCCCAATCGCTCATCTGTCAAAAATAAGTCAATGCGTTAGAGAGTCTTATGTGCTTTTGAGAGACAGGTAAATTCCTGGATATCTGGATTCTGACTTCTCCAGATATCACGGAATGCTAAGTTTTGTTTTATTTTGTTAAGCAGGTTAAATTCTAAGTTATCCTTTTTTTGTCTTTTCTGTTTCGTATTATCTCGAAGTTTGTCTAGCGGGCATTGCGGCGCCATGTTAAAATCCCCTCCCAATATTAAATGCCCTTCCGTATATAGAACAATTTTAGATTGCAATTTATCCCAGAATTCTGAATCAAAAGAATTAGGGCCATAGATGTTACATAAGGTATACATTTCCTTGGTTGGTTTAATAGAACATATCTTCCACCCGGATCCGGTTCACAGTGCACAACTTCAAGCTGGATCCTTTTCCCTATTAAAATAGCTACCCCCCTTTTTTTCCCAACACTAGGCGAGAAAAATATGTCCCTGACCCAGGAAGCTTTAAGTTTGCGAGATTCTTCCAAGGCAAGATGCGTTTCTTGGATAAATCCTATATCTGTTTGAAATTTTCTCAGTTGGGTCAGTATGGTTTTTCGCTTAATAGGGGTAGAAATCCCTCCCACATTCCATGAAACTATCTTACATCCTTCCATTTTCCAATAATCTTAATCGGTATAGGAGCAGAGGGAGAGAGGAGAAGAAGAAGAGAAAAAAAATAAAATAAAAAAAAAATAAAGAAAAAAAGGAAATAGAAATAAAAATAAGGTTTAAAATCAATTACCCAGTTAACCCAAGTTATACAAGAGGGTTAAACCTTCCTTCCTCCTTCACCCCTCACCGTAAAAATTATCATCTTTATTGATTCAATGATGAGGAAAGGAGGAAGAAGGAAGAAAAGAAAAGCAATATTCTACAATCCTGTCTATCTTCGCCATTATTCTAATTTGATACTGTGGGGTACGTTTCAACATAGAATTTTTCAGCTTTCTGCGCTGACTCGAAAATGTGAGTGTGACCTTCTATCACTATTTTTAATTTTGCAGGGTATAATAGTGTAGCCCAAGCCCCTTGTTTTATAAATTTTGTGCAATGTGGGGCGAGTTCTTTTCTTTTTGCAGCTGTTTATGCTGAATAATCTTGAAACATCAGGATTTTTGCACCATCTAACAATATGGGTTGGTGTTTACGTTACGCTTGTAGCAGTGTGACCTTGTGCTGGAAATTTAAAATTCTTGCAATAATTGGTCTGGGTCTTGTATTCACTCTGCTTGAGTTAAGTGACCCTATTCTGTGCGCCCTTTCAATAGTTATCTGAGGATGAGATTCAGGGATTTGGAGTACCCGGGGTAAAATGTTTGACATAAAGTTTTTTCATATTTTTTTCCCTCGGGGACTCCAATAACCCTTAAGTTATTTCTTCTTGACCTATCCTCCAAATCTTCAATTTTACTCTGCATTTTTAATAGTAAACTTTTTGTAGAATCAATGATAGATTTGTAAGATATAGTCTGGTCCTCAAGATCTGAAATTCTTTGTTCTACTTCAGAAATTCTATGCGCAAATTGTTTAACTTCATTAGACAGTGATGCAATATCCTCAGTAATTCAATTTTAGGGGTTAGCGCTAACGAGATACTATTAACCAATGTTTGAATATCAAAAGTTTCCATCGTGGATGGGGGGTTTACTGTTAGTGGTTGAGACTCTGTCAAGGTATCAGGAAGAGGTTTATTCTTTTTCTCCCTTTGTCTACCCGCCATGGTTAAAGGAGGTGTTTTGGGGTGACCATGCAAATATTTGTCCATGCGCAGTTTAGTTTACTAAAATTGTTACGTGAGTTTGTGAGGAAAAAAAAAAGAAAAAAAAAAGGGGGGGGGAGGCGAGGGAAATGGGGAAGAATTTGTGAAGTGATCTCGTGAGGAAAAAGGGGGAGGATCAGTGTTTGTGAAAAAGTTGGATGGGTTATTAACCACCCAGTTATTTAATCTATATTGTGAGAGAGTGGAAAATAGTGAGATCGTGTTATGATTGGGGTTGTGTGATTTTATGTGTATGTTCTCCTTTAATCCTATGGGGGGAAACAAAAATTTGAGTTTATTAATCCCAATTTTTTAAAGTTTTCCAATTGGTTTACCCCTTCTGACCTTTTTATTACAGTGAAGAGGATTGTTCCTTGTATTTGGCTCTACTTTAATTTTACTGTCTCTTTTTCTTCTACTCCTCTACTTACTCTCTCCCATACAGGGAATGGCCTATGTGTTTAACTAGTTTCCTGTACCAGTGTAAGTTTTATTGAAGCCCTGCTTTGAGGGGCAGAATACTATATTTATGTAGGGAATTCTGTTTATAAAATGTTATAAATTACTCAGTGGGATACTAGTTTTTCCCTCTTCAGCCCACAAATCCCCTCTTATCTAAACAGTTGTATACTTTTAGTGTTGTTCCTCTGATGCTAGTCAGAGGAAAGGAACCCACCTAAGGTGAGAGGGAGAGAGGCAGTGGCACAAAAAAAAAAAAGGCAGCAAGCAAGAATACAAAAAATAAGAAAGGAGAGCCCTGCCTGTATTGAATGGTAGTCAATGCGATACCACTTTAAACTTAACAAAGAAAAAAAGAAAATATCAGCAGTTAATTAGTCTAGTCTTCATACTATATTGTTATACCTCTCAGAGGCTTAAGAATAATTCTAGTTGCCTCATACATGCATTATTGTCAAACAAATAAACCAACAAGCTACAATGTTGCATTTAGTGTCCTTTCAGTCCTGAATATAGGGAGGGAGAAAAAAAAACTTGTGTTGTGTGCACTTTAATTTTCTTTTCTCTGTGCAATTAGAGTTGCTGATACTTTTGCAAGTGTTCAGAATGATAATTTAAAGCACTTCTTCCGACATATTTTTAGAAAGATATTTTAGCCTTTATGAAGGAGATTGCTTTCTCCCGTGCTGAGTACTCGTTATCACCGCTCCCCCCTAAGTGTTAGCGTACCTGATTTAGCTGAGTTTCTGTTATGGAACTGTGGATTTGCCGAACTTATCTCTCTTCACCTGCTATCTCCCGTAGGCCGATTGCAGGGAGTCGTTGGCTCTTCTTACAGGTATGGTGGATGACCCGCACAGGGAGAGGCTGCTTCTTGCTGCAGTTGTTCAGACTTTGGAGGCTTTGGAGGCTTTAATGGAGCCCCTGGTAGTCTCTTCTCCTCTCACGCAGCATCGGTGGGAGAGGAGAGAGAGGAGTATCCTGTTGCGTTTCTTTTATACAAATGTGCTCTGATATATGTGCCCCCCGCTCTTGTGATTTCAGCCTCCTAGCCCCTCTCTTGCAGCACCGGTGGGAGAGGGGGGAGTTAAACAGGTGCCTTTGTTTTTACCAGGTTAACCTCGCAGGAGATACTGGCACCGGAGACCCGCAGGCATTGGCACTGTACAGCAGGGGGGGGTCTTGATTTATAGTTGCAGCTAGAGATCCATCAGAGGCGGACTGTTAGCAAATGCAGCTTTCCGCTCCTTCACGACGATAGATCCGTTCCCTGCCTCTAGTCAGCCCCTGTCAGCCGGAGGGGGGGGTGGGGTTGTCTTGTCTCAACCAGGAGCAAAGGTCCTGGACAGTTTGCGGGTGTATCCTCACAAGCAGTGAGAGGTAAGTTCCGTGATCCTCCAGGTAGGAGCCTCAAAGGGAGCCGCGGTTAAAAATGCAGACAAAGATTCCCGGAGTCCAGGTATCTCAAACACTTAATGCCAACTGATGGGGGGAGCTGGAAAGTCTTCCTTCTTTGAGGAGAGAGGAATTTTTATCCTGTTGTAAAGTTTTTGTTTTTTTTTCCCTTTCACCGGCAATATGACTAGTAGTTGCCCGGAGCAAAAAAAAAGTGGTTTTCAGGTAAAGCTTTTTAGTTGCTAGCAGTACAGGTATGTGTGTAATTATGGCATGGCTTTCGGCCAGAGGAGCTTCCCTTTACTTCCCCTTGTCTTTAATCCTGGGTTAGCATGCTATAACAGCGAGATGTGGCAACGCTGTCTTGGTTCCAGAAGCGTTGTCTCAGGCTATCCAGGTAGCTATCCCAGTAATTGGGATGTGGCGTGAAGGTAACTGCCAGCAGCTGTTAGGGCATGTCATTTTAAACAACTTTCCAATTCACTTGTATTACCAATTTTGCTTTGTTCTCTTGGTATTCTTAGTTGAAAGCTAAACCTAGGAGGTTTATATGCAAATTTCTTAGACCTTGAAGACCACCTGTAATCTAAATACATTTTGATAGTTTTTTCACCACTAGAGGGCATTAGTTCACGTGTTCCATATAGATAACATTGAGCTCATGCACGTGAATTTACCATGGAGACAGCTCTGATTGGCTAAACTGCAATAAGAACTGAAATAAGGGAGCAGTCTTCTGAGGCTTAGATACAAATTAATTACAGAGGCAAACTTGTATAATTAAAACTGTGTTGGTTATGCAAAACCGGAGAATTAGTAATTAAGAGATTATCTATCTTTTAAAACAACAAAAATTCTGGTGTTCACTGTCCCTTTAAGGAATACAACAACTGGAAATACAAACAACATATTTTACTTATTTAAACACATTAAAGTTCCATTTTCTTCAGATTTTATAAATATGTCATTTGCCCATGATACTGGCATTGATAAAGGTTTCCCTGCTAAATGCCTTTATTTTAACATTACATAAGAAATATAAGAATTCTGCAATG
Organism: Bombina bombina; assembly: GCF_027579735.1. NCBI lineage: Eukaryota > Metazoa > Chordata > Amphibia > Anura > Bombinatoridae > Bombina > Bombina bombina. Next base: position 41,003,474 of record NC_069502.1, read on the forward strand.
ACACCAAATTTACTTTATTTTTATTTTATCTTTTTAATTTTATTTTTCTAATGTAATTGCAGAAATCTCAGGTTCCTCATGGAACTCCCATAATTTTACTTGTTTTGCAGCATTTTTAGCACAAGCATCAGCTAAGTTATTTTGTTCATTATGTTCATCACTTTTAGTGTGAGCTTTTTACTTTAATTATTGCACATGGCAATTTACATTTATTTAGCAAATATGAAATACACTTCAACAGATTTGTATGTACAAATGGCTTTTCATCATATGACTTAAAACCATTATATACATACAAAGGAAGCATTGTCAGTGTATTAACCACATATACACTATTATTATAAATGTCAATAGCCATATCTGCTTAGTGTTCCAATGTACAACAAACATTAGCCAATTTAGCATATTGAGAATAATGTATCTCACATAAATGCATATCTATTTTATCAGGTAAAATTATTGAAAAACCTGTATATGCTTTATCATCCTTATGATAAAAAGAACCATCACAGTAAACATCTGTACTTTGCACCAAAAACATTTAAACTGGGATTGAGAGGAAAAGGAGAACACAAAAAGTGACTGTTTATGTGGTTCACCTTCATATAGCAAACATGCTGGCAACAAAGTCGTTTCCTTTATTATTATTTTATTATTAGTCTATATTTCTTTTCATTAGCATCAGCACCCACTTTTAAAATCTTCTAGATAAAATAATATTGTTTCCTGGTTTCATAAGTAATTCAAAGGAAAATGTGAACTTTGCAATAACACTTTTTTAAATCATGTTATGTAAAATGTTCTTCTGTCCAGAATATTGATAACAAATGCTTCTCACACATGGAATATTTTTCTTCAGATATTTCCAAAGGTCGTGATGTATAGGTCACTGGTCTCACTTTTCAAACTTCTCTTGACACAGCACTGCAGATAAAGGGCTCGAGTACAATCGGGTTGATTGACACCCCCCTGCTGGCGGCCGATTGGCCGCGAGTCTGCAGGGGGCGGCGTTGCACCAGCTTCTCTTGTGAGCTGCTGGTGCAATGCTGAATACGGCGAGCGTATTGCTCGCCGTATTCAGCGATGTCTGTCGGACCTGATCCGCACTGTCGGATCAGGTCTGACAGACATTGATAAATAGAGGCCAAAGTCTTTTCTAAAGTAGCAACGTAGTATTGATTACATCCTTTTTTAAGTTTTCAAAAGTTTTCTTTCTTTAGCAAGTCATACAAGGGTCTAGCTAAATCTTTAAACTTTGGAATAAAGTCTCTTTGGTATTGGAGCAATCCTAAAATAATCTTAGAACAGTCTTTGACACAGGTATGTTCAGTCTTTTTATGACATCCACTTTTGTTGATCTGGAGTCTTTCTTTTAGATGAAATTGTCACTCCTGTAAAGCTCACTGTTGTCTGTAAAAATAGGCATTTCTTTATATTCACTTTTAGCCCAGCATTTGCCAATAAGTTCAACAATTCTGTAAACAATTGAAAATGTTCTTTTTCCTGTTTCTGTAGTAAGTAACACATCATCAACATATTGCAAAAGTGCTGATAGTCTTGACAATTTTGATAGAATAGCAGCCATCCTTTCATGTAAAATTGTTGCTTAATTGTTCAGGACCACAGGAAGACATAAACATAACGTGATCTTCTTTCCACTTGAAGACAAACTTGTACTGTGACTTTGGGTGCAGAGGTACAAACCAATAACTGTTTGCTATATCAAGGCTTAAATAAAACTTTGCATTTGGAGGGATAAAGGAAAAAAAGTAGGAACCTCTCTGATATTTGATGCCTAGGCAGATGTCACTGGATGTAATTTACCTTAATCAATTGTTAAACGCCAATTTCCATCAGGTTTCTGTACAAACTAAATAGTAAAATTAGTAACAGATTTACATTATCTCAATACACCTTGTTCACATAAATAATATATTGTTTGCTGTACATATGGCTCACTTTCCCTAGTAATATTATAATAATAATAATAATAATAATAATAATAATAATAAGAATATTGCTTTTACATAATGTACAATTCTTGTGATAAACTCTTCCCCTTGCAATTTTTATGTTCAGCAAATGCATGTGCAAACTGCTGCAAAATATTTGTAACCTTATCATTTTTATCTACAAGTAAACATAACTTGTCAAGTTTCTTTATACTATAAACACAATGTGAAACAGAGATAACATAATGTTTATCATCTGTATTAAACTATATTTTACCATTAGCATAATAAAGTAAAACATTATATTTTGTGAGAAATTTATAACCCAAAATTGACATTTCATCAGACAAATTCACTAAATATTCTTCTAATTCAAAATACCATTATCAATTAAAATCATACTATTTTTAGCTTTATAACATCAGTATATGAACCTTAAAAACTTGCAACACAATTTGTTTTTCCCCCTACGAATAATGGATTAGATTGAGGTTTTGTGAGGTATAAATAATGAATATAGGCACACCAGTATTTATTTAAAAAAAATAATACATTCCATCATAAGCCCCCATTCACGAATCCTTTAAAAACTGGGCAACTATATGCATTACGTCTGAACCTCACTCCAGACAAAATTGGAGGCGATTATCCCTTTTTACCCATTTTCAGAACTGGTAATTTTATTTGTAATTTGAATCAATTTAACTCTTTCCAGTTCCTTTTTTAGATTTTCCAATTTGTATCTAGTTTCAAATTGTTCAGCAGATGTTGCTACAACAGTATTGTATCTTTGTACAAATTTGGCATTAATATGTCTCCATTTTTTACAAAGATAATACTTAATCATTTTTACATTTTTTTTCTTGTTAGATATGATTTTAGTACATTCTCTGTTATCTGGGAATGGCTTTCCAACTGCAGACATTCTCTGTTTTATTCCCTTGTTAGTTTCATTACACAACTCTGCTCTTTTTAGACATTCAATTATTTTGTTAGAAATGTTACTTGAAACCACAGTCAAATCAATCAATTTTTGGATTACTGCAGTTTATTGTCTCATGCTTATATATTTTATTCTTATGATCTACTTCAGTATTTTCAGGCAAAGTTAGTTTATACATTTCAAACAGTCTATCAGCAAAAACTTGCACAGATTTATTCTTTTCCTGCATGCATGTCCCATATGATAAATAAACATCCATTTCATCAATACCCAATGTTTTTAGTAACTCATGCACTAATTGTTTAATTCTTGGGCTAAGAATTACATCTGAAGTCATGCTTGTCTTTAAACTATCATCCATGTGTACTACAATTATATCAAATAATTTACTTAACATAGAAATTTCCATGCTAGACAAAAGCTTGTTAAATTTAGTATGAAATCACCACTCCTTCTTTATCAAATGCTTCTTCTAAAACCAAAATGCAATCTTTACAATTTCCGCATTCATGTCAAATATATTTTCAATACACTGGTATTCTACATGTGGCGATTCATGCATTAACCTCTCCCAGTGTTATTTGCAATTCAAGTCATTGCACGACCAGCAGTCAGTTACTATTTGTAAAGACACATTCATCACATTTTTTTTTCAATAAAACATCTCTGGTTTCATTGACTTGAAAAAAGCATCTGTTACACACTGTTTAGACTGAAACAAAATTCCACAGCTAATTGCCTATGTTCTCTAATTCTCCAATTACCTTTAGTAATATATTTCTATTATATGCACTATAGAATAGGGGGGTAGAGAACTGGCACTAGATACAGTAAGATAGTGGAATATAAGGATAATCAATCCGGTGCTAGCCCCACAAAATAAATTAAACAGATAAAGGTCAAGAAACCTCAAGAATGGGGTTTGTTAGCACTCATTCCTACTATAAAGTAAAGATTAAAAAATTAAATTTTTAATAAGTCACAGTTAAAAAATGTATTTAACAAAGCGGCCTTATTTACAGATAATACCTAATAAACTTAACAAGCTAAAGTCACCTTGTCCCCCTGTTTCCTGGCCGATAACTGCTCCCTCGGCTTCAGGTGATAGGGACAAGAGACAAACTATAAAGTTAAGAAGTTAAAACCAATAAGTGCACAGAGGTGTTTACTAAGTACACACAAACGTGTTTCGGCTGTTGGTAGCAGCCTTTTTCATTGTGGCAAGGACAAGCCGAGGCCTGGGTGCCCCTTCTATACCCTTTCTTATAGCACTTAGCTAACGGTTAGCTGGCCAATCACAGGCAAGGGGCGAGAACCGCCCCGTAAAGCACCAATGACTATCTTGTAAGAGTGGGCTTGTGCGTAACAGACCATCTGATTGGCTTGTAAGTCCGGAATGGATTATTAAGATCAGCGTTATAGTGTAATTACTGAGCTCCAATTTTTGCCAATTTATTACCTTTATGTTATTTCGCCATCAGACATGTGAATAAACATCACATTATTAGTGAAATGAGCGGACTTGAAATATACCCGTTTTTAATCTGCTTCGAAAAAAGCGGAGATTATTTATACTACGATTATTTTTATCTCAAACTCTCCCAAAATGTGAGACCTTGTATATATATATAAGTCTTCACTAGCTTCGGTGACAGAGGTGATAAAGGGTTCTATTATGACAGTTAGCACTGTTGTTAATGGATCAGATCACCAATGAATGCGCTGCTATCGTCAGCCCAAGCGTCACAGGCAATCCGATTGGTCTACATTACAGACAAATGTCAGTGATCAATACACAAATTCACAGAGATGCACACTTATGATTATTGCGCTAAAAGTATAGCGAGAAATCCCCAACTATTGTTCTACCCCACATTCTAGGTGCAGTCTTCATGAGTGAGAAAAAGATTCAATGTACAACAGCTACAAATCTATTACTATAATAGCCGATTATATCCTTATGCATCCAGTAATAGACTGAAGTGTGGAATCTTTGTCATCTAACAGAAAGATATGATTTCATATCCACACTCTGCCATCTAACAGAAAGATATGATTTCATATCCACACTCTGTATATATAAGCTTCTTATTGCTTCTATTATGACAACTGTCACTATTATACATAGATCAAAAGTGAGATTAGAAGTAACATATTATATATGTATACATCAAAATATAGCTGTTACGTTTGAAGGACATAAGCACTCAAATAGTGGGTGAACAACTTTATTTAATAAATGTAGATATGGACATCTCCCTATGGGTAAATAAAGTCCATTGATCTCTATTTAATACATTAGGATTTCTTAAGCAAATATTTATATAAGCTCATATTAAGGGCACTGTTATCACCAATAGTTGATAGTCATAGGTCAATTACATATTGCTGATATGTTAATCTACGGTCATGGGTGTGATCAAAAATATGGGATCAGCTAAGGAGGTACCTCAGAATTAGTATGAAAATACATATAGGTGTGGCATACCATTAGAACAATATGTATGATTCCCATATAGTGAAGTATTATAACCTAGGACCTATCTAATTATCATTATGTATTGCAGGAGCTAAAGTAGAATTAGCTGTATCTAGTTCCAGTTCTCTACCCCCCTATTCTATAGTATATTTAGGGTGCATCTGGAGCATCCTTTTCTCTGATTTTGAGTAACTTGAGCACAGATATCATGGCCTTATTTGATCTTAGCGCAGAAATGCAGAGATGGTCAGAGGATATAGATAAACTCACCTCTGACCTTAACAATAAAAGTACTATTGAAAGAGAGGTTATTGGAGAATGGTCACAACCTTTGAAAGATTTAAAAAAGATTAGAAACAAATTAAAGGCCAATGGAACCTAGGAATGTATGATTTCTATCATAAGAATAATGTCATAGCCAGAGGTTTACGCCTTAAATTATTTCCTTCTTTTTACAATCTTAAACCAGAACTAATGACCAAATGGGAACAAGCATTAACAGAATGTTCACTTAAGCTTATAGGCTACTTGATAGAACACGAAACTGATAAATTAAGTTCTGTAACCCAAGAAATCAATAAGCTTAGTGAGGATCTCAAACAATACGAAACAAGAGATGACTTTCAGAAATCATATAATAAAATTAAAACTGATGTGGAGAGATTTGCTAAATTTATCTCTGAAAGAAAAGAAAAAAAGATTGACAGAGATTTAAATGACTATTCCCAAGGCAAGGTATATTCTTGGAAGAAGGGCACTAACCAAGCATCCGATTCAGAGAACACTGATGTAGAGTATGAATCTGCAGACACAGAAACTTCAGATTCTGAGGGTCTCCCTAAGTCCATCCTTATAAATACGAACAAACAGAAATCCAAACCACACATTAATATCAATAAGTTCCCTTTAGACGTAGGACCAGGAGAGGTAAGACATCCGCAAACCAGACGACAGGTCCGCTTCAGTCCGAAATCCCAACCTCACAAGAACCAATCACACAAAAAGAAATAGTACATAATGATCCAGATGACAATCTGAATATCATTAATCTATCTAACAAAGTACTTACTCCTATACACATATCTGTGCTAAAGAAAGGTTTATCCTTTGTACCTTCTAACCATATTAATAAGTTTGAGGCAATTAAAGACACACATTTTTTTGTTAGAAAAATCCTACTAAGAAAGTATTTCGCGAATACAGAAGACCCCAATACTTTATCCCCAGCTGACCAATTAGCCCTGAATGACCTAATAGCTTTACTAGAGGAAAATATAAATGTGACGAATGAGGATACCGGCCAACTTAGTACTGACAATTGGCGTGAAGTATTAAAAATAAAGTCACAATTTGTTCCCCCCAGTCACATTTCTCCTCAGGCTATTACATTTCTAAATTTAGTCTGTAATGACATTTTGACAATTAAGGACAGTGATTACTGCACTGGAAATATGAATAAATCTGAAATAGAGGCATTACAAGAAATGACTAAATGGACAGACGTCCAAATTAAAAACAGCGACAAAGGGGGCCACATAGTAATATGGACAAACTCAATGTATGTAGAGGAAGCCATGAAAAAACTATGTAATAAAACAAATTATAAAAAACTATTGGGGAACCCGATGGAAAACTTTCTAGAACTATATAAAAAACTAATTGACACAGCTCTGGCTGATAAAATTATTGACCAGAAAGAATACAAGTATTTAACTGTCAATAATCCAAAAGTAGCCACGATGTACCTATTGCCAAAAGTCCATAAAAACATCTCCTGCCCACCAGGGAGGCCCATTGTCTCTGGCATAGGGTCACTCACTGAAAAGGCTAGTAGATATGTTGATGTCAGATTAAGAAACATAGTAGTTGCATTAACATCATATACGAGAGATACAATGCACATTCTAAATAAGATACAAACTATTGAAATGACACAACATTCAACACTAGTAACTTGTGACGTTGAGTCCCTTTACACGAGTATTAAAACTGAGTGGGGCATAAGAGCAATAGCTCATTTTCTACAAAAAGAAAAAGATATGGACCAACAAACTAACGGCTAGATTTAGAGTTTTGTCGGTAACGACCCGCGTAGCTAACGCTGGCTTTTTTTCCCCCGCACCTTTTAAATACCGCTGGTATTGAGAGTTCACAGAAGGGCTACGTTAGGCTCCAAAAAAGGAGCGTAGAGCATAATTTACCGCCACTGCAACTCTCAATACCAGCGATGCTTACGGACGCGGCCAGCTTCAAAAACGTGTTCGTGCACGATTTCCCCATAGGAAACAATGGGGCAGTTTGAGCTGAAAATAAACCTAACACCTGCAAAAAAGCAGCATTCAGCTCCTAACGCAGCCCCATTGTTTCCTAGGTGGAAACACTTCCTAAGTCTGCACCTAACACCCTAACATGAACCCCGAGTCTAAACACCCCTAACCTTACACTTATTAACCCCTAATCTGCCTCCCCCGCTATCGCTGACCCCTGCATTATACTATTAACCCCTAATCTGCCGCTCCGTACACCGCCGCAACCTACGTTATCCCTATGTACCCCTAATCTGCTGCCCCTAACATCGCCGACCCCTATATTATATTTATTAACCCCTAATCTGCCACCCCCAACGTCGCCTCCACCTACCTACAATTATTAACCCCTAATCTGCCGACCGGACCTCACCGCTAATCTATTAAATTTATTAACCCCTAAAGCTAAGTCTAACCCTAACCCTAACACCCCCCTAAATTAAATATAATTTCAATCTAACGAAATAAATTAACTCTTATTAAATAAATTATTCCTATTTAAAGCTAAATACTTACCTGTAAAATAAACCCTAATATAGCTACAATATAAATAATAATTATAGTGTAGCTATTTTAGAATTAATATTTATTTTACAGGCAACTTTGTAATTATTTTAACCAGGTACAATAGCTATTAAATAGTTAATAACTATTTAATAGCTACCTAGTTAAAATAATTACAAAATTACCTGTAAAATAAATCCTAACCTAAGTTACAATTAAACCTAACACTACACTATCAATACATTAATTAAATAAAATACCTACAATTATCTACAATTAAACCTAACACTACACTATCAATAAATTAATTACATACAATACCTACAAATAAATACAATTAAATAAACTAACTAAAGTACAAAAAATAAAAAAATATTTACAAACATTAGAAAAATATTACAACAATTTTAAGCTAATTATACCTACTCTAAGCCCCCTAATAAAATAACAAAGCCCCCCAAAATAAAAAATGCCCTACCCTATTCTAAAATTAAAATAGAAAAGCCAATCAGATTGAGCTCGCATTCTATTGGCTGACCGGAACAGCCAATAGAATGCGAGCTCAATCTGATTGGCTGATCCAATCAGCCAATCGGATTGAACTTGAATCTGATTGGCTGATTCCATCAGCCAATCAGAATTTTCCTACCTTAATTCCGAATGGCTGATAGAATCCTATCAGCCAATCGGAATTCGAGGGACGCCATCTTGGATGACGTCCCTTAAAGGAACCTTCATTCTGTTTTAGGACGTCGGAAGAAGAGGATGGATCCGCGCCGGAGGTCTTGAAGATGGAGCCGCTCGTCATCGGATGGAAGAAGATAGAAGATGCCGCTTGGATGAAGATGTCTACCGGTCCGGATCTCCTCTTCTGCCCGGATAGGATGAAGACTTCTGCCCAAAGATGGACTTCTTCAGCTGCCGCTTGGATCAAGACTTCAGCCGGAGGATGGACGTCTTCAGCCCCCACTTGGGCTTGGATCAAGACTTCAGCCGGAGGATGGACGTCTTCAGCCCCTGCTTGGGCTTGGATCAAGACATCGGAGCCTGGACTGATCGGTGATACCCGGCGTGGTGAAGATAAGGTAGGAAGATCTTCAGGGGCTTAGTGTTAGGTTTATTTAAGGGGGGTTTGTGTTAGATTAGGGGTATGTGGGTGGTGGGTTGTAATGTCGGGGGGGTATTGTATGTTTTTTTTCCAGGCAAAAGAGCTGAATTCTTTGGGGCATGCCCCGCAAAAGGCCCTTTTTGGGGGGCTTTGTTATTTTATTAGGGGGCTTAGAGTAGGTGTAATTAGCTTAAAATTGTTGTAATATTTTTCTAATGTTTGTAAATATTTTTTTATTTTTTGTAACTTAGTTCTTTTTTATTTTTTGTACTTTAGTTAGTTTATTTAATTGTATTTATTTGTAGGTATTGTATGTAATTAATTTATTGATAGTGTAGTGTTAGGTTTAATTGTAGATAATTGTAGGTATTTTATTTAATTAATTTATTGATAGTGTAGTGTTAGGTTTAATTGTAACTTAGGTTAGGATTTATTTTACAGGTAATTTTGTAATTATTTTAACTAGGCAACTATTAAATAGTTATTAACTATTTAATAGCTATTGTACCTGGTTAAAATAAATAAAAAGTTGCCTGTAAAATAAATATTAATCCTAAAATAGCTACAATATAATTATAATTTATATTGTAGCTATAGTAGGATTTATTTTACAGGTAAGTATTTAGCTTTAAATAGGAATAATTTATTTAATAAGAGTTAATTTATTTAGTTAGATTTAAATTATATTTAACTTAGGGGGGTGTTAGGGTTAGACTTAGCTTTAGGGGTTAATACATTTATTAGAGTAGCAGTGAGGTCCGGTCGGCAGATTAGGGGTTAATAATTGTAGGTAGGTGGCGACAACGTTGGGGGCGGCAGATTAGGGGTTAATAAATATTATGTAGGGGTCGGCGGTGTTAGGGGCAGCAGATTAGGGGTACATAGGGATAACGTAGGTGGCGGCAGTGTGCGGTCGGCAGATTAGGGGTTAAAAAAATATATTATAGTGGCGGCGATGTGGGGGGGCCTCGGTTTAGGGGTACATAGGTAGTTTATGGGTGTTGGTGTACTTTAGAGCACAGTAGTTAAGAGCTTTATGAACCGGCGTTAGCCCAGAAAGCTCTTAACTCCTGGCTTTTTTCTGCGGCTGGAGTTTTGTCGTTAGATTTCTAACGCTCACTTCAGCCAAGACTCTAAATACTGGCGTTAGAAAGATCCCATTGAAAATATAGGATACGCAATTGGTGTAAGGGGATCTGCGGTATGGAAAAGTCGCGGCTGGAAAGTGAGCGTTAGACCCTTTCCTGACTGACTCTAAATACCAGCGGTAGCCCAAAACCAGCGTTAGGAGCCTCTAACGCTGGTTTTGACGGCTAACGCCAAACTTTAAATCTAGGCGTAAAGATTTTATCATCAGACTACTTAAGTTTGTATTAACACACAACTACTTTGTATTCGATGATAACTTCTTTCTCCAAGTTTACGGAACCGCAATTGGGTACATCCTGTGCACCGACTTATGCCAATATATACCTGGGCTGGTGGGAAGAGATGATTGTATTTAATGACAATAACTATCAGTACACACAATACATCTCCCACTGGTCCAGGTATATAGATGAAAGAATATTCTCCTGGTTTGGGAAGGTCCAATAGAAATATTGGAAGACTTCTTTAAGATGCTCAATGATAATCCCTTTGGTTTATACCTTACACACAATGAGAGCACTGAGAAAGTCGAATTCCTAGATCTAACTAACTCAAGGTGTGATAAGAAATTGGTGACAGAAACATACAGAAAAGCCACTGCAACAAATAACATCTTGCACGCAACAAGTAATCACCACCCTTCCACAATAAAGAGCCTCCCTTATGGAGAATATCTGAGAATAAGGAGAAATTGCACAGACATCTCCTCTTTCAAAAAGTCAGCACAGGATTTGAAAGAAAGACTACTTAAAAGAGGCTACTCTAGGAGATCATTAGCCAGAGCTTATAACAAAGAATTAAACAAAAATAGACAAGAACTACTGAAACCTAACATAAAATGTGACTCAGAATCCAATATCATTAGATTCATATCGACCAACAATAAACAGAGTGATCAAGTGAGTTCTATCGTCCAGAAATACTGGCATATATTACAAAGCGATGAAAGTTTAAAAAAACTGATACCAGAAAGACCATCCTTAAGCTTTAGACGAGGTAGAAATCTTATGGACAATCTCACCATGAGCCACTTTGACAGAAACAGAAATAAAAAACCAATACACCAAGGATCCACCCCGTGTGGTCACTGTAAAACATGCCAATATATGATTAAAAAAGATTGCATTACTGACAGGTTCTCCAAAAAATGGAAAATTAAAACACATATCAACTGTCAGAGTGACAGCGTAATCTATTGTCTTTCTTGTTCATGTAATTTAATTTACACTGGTATGACTACCCACAAATTACGTACCCGAATTACAGAACATTTAAGTAACATACGAAATGCAGAAAAAGACCAACAAGATGGTAAACAGATTACTAGCGTGGCCAAACATTTTTTGTTGAAACACCCTGGTAAGACCACCTCCTTTAAATGCTGGGGCCTAGAAAAGGTCAAGCAAGGTATTAGTGGTGGTAACATTGAAAATGTTCTATTAAGAAAAGAAACAGGTTGGATCTTTAGGCTAAATTCAGTTACCCCTCATGGAATGAAGGAAGCCAATAATTATTGGGTATTTCTATAATGTCTAAACTGTTGGCGGAGTCTCTGTATGTTATATGATATCTTATTGGATCTGAGTTTTAATTCCACTCTTTTATAATAATGCTGAACTAATGATAATTAACATCCATATGTTGTCTCTAGGGCATCTAGATCAAAATGCGAAAGTGATAGAAATAATATCACATTTTTGAGTAATTTCTGCCCATATTTTTAATGACATATGAAAATAAATATGTAGCTCATATTATTGATTTACATATAGATTGGAATTATAGTCCTTGTGCCGCCCATAGCACTATCAATTCTACCTTAGCTGCCTGCAATAAATAATGATAATTAGATAGGTCCTAGGTTATAATACTTCACTATATGGGAATCATACATATTGTTCTAATGGTATGCCACACCTATATGTATTTTCATACTAATTCTGTGGTACCTCCTTAGCTGATCCCATATTTTTGATCACACCCATGACCGTAGATTAACATATCAGCAATATGTAATTGACCTATGACTATCAACTATTGGTGATAACAGTGCCCTTAATATGAGCTTATATAAGTATTTGCTTAAGAAATCCCAATGTATTAAATAGAGATCAATGGACTTTATATACCCATAGGGAGATGTCCATATCTACATTTATTAAATAAAGTTGTTCACCCACTATTTGAGTGCTTATGTCCTTCAAACGTAACAGCTATCTATATTTTGATGTATACATATATAATATGTTACTTCTAATCTCACTTTTGATCTATGTATAATAGTGACAGTTGTCATAATAGAAGCAATAAGAAGCTTATATATACAGAGTGTGGATATGAAATCATATCTTTCTGTTAGATGACAGAGTGTGGATATGAAATCATATCTTTCTGTTAGATGACAAAGATTCCACACTTCAGTCTATTACTGGATGCATAAGGATATAATCGGCTATTATAGTAATAGATTTGTCGCTGTTGTACATTGAATCTTTTTCTCACTCATGAAGACTGCACCTAGAATGTGGGGTAGAACAATAGTTGGGGATTTCTCGCTATACTTTTAGCGCAATAATCATGTGTGCATCTCTGTGAATTTGTGTATTGATCACTAAAATTTGTCTGTAATGTAGACCAATCGGATTGCCTGTGACGCTTGGGCTGACGATAGCAGCGCATTCATTGGTGATCTGATCCCTTAACAACAGTGCTAACTGTCATAATAGAACCCTTTATCACCTCTGTCACCGAAGCTAGTGAAGACTTATATATATACACAAGGTCTCCCGTTTTGGGAGAGTTTGAGATAAAAACAATCGTAGTATAAATAATCTCCGCTTTTTTCAAAGCAGATTAAAAACGGGTATATTTCAAGTCCGCTCATTTCACTAATAATGTGATGTTTATTCACATGTCTGATGGCGAAATAACATAAAGGTAATAAATTGGCAAAAATTGGAGCTCAGTAATTACATTATAACGCTGATCTTAAGAATCCATTCCGGACTTACAAGCCAATCAGATGGTCTGTTACGCACAAGCCCACTCTTACAAGTTAGTCATTGGTGCTTTACGGGGCGGTTCTCGCCCCTTGCTTGTGATTGGCCAGCTAACCGGTAGCTAAGTGCTATAAGAAGGGGTGGCACCCAGGCCTCGGCTTGTCCTTGCCACATTGAAAAAGGCTGCTACCAACAGCCGAAATGCGTTTGTGTGTACTTAGTAAGCACCTCGGTGCACTTATTGGTTTTAACTTCTTAACTTTATAGTTTGTCTCTTGTCCCTGTCATCTGAAGCCGAGGGAGCAGTTATCAGCCAGGAAACAGGGGGACAAGGTGACTTTAGTTTGTTAAGTTTATTGGGTAATATCTGTAAATAAGGCCGCTTTGTTAAATACATTTTTTAACTGTGACTTATTAAAAATTCAAGTTTTTAATCTTTACTTTATAGTAGGAATGAGTGCTAACAAACCCCATTCTTGAGGTTTCTTGACCTTTATCTGTTTTATTATATGCACTAAAAATTAATGCTTATTTTCCCTCAGATTTGGAAAATATCTTATTGTTTAATAGATTTTTTAACATAATCTTGTACACTAAACTTTGGAAATTTAAAATGTCAGTTTGTTTTTTACTGAAGCGATCTTTCCTAAAAACAGCTCCATAACCTTTTAACCTTGTGGATGTTACAAACAACTACTCATCTAAAGATGCAAGCTAATGCTTTAGCATAAGTAATCTATATCTCTTTAACAAAATCTATGAATAAAGCTATCTGTTGTGAACACGAATTCTAACAACCTGGCTCGCCAAAATGTAAGAATTTACTCTTAAACAAAAGGATCTTATGTTAAAAACTGTTCACGTCGCAAAATTAATAAATATATATCAATGATGGGCCCTGTGCAAACGAATTTCATATACACTCCTGTATATCTTTTACACCCTCCAGACACAGACAACCATACTACCTTCAACTTAATCAACAATCACACATTTATTAAAGAACAGATAAATAACAAGATTATATGTTATTGTTCACAAGGTTAAACACAGAAAAACAATTTAACAGAGAAATAATACATAAAATGAATATTACCCCGTTTGCTTCTTGTGGGAGGCCTGGTTTATGGAGTTTTATCTTTGATATTTCCCTTCCAGAGAGGCACTCTAAATACTGTCATCTCTCATGCCTCTTAAATACCCTTTAAGATCGCTGACAATATACTTTTGGCCATATTCCAAATAAGATGATCTAAACTATAGTAAGCTCTTGCAACTCACAGCAATCCTTTCTACCCATATATGATCTCAACCCTTAGTATAGTAACTGACTACCTCCGCATTACATCATGCCTGATGTTAAAATAGTCAGAAGGACACACTAACCTCTCTTTAATAATAAAGACACAATTTGTATATTCATTAAAATCTTACAGTGTATGCACATATTACAGTTTGCGACCGGGTATGCGCATATTACAGTATGCAATAGGGTATGCACATATTAAAGTATGCAATCGGGTATGCGCATATTACAATATGAGATCGGGTATGCGCATATTACAGTATGCGATTGGCTATGCGCATATTACAGTATATGATCCGGTATGCACATATTACAGTATGTGATCGGGTATGCGCATATTACAGTATGTGATCTGGTATGTGCATATTACAGTATATGATCGGGTATGCACATATTACAGTATGTGATCGGGAATGCTTATATTACAGTATGCGATCGAGTATCACATATTACAGTATGCGATCGGGTATCACATATTACAGTATGCGATCGGGTATGCGCATATTACAGTATATGATCGGGTATGCACATATTACAGTATGTGATCGGGTATGCACATATTACAGTATGCGATTGGGTATGCGCATATTACAGTATATGATCGGGTATGCACATATTACAGTATGTGATCGGGTATGCGCATATTACAGTATGCGATCGGGTATGCGCATATTACAGTATGCGATCGGGTATGCGCATACAGTGAGCGATCAATCATTTTTGCACATATTACAGAATGCAATCATTTTTGCGCATATTACAGTATGTGCATATTACAGTATGCGATCGGGTATGCGCATATTACAGTATGCGATTGGGTATATGCATATTACAGTATGCGATTGGGTATGCGCATATTACAGTATGCGATCAGGTATGCGCATACAGTGAGCGATCAATCATTTTTGCACATATTACAGAATGCAATCATTTTTGCGCATATTACAGTATGTGCATATTACAGTATGTGATCTGGTATGCACATATTACAGTATGTGATCCGGTATGCGCATATTACAGTATGCGATCGGGTATCACATATTACGGTATGCGATCGGGTATGCGCATATTGCAGTATGCGATCGGGTATGCGCATATTACCGTATGTGATCGGGTATGTGCATATTACAGTATGCGATCAGGTATGAGCATGCAGTGAGCGATCAATCATTTTTGCACATATTACAGAATGCAATCATTTTTGCGCATATTACAGTATGCGATTGGGTAAGCGCATATTACAGTATGCGAACGGGTATGCGCATATTACAGTATGCGATAGGGTATGCACATATTAAAGTATGCGATCGGGTATGCGCATATTACAATATGAGATCGGGTATGCGCATATTACAGTATGCGATTGGGTATGCGCATATTACAGTATGTGATCGGGTATGCACATATTACAGTATGTGATCGGGTATGCACATATTACAGTATGCGATCGGGTATCACATATTACAGTATGCGATCGGGTATCACATATTACAGTATGCGATCGGGTATGCGCATATTACAGTATGCGATCGGGTATACGCATATTACAGTATGCGATCGGGTATGCGCATATTACAGTATGCGTTCGGGTATGCGCATACAGTGAGCGATCAATCATTTTTGCACATATTACAGAATGCAATCATTTTTGCGCATATTACAGTATGTGCATATTACAGTATGTGATCGGGTATGCACATATTACAGTATGTGATCCGGTATGCGCATATTACAGTATGCGATCGGGTATCACATATTACAGTATGCGATCGGGTATGCGCATATTACAGTATGCGATCGGGTATGCGCATATTACAGTATGCGATCGGGTATGCGCATACAGTGAGCGATCAATCATTTTTGCACATATTACAGAATGCAATCATTTTTGCACATATAACAGAATGCAATAATTTTTACACATATTGCAGAATGCAATCATTTTTGCGCATATTACAGTATGCGATCGGGTATGCGCATATTACAGTATGCAATCTGGTATGCGCATATTACAGTATGCGATCGGGTATGCGCATATCACAGTATGCGATTGGGTATGCACATATTACAGTATGCGATCGGGTATGCACATATTACAGTATGCGATCGGGTATGCGCATATCACAGTATGCGATCGGGTATGCACATATTACAGTATGCGATCGGGTATGCACATATTACAGTATGCGATCGGGTATGCACATATTACAGTATGCGATCGGGTATGCACATATTACAGTATGTGATCGGGTATGCGCATATCACAGTATGCGATCGGGTATGCACATATTACAGTATGCGATCGGGTATGCACATATTACAGTATGCGATCGGGTATGCACATATTACAGTATGCGATCGGGTATGCACATATTACAGTATGTGATTGGGTATGCACATATTACAGTATGTGATTGGGTATGCACATATTACAGTATGCGATCGGGTATGCACATATTACAGTATGCGATCGGGTATGCACATATTACAGTATGTGATTGGGTATGCACATATTACAGTATGTGATTGGGTATGCACATATTACAGTATGCGATCGGGTATGCACATATTACAGTATGCGATCGGGTATGCACATATTACAGTATGTGATTGGGTATGAGCATACAGTATGCAATCAATCATTTTTGCGCATATTACAGAATGCGATGATTTTTTCACATATTGCAGAATGGGATCATTTTTGCACATATTACAGAATGCGATCATTTTTGCGCATATTACAGAATGCAATCATGTTTGCACATATTAAAGTATGCAATCATTTTTGCACATATTACAGAATACGATAATTTTTGCACATATTACAGAATGTGATAATTTTTCCACATATTACAGTATGCGATAATTTTTGCGCATATTACAGAATGCGATAATTTTTGCGCATATTACAGAATGCAATCGGGTATGCGCATACTATAGAATGCGATTAGGTATGCGCATATTACAGTATGCGATCGGGTATGCGCATATTACAGTATGCGATCGGGTATGCGCATATTACAGTATGCGATCGGGTATGCGCATATTACAGTATGCGATCGGGTATGCGCATATTACAGTATGTGATCGGGTATACGCATATTACAGTATGCAATCGGGTATGCGCATATTACAGTATGTGATCGGGTATGCACATATTACAGTATGTGATCGGGTATGCGCATATTACAGTATGCGATCGGGTATGCGCATATTAGAGTATGTGATCGGGTAAACGCATATTACAGTATGTGATCGGGTATGCACATGTTACAGTATGTGTTCGGGTATGCGCATATTACAGTATATGATCGGGTATGCGCATATTACAGTGTGTGATTGGGTATGCACATATTACAGTATGTGATCGGGTATGCGCATATTACAGTGTGTGATTGGGTATGCGCATATTACAGTGTGTGATTGGGTATGCACATATTACAGTATGTGATCGGGAATGCGCATATTACAGTATGTGATCGGGTATGCGCATATTACAGTGTGTGATTGGGTATGCGCATATTACAGTGTGTGATTGGGTATGCACATATTACAGTATGTGATCGGGTATGCACATATTACAGTATGTGATCTGGCATGCACATATTACAGTATGCGATCGGGTATGCGCATATTACAGACAAACATGTTAAAGAACATTGCAATATGAAATATTAATGTTTTCATGTCTGGTTTGCGCTAATGAGAATATGTCATGGTGTTTGCACGAGTGAGTGTTAAGTTTTTTAAGCGATTTAAGCGCAATTTTTTAATTTCGACTTTAAGCGTGATTTGGGTTATGGCTGGAGAAAAAACTGAAAATCCTATAGTGAAAACGCAAAATACTGCTCCACTTGTAATCTAGCACTTAATGTTTAATACTTCAAGATTACTTTTTCTTCATGTGCGCTGACCTGACACAACGTTAGACCTAAAGCTTGAAACCCGAAGTGTGTTACGTGTATTTTACATTCTTATGCTCTTCACATAGAAAGTTTTTTTTTATTATTAAATATATATTTCTATATATATAGATATAAATATATGTGATAATGTTTATGTAAAAAAGATATCTATACCTATATATCTATAGGAATAGATATCCAGGTATCAGTATATACAAATATGTATATAAATATATATTTACAATAAAAATAAAATGTTTCTGTATGAGAAGAACATTGAAATGTGAAATATTAATAACTCCTGACGGCGAGTGTCGAAGTTTACACTCAAGCGGGAAGTCGGAAACTCTAAATACCGCTCCGATTGTAATATGGCCCTTACTGTCTATGAAATGACTGAGATCAAATATTTTATGTAAACAACCTAATCAATACAGTGCTGGTTAAACACAAACTCCTAAAATAACTCAATGGGCATATTATGTAATGTAATAGGAAAGTACATGATGAGAGCTGTTACTGGGCATTATGCAGTGCAGCCGATTGCAGACGCTGCAGAATATACAAATACCGACATCATTCTAGGGCTGTGCTGCCCCCCTCTGGTAAATGTGAGGATGTACAAAGGATTTTGAATTAGCTTTTGTGCAAATCACTAACCTTGCAACACGATTATATGAACAAGAATTAACCTGTACACAGAATAGACACAGCACCATGCAAAAGGCTCAGTATTCCAGGGAACAACATGACAGACAGTTCATGTTTAGGGCAAAGAAAATGGCACAGTTCCTCTTAACCCCTTAAGTACACAGCTTCAGTTTGCTCAATGGTTTCATGACAGAATAAGTCTGTCGTTGGTGGTGTGATATATAGAATACACAATTTGTTTTATTTGTATACAGCATTCACTGTAGAGACAATTTTCATTGGGAGTTAAACTCAGGGCGATACAGACAGAACACAGTACAATGAATCAGAGATGACATAATCAAGGCCCTTGCTATAGTGACTAAGACAATAATAATAGAAACAAGTGACAAAAGAAAAACAGGTTCACAAAGCATCTTGTCTGCACTTTAAATGATATAAAAAGTTTAGTAACCCTAAGATTTTTTCCCTCTAATGGCTTTATGAGGCCAGTCTTGGAACCTAACACAAGAAAAACAAAAGTTAGCTTCTGGGTTAAGTATATGGTAGAGGCCACTTATCCCCTTAACGACATGTGTCGTACAGGGTACGTCGCACACAACCTGGTCTTTAAAGACCAGCGACGTACCCTGTACGACGTTGGGGTTGAAAGCGGCTGGAAGCGATCCTGATCGCTTCCAGCTTCTTTCCGGTTATTGCAGTGATGCCTCGATATCGAGGCATCACTGCAATAACATTTTACCCCATCCGATGCAGAGAGAGCCACTCTGTGGCCCTCTCTGCACCGGACATCGATGGCCCGTAATCGTTGATGGGTGGGAGCCGACGTGGGAGGCGGGTGGGCGGCCATCGGTGCATGTCGTAATGCAGCGGTGGGAGGGATCGTGGGCAGGCTCGCTGGGGGCGCGCACGGACGCGGGCGGGCGCGTGCACGGGGAGGGAGCAGGTGGGAACCATTACACTATGGAACAAGTTTGTTAAAATATAGAGGCAGAGAGGGGGAATAAAAATGTATTATAAACAATCGAAGTGATCTGGGAGGGGGTGGGGGTTTTATTCTTTGGAGGGGGGAAGCTACACTACAGAAAAGTGGGGAAAAAAATAAAAAATATATATTTTTTTGTAAACTGGGTACTGGCAGACAGCTGCCAGTACCCAAGATGGCTCCCAATAATGTAGAGGGGGAGGGTTAGAGAGCTGTTTGGGGGGGATCAGGGAGGTTTGGGGCTAAGGGGGATTCTACACAGCAGCATATGTAAATATGCTATAAAAAAAAAAAAAGATACCTTTTATTTTAGTACTGGCAGACTTTCTGCCAGTACTTAAGATGGCGGGGACAATTGTGGGGTGGGGGAGGGAAGAGAGCTGTTTGGGAGGGATCAGGGGGTCTGCTGTGTTAGGTGGGAGGCTGATCTCTACACTAAAGCTAACATTAACCCTGCAAGTTCCCTACAAGATCCCTAATTAACCCCTTCACTGCTAGACATAATACACGTGTGATGTGCAGCGGCATTTAGCAGCCTTCTAATTACCAAAAAGCATCGCCAAAGCCATATATGTCTGCTATTTCTGAACAAAGGGGATCCCAGAGAAGCATTTACAACCATTTGTGCCATAATTGCACAAGCTGTTTGTAAATAATTTCAGTGAGAAACCTAAAATTGCGAAAAAATTTTTTTAAAATTTGATCGCATTTGGCGGTAAAATGGTGGCATTAAATATACCAAAATGGGTCTAGATCAATACTTTGGGTTGTCTACTACACTACACTAAAGCTAAAATTAACTCTACAAGCTCCCTACATGCTCCCTAATTAACCCCTTCACTGATGGACATAAAACACGTGTGGTGCGCAGTGGCATTTAGCAGCCTTCTAATTACCAAAAAGCAACACCAAAGCCATATAAGTCTGCTATTTCTGAACAAAGGGGATCCCAGAGAAGCATTTACAACCATTTATGCCATAATTGCACAAGTTGTTTGTAAATAATTTCTGTGAGAAACCTAAAGTTTGTGAAAAAATTTGTGAAAAATTGAACAATTTTTTTTATTTGATCGCATTTGGCGGTGAAATGGTGGCATGAAATATACCAAAATGGGCCTAGATCAATACTTTGGAATGTCTTCTAAAAAAAATATATACATGTTAAGGGATATTCAGGTATTCCTGACAGATATCAGGGTTCCAATGTAACTAGCGCTCATTTTGAAAAAAAGTGGCTTTGACATAGCAAAGTGCTACTTGTATTTATTGCCCTATAACTTGCAACAAAAAGCAAAGAACGTGTTAACATTGGGTATTTCTAAACTCAGGACAAAATTTAGAAACTATTTAGCATGGTTGTTTTTTGGGGGTTGTAGATGTGTAACAAATTTTGGGGGTCAAAGTTAGAAAAAGTGTGTTTTTTTTCCATTTTTTCCTCATATTTTATAATTTTTTAAATAATAAATTATAAGATATGATGAAAATAATGGTATCTTTAGAAAGTCAATTTAGTGGTGAGAAAAACGGTATATAATATGTGTGGGTACAGTAAATGAGTAAGAGGAAAATTACAGCTAAACACAAACACCGCAGAAATGTAAAAATAGCCCTGGTCTTTAAGGGAAAGAAATTGAAAAATGGCCTTGGTCCTTAAGGGGTTATTGATGTTTTATGTATGAATCATAAAAGCACATTTTGAGAACTGGTCTGTGATTATGATGTCAAAACTGAAATAAAATATCACAGAATACAATATAAATACTGAGCATTACTGAAGTGCATAGCAACAGAATGTATAGTAGGGTAACTATAACTTATTTGGGTTGAAAAAATTATAACAATCTGAGAAATATTCAGGCACAGCTATAAGCATAATTAGAGATCACTTCTGCACCTTGTGCTCAACATTTGACAGAAGAAAGAAAGTAAAAAAAATACATTAAAGATGAACAAGCCACATCTGGACCTGAAATTTAGTATAATGCTCAAATGCAGTACCTTTTGGTACAAAAATAGTACAAATTAGCCATTCACTCAAGAGTCAATCATTGTGAGTTAAATGTATTCTAAAAAGGCTCACTTGAGCTGGCAGAAGATTACCAACAGATATTACATGAAGTATACTTTAGGTTGCTCTCTTTATATTAAACTAGTACTAAAACCCGTGTACACGGGCCATTTTCGCAGTACAGCGGTCCCACCCCTTGCTCTCTCTCTATCCCCCCTCTCTTTTGCTCTCTCTTTCTCCCCTCTCTTTTGCGCTCTCTCTCTCTCCCCTCTCTTTTGCTCTCTCTCTCTCCCCTCTCTTTTACTCATTTCTTCCAACTGATGTGTAAATAACTCCTCTGACAGATCAAGTGAAGCGGCTGTGGTGCTAATGTTGGTGGTGGCGGCAGGCGGGCGAGTGGTAACTTGAGAGGTGCACGAAGATAAGCTGGAGGAGGATGGTGCGTCAAGGTTCCGAGCAGAAGCTGTAGAAGATTGGGTGTCCTGTGTTAGCCAGTCAACTATGTCCTCAGAACTGTTCGAGTTTGGGGTACGTGGCCTCTGAACACTGGGCATTATTCTAGGGCCAAAGGGAATCACAGCACCACGACCACGACGGCCCCTGCGGGGTGGCCTGCCTCTGCCTGTCATTTTCTTTTCGATTAGTGGTACTATGCGTGCAAGCTACTGTTACAACAGATATGAGTGGCACTGTGCACTGGCAGAAGTTGGCAGAGTAGACGCTGTAGGCCTGACACACACGCTTGCAGACAACTATCTGCTATTCAATCTATTACAGTCAAATTTTTTTTTTTAAATGTACACTACTGTTACACCAGATATGAGTTGCACTGGGGTGACACTGTGCCCTGGCAGGCAGGCACTGAAACGCACACTTGTGAAGGAAACTGACTGCTATTATTTCACAGTAAATAAGTGTTGTTTTTTTAAATGTACACTACTGTTACACCAGATATGAGTTGCACTGGGGTGACACTGTGCCCTGGCAGGCAGGCACTGAAACGCACATGTGTGAAGGAAACTGACTGCTATTATTTCACAGTCAAAAAAGTGTTTTTTTTTTTTAAATGTACACTACTGTTACACCAGATATGAGTTGCACTGGGGTGACACTGTACCCTGGCAGGCAAGCACTGAAACGCACACGTGTGAAGGAAACTGACTGCTATTATTTCACAGTCAAAAAAGTGTTTTTTTTTTTTTAAATGTACACTACTGTTACACCAAATATGAGTTGCACTGGGGTGATACTGTGCCCTGGCAGGCAGGCATTGTCAGGGCACAGATACATGACGTATATATTATATATAGATATATGTGCAAATAGGACAGGGGAATGTGTTTATGTATGAAACCATATTTTTATCAGATATTCTTTGAAATAGGATTGCAATTCTGATGTCAGGATTTGACTCAGAAACCCCACAAATTGAACATACATCTCCAGGCTGAACTACAGACAACATGTCCCAAGAAACAAAAGGGAAACATTTGCTTCTTAATTAGGAAGTGCAAAACTCTGTACCCCATACTATGAGTAAGGATGAGGTGTCTGGAATACCCTCTTGAAGCTTGTCAAAATCATAGGGAAACAGCTATTATGCACATAGGTGTTAGTTATCCCCTAAACATCAAATACACGTCTGCACTGCTAGCTAAACAGAAAATATGTGGTATTGTGACTTTTACAACTACTCGTGGATTGACCCCATGCTATGTGGGTGGGGCAGTGAAGACCTTAGGAAACACAGACAAATGCTATGGTGTGAATTTAAAATTACTGAAAGCAGTGTGGGTTAAAGAATTAACATTTACAACCCCTGTATAACACAGATAAAAATAAATACATTTTTTTGCAAAGGGAACAATACTAGTTTCATGTGTGTTTGGAATAATTCAAATAGCCCATATATGTATATATAGGTTGAAATAGTATGGTAGTACAGTTTATCAAACTGTAATAATCCCCTTATTTAATTATATGTAACATAAATGTTTCTATTTTTCAGATGGAATGCCTGCATGGGATATCTGAATCATGTCATATGATTATATACACTAGATGTTTTTGAAAGCTTAAACACAACTCTGAAAACATTTTAGATGTATAAATGCCATTAATTTCAGAAACAGGATACATTATTTTAATATAATATACTGTGTTTCATATCAAAATGATCAGAAAATTCATAAGATATTACTTACCCAAAACAAATATTGTGAGTAATTGTTGCAGTAAATTATGATAAAATGAATAACCATTTCATAGAAATACTGAATTAAGTGTAAAATGCTTAAGAAATGTAAAGGTGAATTTGTTTTGTCTGTATGTCTGCTGCCACCTAAGGGCCAATACAGGTAGGACAGTTAAGGGAATTTAACTGTTCAAAAGATGCGTTGCCATGGTAAACATGCTCAATTCCGTTAAGGGCCAATCCAATCAAGTATTCCAAATACCCAATCAGAAGGGACCAGGAGGGCCACCCATAAATTTACCCATGATGGAAAACTAATAAAAAGTGAATGCAATAGAGAGAGGGACAGATTCTGCTGAGCTAAATTGTAACTGGATGCTGGGCGTGAAAAAAAACCCATTTTACTTTGGCAAAGCTGATCTACCACATTCTCATTGATTGCGACATACACTTATTGGTGATCTGAGGTAAAATAATTCCTATTAAGGAATTTTGGATATCAACTGCTCTTTACCCTGTATTCAAAGTTATTGGTAAGACTATTAGTTAAATTTGAATTCACTGCAGTTTAAAGTACAGTTACAAAATTTAAAGAAGCAGTTTGTATTTCAAGTTAATATTTTATAAGCCTAGGTATTGTTTAAATTTGTATCTGGTAGACTTAGTAATTTGTCTGTGCAAGTTCTAATGTTTTAAATTAATATTGTATTAGGATAAATGGCAGTTAAATAGCAGAATGTATATATTATCCTATTGTTTAAATTAGCACTGTAAATCATATTGCTGAATGTTTGTAGCTGCTACTTTTAGTCTCATTGTAATACTTTAAATGCAGCTCTGAATGAAAGGTTGGTTTTAAAGACACATTTTTCTGGGTTTTGTAAGAAGGATAGCATATCTTAATAGTTGGTTTTAACATATATAATACTGTGTCATATTCTGGTATTGCAAATATATTTCAAAATGTTCATGGATATTAAGTAAATAAAATAATTCAGATATTTATATTAATTGTATGGTTTCTAGTAGATGCATGTTGGTTAAAGGGCCATTATGCACTCAAAAAAATATGGGCTAATTAAATAAAGCATTAAAAGAAAATAAAGTTTTAAATTAACATGTATTATCAATTTTGCTGCTTAAGGTCCTAAAAATTATGTTAAAGTTAAAAGTCCTCTGACTTCATGAGAATACGTTCGTAGTACCCAGTAGCTGCAGAACAAGGCTTTTTTCCACACTCCCTAACTTGTGTTTAGAAAGCCCTCCTGCTGGAGCGGTCTCTGCAATGTGCTTTGTGTGCAGTAATATGTTGAAAGGCAGAAACGATGTAGATATACACAAAAGCTGAGGAATTCCACTTCCCTTTCCCTCTCCGGTTACCACAGTTCTCCTCCAGTCTCTGCACACTCTAATTAAATGCCGTGGTAACCGGGAGGGAAGTGGATTTCCTGCAGCGTTAGAACGGACTGTGTGAAATCAGCAGATGCAGATATACACAGAAGCTACTAAACTCAGCAGCATATTTTCCCTTCTGTCCGTTCTAACGCTGCAGGAATTCCACTTCCCTCCCCCCTCTCGGTTACCACGGCATTTATAAGGGTGTGCAGAGACTAGAGGAGATCTGTGGTAACTGGAGGGGGAAAGGGAAGTGGAATTCTTCAGCTTCTTTGTATATCTACATAGTTTCTGCCTTTCAACATATTACTGCACACAAAGCACATTACAGAGACGGCTCCAGCAGGAGGGCTTTCTAAACACAAGTTAGGGACTGTGGAAAAAAGCCTTGTTCTGCAGCTACTGGGTACTACAAACGTATTCTCATGAAGTCAGAGGACTTTAAACTTTAACATCATTTTTAGGACCTTAAGCAGTAAAATTGATAATACATGTTAATTTAAAAATGTATTTTCTTTTAATGCTTTATTTAATTAGCCAATATTTTTTTGAGTGCATAATGGCCCTTTAAGGGTTTCCATTTTAAGGATAATTATTATTTGTATTGTGTTATAACCCTGCCATAAGCTGATATATTATTTGGAGAGCACTACTTAGATTCTTATCATAAATACTGACATAATATATTGGAGGCACTGCTGAGATCCGAACTCAGGATCTATCAATCTTGAAATGTTATTAAAGATTAATTTTTGAAAAATTAGTAAAAATATTTATTTTTCATATTTAAAAATTAATCAAAAATATAAATTTTTCATATTTTCAAAGTTAATCAAAAATATTAATTTTTCATATTTCAAAATTAATATTATTTTTTTGAAATATAATTTTTTTTTCTCTCTTTTTATTGGCAAAAATTGTATTAGTGTTTTAATTTAACTAAATACTAAACCAATATAATAATGTCTGTAGCCAGAAGTGACTCATTTAATTCTATACATAGTGATGAAAATAGTCCCATTACAATACCCATTACTAAAGGTCCTTAAGAAAGATATCTTAAGTTACATTAAAGGGAAGCTTAATATTGCGGGTGATTTAAATGATTTTATGGATATGCTTGAAACTAGGGCTAAAGCTATTACTGTTAACAATAATATGTGGAATGAAGAGAATGAATTCTTCCAGGAATTATTAATGATTAATCAATGCAAGACTCTCAAAAAGCGAGACGAACTAATACTAAAATCTTGGCCCCTTTTAATATGCATTATTGATGAAATGTCATTTTGTGTCATAGACAAACGATTGCAAATACAGGAGCTAGAATGTAGTATTCGTTCCTCTCGCAGACGCGAAGAGGATTTAAAAATAACCAAAAATAAAATGGATGAATTTGCCCAAAACCTAACCGCCTTAGATAAGCATAGCATAGACTTACTCGCACAGATACAAGATTTAAATAAACAGCTTGCGCAAAGCCAGAGAGAATTAAGCGATTTAAAAAGGTCATATTGCCATAATGAAAACCCTTATATTAACAGTGAGAATAATGCAGATAATGCTAACTCCTTTAGCGAACGCGTCAGGGACGAGGTACAGAAATATATGGAACAGTATAGACAAATGACCCCTAATGGGTCAGAAATAGATTTCCCAAATAGGCAGTCACTTCATGATATAAATCCAGAGGACTGCTGTAACGCAGCTGGTGCGGGGGAGGGAAACTCTAACAGAGAATCCCAAAGTAAGTCTGATAAAGTATATAATTCCCATAAAATAATCACCTTCGTACAACGTGCAGTACCTATATTCTCAAATAAGGGAACAACATCTGTAATTGATCATTTAGAGGCTTTTGAAAATGCGTTAGCTATAATGAATGTTACAAGTGAGAAATTGAAAATTGAATTTCTGCCTTAGCTGAAGATAATCCCAGATTTGATGGCTCAGAATTTGTAAATTTATTTTTTGAAGCATTGCCTACACCCATCAAAATTAACTTAGCTAGAGATTTTGATGAGGACTGCTCATTGGAATGGCTGATCAAAGAGAGTACAAAATGATACTCTATTCAGCAGTCCAGTGAGCAGGGGGTTAAAATGTAATCAAAACCCAAAATTGTAGCAGAAACTAGGGTATCACCTAGCCCCCTCAATTTGGAGTCTGAAAAGAATACTTATGCGGAAGTGGCCAGTCAAAACAGGCCATCTCCACAGAGGTTTAACTCTGCCCCCTCCCCTACACAGGTTGAGGCTCAGGGAGACTATAACCAAAGTGGGGGGCATAATCAGGTAAATAATTACTCACAAAGAGAATACTCACCAAATAATTGATATCCGCGCAAGGGTAGATACAATAGACGGCGAAGGTATTCTCAGGGTAACCAAACACCCCAGGTATATAATGCTCCCCAAAGTACTAATACTGAACAAGCTGAACCCCAGGGGCAACCATGCCAGAATAGAAATAGCGGCCCTGATTCTGAGGGAACCCAATGGTCCAGGAATCATTATCATGGGGCACCAAGAGATCGACCCAGGGGTAGAGGTAACTTGTACAATCAGGTAGATATGCTGTTTACCCAGTTAAATCGTTTGAGCGATCAATTCGCTAATATGAGTCAACCTTCTACAGCTCAGCAACCGAACAATACTTTTTTAGGGGTACAGCCAGTGGTCAGCAGTGGACCACAGGCACAGTCATAAATACTGCAGTATCACCTGAAGGGGAGGGGAGAGATATACAAAATGCAATAATAAATATCAATGATACTAATCATGTTCTCTCCCCACAGACCAGAAACTGACAATTTTGCTGTGACGACAAGCAACCTCGGCCTGAAAGCATTAACCAATCTTTCCCTTTGCAGCACTCTCTTAACCTTGTTTCCACAGATGCAGTACACAAGAATCCAGCCGACCTTGTCATAGAGGAGACCGGTAGGTATGAAGTTTCTTCTGCATCGGAAAACACGGCGAATTCAGGTAACACGTGGCAAAGCCCACAGATGTATGATAATGCCAACTTTATGTGTGAAATGGTAGAAACTGCAGGAAGGTATTATGTATTAGTTGAGCTGCAAGATTCAGTCTCCAACCCTATCATGGGATTAATTGACACCGGATCTCAGGCAACTATCTTATCCCACAGGTACTACACACAGCTAAATGAGCTAACACCCCACAAACCTAAAATAAGAGAATTTGACGGTTCTCTAATAGGTGTTGGGGGTGACTCCCTAAAAGTTTACGGTACTGCCTGGTTAAAATTTAAATTGGAGAACAGGGTCATAAGACACCCTGTCATTATAGTGGATCTGCCAACTGATCGTTTAATTATTGGTAATGATCTCCTGAAGCGATTAAGCACCATAATTGATTGCATAAATAATGTAATTTGGTCACAAGTTAAAAGGCCTATCAATAATGAAAAATCTGGTATATCTTGCACCCGACATAGCTGTCACGTGGTGGAAGAGAAACCAGATGCTGTGGAGATTCATTTCAGGAATAACTCTGTACCTGAAATCACTATTCTACAAATAGATGATCAGACTCCTTTTAGTGGCTCTGATGGTAATACTTTTAAAATTTCGCCTGGAAAGATAGCGAATATTTCCCTAGATGGCGATGTATTAACCATGTCACTCTACAAGGGGGATCATAGATTCCCTAAGGGGGGAGGCCACGCTCAATACCTCACAGGGATTGAGAGAGTTAAAGAGGATCAATTTATCCCTATACAAATGCATGACCTTGGTACAACCAAGTATGCTAAATTAAACTTAAAACAGAAAGCTAGCTACATAAGCGAAGGTTTATTAGCGCAAATAGCTGAACCTAAAGTGATTAAAAATCTTTCTCCCCAAGACCACAGTGTCAACGGCCTGGATAACAGGTCTGAAAGCTATAACATCACAGCTAAATGCTTATTATCTGTCTCTATAGGTAATAAGTCAGTGAAGCACCTGTTTTTAGTTTTAAATACTCCCCATAATCAAATATACATTGGAAATGATATCTTACATAGATATGCCATACAAATAGATTTGATTAACTCTTGCCTCTGGAGCAGGTTAAAGGGGGACCCTGAAGTATTTCAGGATGAAAATGCAGCCCTGAAATCAAACCAGCAATTGCCATATGCTGTGAATATGCAGGTGTCTAGCGATGTTATAATTCCTGCTGGGGCTGATAAATTTCTTTTACCCTTACAGGTAAAGAGAAGTCAGAAATTAAAAACTTCTGAAACACTAATTTGCCTCTCCCATAGAATACAAAATCTGGGTGTCACAGTGACCTACACTCCTATGGTGAATATTGGAACTGTTCCAATACATATTGTTGTACATAACATGACCCCACAGGCTATAACATTATCCAAGGGAACTACAATAGGATATGCACTGGAATCAAGTTATTACACTTTTGGATTCCAGAATAATGTGATTGGGCTAATACCTGAAGGATACTTAACTGAAGAACAATTAATAGAACAATCCTTTGCATCTATGCCAGAGGGTCTATTTAATATTCAGTCTATTTATCCCTTCAGCTCAGAGGAAGGCATCTGTAAAATTGAAGAAGCCTCTCTAGTGTTTGATCAGCCAATCAAACAGCAAGATTACCCCAATTCCCAGAGTCATGGGGGCAATGTAAACCATAATCAAGGGTATCTCACCTCTAGGTTGGAAGAAGCCTATGAAATAGGACGGCCTGAAATCTTTCCAGGATTTCAACAAATAGTCGAAGAGCAAATATCCTTAGCTAATGGCTGTTCCAGCGATGATGAATGCCAACAGCTGCGAGAACTCCTGATGGAGTACAAGGATATTTTTGCTAAGGATTCTTATGACTGTGGTACTACAGACTTGCACATTGCAAGAATACAAACAGATTCCCGATGCACCACCTGTCTTTGTTAAACAATACAGACTTCCTTTAGCCTCATATGATTCTCTCGCCGAAATCATAAGGAACTTGGAAGAAAGGGGTAGCATACGACAGGTGCACAGCTCTTATAATAATCCTATTCTAGGTGTCCTTAAGCCCAATGGACAATGGTGTTTGTGTGCTGACTTAAGACAGCTAAACAAACAAGTGTACATGTCTGGCTGGCCTGTACCATACATTGACCAGTGCCTAGCACAAATGCAGGGATCCAAAATATTCACTGCCATTGATTGTGCACAGGGATATTGGACCATAAAGGTACATGAAGAGGACCAATATAAGATAGCATTTTCCTTCCAAAGGGTCCAATATGCATTTCAAAGACTTCCTTTTGGATACATAAATTCTGGACATGAATGTGCTGTATTCATGCATAAGGCTATGCCTGATGCACTGGAAAGGGGGACCTTATCTTATGTTGATGATGTTTTAATCAAAAGCACAGACTTTGAAAAACACGTTGCAGAGCTTAAACACGTCCTCAGCCAACTTAAAAGGGCAGGTGTCAAATTATCCCTACAAAAAGCTCAATGGTGCCGCACTCGTGTAAACTTCTTGGGATATGAAGTTACTTCTGAAGGATTAAATCCCCAGAAGAAAAAGGTGGAAGCTATAGTGAATTCTAAAAACCCAACTAACTTAAAGGAATTGAGATCATTCCTGGGTATGACAAATTATTCTCGCAAATTCATTTATAATTATGCGGAATTAGCTAAACCCCTACTACTTCTTCTAAAGAAAGATGTGAAATGGCACTGGAGTGAGTCTCAAGAGACAGCCATCAGAGAGCTGAAGAGAAAACTCACTCAAGCACCTTGCCTAGCATACCCTGAGGGAGGTAAACCTTTCTTCTTAGAAACAGGTTACACAGATGTAAGCATGAGTGCTGTTTTATACCAAAAGCATGATAATTTGAACAAAGCCATTGCTTATGCGAGCAAAAATCTATCCCCAGTAGAAATAAAGTTTAATGATTGCGAAAAAGCCCTCTTATCTACTGTATGGGCTCTACAAAATTTCCGCAGCTATATACAGGGCGAGAAAATTATTGTAGAAACGGCCCACCAGCCTTTGCTATATTTGCAAAGTGAAAGAATAAGAGATGGGAATTTGTCAAATAACCGCATAAAAGCATGGACTCTTTCCTTACAAGGCTGGCCACTAGAAATTCGCTACAAGCAGAATAAAAAGAATCCAGTCGTACAAGGGCTTGCTGAGCTCCACGACTGTACTGCTAGAGATCCTGGGGAAGAATTATCAGAAGATTTTCTGGAGGAACAATTGCTTTCCCCATATAAAATATACAATGAGGACCATTGTCAAACATTACCTTGGGTGTATGTTGATGGTTGTTCTTACCATGCCACCATTGAAAATGAGTGCAGATTAGTCGCTGGCATTGGTATAACTGGGGCCAACGGATTCCCAAATATATCTATAGGTTTCAACATTGGACCAAGATCCAGTCAAGTTGCAGAACTAACTGCCGTTTTCAAAACCATTGAAATGGCTATTGAACATGGTATTCATGAATTTGTGATCATAACTGACTCAAATTATGTGCGTGACAGTTTTGTTGAATACCTGCCAACTTGGAAGAGAAATGGCATGCAGAAAAGCAATAACAAACCAGTCAAGCATGGCAAATTGTTCTGCGAGATTGATAATCTGGTGGTATCTAATGATTTAACCATACACTGGAAAAAGACCAAGGGTCATTCCAGAGTTCTAGGTCCTGATAAGGAAGGCAATGATCTTGCGGATTCATTAGCCAAACAAGGAGCCATAACTGGAGAACTCTTTAATATTGACCACTTAATGGGTGCAATTCAGGTAGAAGCCATTAACAGAAACCAGGCCAAACAACAGAGTGAGCCTAACCTGGTACAATGGAGTCAGGATTCTCCTAGTGAGGACCTGATCACTAGTCAAAAAGAAGACCCCATTGTAGGCATCTTCTATAAACACATAGAAGATCCTGAAAGCAACCCCATCTCAAAAGATGATTGTATTGGCAAAGAAGATCTTAGAATCTTAATAAAATCTAGATCACAATTCAAGTTACAGGATGGTTTGTTAATTAGAACCTCCAAAACTGGCATGCAGCAGTGGGTAGTACCCACCAAGTTCAGAGGTCTAATGCTTCAACATGCCCATGATGCTCCCACATCTGGTCATCGTGGTGCCAAACTCACGTATGAAATATTACGTGATTACGCTTTTTGGCCACACATGTTGAAAGATGTTCAAACCTACTGTCAAGGTTGTTTAATCTGCCCACAGTTCCAACCCACTGCACCAACGCATAGGGGGATGGTAATGCCATGGTCAGATATACAAATTGATGTTATTGGTCCGGTAACAAGGTCATCAAGAGGTAACAAATACATGTTAACCGTGACATGCCTGTTCACTAAATGGGTAGAGTGCATTAGTGCACCTAACAATAGTGCTGAAACATGTGCAGCGTTGCTCATCAACCATGTATTTTCCAGATTTGGTCTGCCCCAAAGAATCGAGTCCAAAATGTGGAAAATACTAGGGGTTAAAAGAAAGCTCCATATTGCTTATAGAGCTGCCTCAAGTGGTGGTGTAGAGCGTTAAAACCAGTCCATTGTTAAAATCCTCAAAAAGTTTGTGAGTGAAATGGGTAAAGACTGGGATGTAAAACTGCCTAATGTCATTAAGGGCAACTCCAAGTAGTGCTACCAAGATGTCACCTTTTGAACTGATGACTGGCAGAAGAATGGTTCTACCTCAGCATCTGCTGTACCGTACATCAGACCAAAACTTGATAAACGCTGCCAATACACATCAATATGTGGAGAACCTAAGAAAGCACCTGCAATATGCCTTTGCATTTGCTCAAAGGAATTTAGAAAGAGCCGCAACTGCCACTAAAACCTATTATGATCTCAAAATGTCCAAAAGGGAATATGAAATAAATGATAAAGTTTATCTTTATAACTTTGGAAGAGATCAGGTTAGGGAGAAGAAATTTCTTCCCTCATGGAAAGGTCCTTTTGTCATTACTGACAAAATATCTCCAGTGGCCTATAAAATAAGGATCCCCAAAAATGAAAGTTTCATAGATAAATGGGTCCATATCAATCAATTACGGGCATGTCATCCTAGGTCCCAACTACAAGTCATAGAGGGAGAATAAAGTGTCATATCCTCAAATGCACTAAAACTGTAGTTTAAAGATGCCTTGCTGATGAAGATGACTGGCTCAAAAATAACGGACTTTCTACTTAAAGGACTGCCTATGATGTATACGGCCAATATCATCACCGAGTACCACTGACTTTGATCCAATTCAAATACATGTGTCCTACATATATTTGAATTTGAAAGGGGGAATTATAGGTGTTAGTTATCCCTAAACTTTAAATACACTTCTGCACTGCTAGCTAAACAGAAAATATGTGGTATTGTGACTTTTACAACTACTCGTGGATTGACCCCATGCTATGTGGGTGGGGCAGTGAAGTCCTTAGGAAACACAGACAAATGCTATGGTGTGAATTTAAAATTACTGAAAGCAGTGTGGAAGAATTAACATTTACAACCCCTGTATAACACAGATAAAAATAAATAATTTTTTTTGCAAAGGGAACAATACTAGTTTCATGTGTGTTTGGAATAATTCAAATAGCCCATATATGTATACATAGGTTAAAATAGTACGTTTTATATTAAATAAATAAATGCTGCAGTTAATAGATACATGAAAAATAGATTCAAACTGTAATAATCCCAATATTTAATTATATGTAACATAAATTTTTCTATTTTTCAGATGGAATGCCTGCATGGGATATCTGAATCATGTCATATGATTATATACACTAGATGTTTTTGAAAGCTTAAACACAACTCTGAAAACATTTTAGATGTATAAATGCCATTAATTTCAGAAACAGGATACATTATTTAAATATAATATACTGTGTTTCATATCAAAATGATCAGAAAATTCATAAGATATTACTTACCCAAAACAAATATTGTAATTGTTGCAGTAAAGTATGATAAAATGAATAACCATTTCATAGAAATACTGAATTAAGTGTAAAATGCTTAAGAAATGTAAAGGTGAATTTGTTTTGTCTGTATGTCTGCTGCCACCTAAGGGCCAATACTGGTAGGACAGTTAAGGGAATTTAACTGTTCAAAAGATGCTTTGCCATGGTAAACATGGTCAATTCTGTTAAGGGCCAATCCAATCAAGTATTCCAAATACCCAATCAGAAGGGACCAGGAGGGCCACCCATAAATTTACCCATGATGGAAAACTAATAAAAAGTGAATGCAATAGAGAGAAGGACAGATTCTGCTGAGCTAAATTGTAACTGGATGCTGGGCGTGAAAAAAAAAACATTTTACTTTGGCAAAGCTGATCTACCACTTTCTCATTGATTGCGATATACACTTATTGGTGATCTGAGGTAAAATAATTCCTATTAATGAATATTGGATATCAACTGCTCTTTACCCTGGTAACGTATTCAAAGTTATTGGTAAGACTATTAGTTAAATTCTAAGTCACTGCAGTTTAAAGTACAGTTAAAAGATTTAAATAAGCAGTTTGTATTTCAAGTTAATAATTTATAAGCCTAGGTATTGTTTAAATTTGTATCTAGTAGACTAAGACCTAGATTTGGAGTTTGGCGGTAGCCGTGAAAACCAGCGTTAGAGGCTCCTAACGCTGGTTTTAGGCTAACTCCGGTATTTGAAGTCACTCAAAAAAGGGTCTAACGCTCACTTTTCAGCCGCGACTTTTCCATACCGCAGATCCCCTTACGTCAATTGCGTATCCTATCTTTTCAATGGGATCTTTCTTACTCCGGTATTTAGAGTCGTGTCTGAAGTGAGCGTTAGAAATCTAACGACAAAACTCCAGCCGCAGAAAAAAGTCAGTAGTTAAGAGCTTTTTGGGCTAACGCCGGTTCATAAAGCTCTTAACTACTGTACTCTAAAGTACACTAACACCCATAAACTACCTATGTACCCCTAAACTGAGGTCCCCCCACATCGCTGCCACTCGATTAAATTTTTTTAACCCCTAATCTGCTGACCGCCACCTACGTTATACTTATGTACCCCTAATCTGCTGCCCCTAACACCGCCGACCCCTGTATTATATTTATTAACCCCTAATCTGCCCCCCCACAACGTCGCCGCCAACTACTTACAATAATTAACCCCTAATCTGCTGACCGCAAAGCGCCGCTACTTAAGTTATCCTTATGTACCCCTAATCTGCTGCCCCTAACACCGCCGACCCCTATATTATATTTATTAACCACTAATCTGCCCCCCACAACGTCGCCGCTACCTACCTACACTTATTAACCCCTAATCTGCCGAGCGGACCGCACCGCTATTATAATAAAGTTATTAACCCCTAATCCGCCTCACTAACCCTATAATAAATAGTATTAACCCCTAATCTGCCCTCCCTAACATCGCCGACACTTAGCTTCAAACATTAACCCCTAATCTGCTGACCGGAGCTCACCGCTATTCTAATAAATTTTTAAACCCCTAAAGCTAATTCTAACCCTAACCCTAACACCCCCCTAAGTTAAATATAATTTAAATCTAACGAAATAAATTAACTCTTATTAAATAACTTATTCCTATTTAAAACTAAATACTTACCTGTAAAATAAACCCTAATATAGCTTCAATATAAATTATAATTACATTGTAGCTATTTTAGGATTAATATTTATTTTACAGGCAACTTTGTAATTATTTTAACCAGGTACAATAGCTATTAAATAGTTAAGAACTATTTAATAGTTACCTAGTTAAAATAATAACAAAATTACCTGTAAAATAAATCCTAACCTAAGTTACAATTAAACCTAACACTAGACTATCATTAAATTAATTAAATAAAATATCTACAATTACCTACAATTAAACCTAACACTACACTATCAATACATTAATTAAATAAAATATCTACAAATAACTACAATGAAATAAACTAACTAAAGTACAAAAAATAAAAAAGAACTAAGTTACAAAAAGAAAAATCTTACAACAATTTTAAACTAATTACACCTACTCTAAGCCCCCTAATAAAATAACAAAGCCCCCCAAAATAAAAAAATGCCCTACCCTATTCTAAATTACTAAAGTTCAAAGCTCTTTTACCTTACCAGCCCTGAACAGGGCCCTTTGCGGGGCATGCTCCAAGAAGTTCAGCTCTTTTGCCTGTAAAAAAAAACATGCAATACCCCCCCCAACATTACAACCCACCACCCACATACCCCTAATCTAACCCAAACCCCCCTTAAATAAACCTAACACTAAGCCCCTGAAGATCTTCCTACCTTGTCTTCACCCTGCCAGGTTCACTGATCGCTCCAGAAGAGCTACTCCGATGTCCTGATCCAAGCCCAAGTGGGGGGCTGAAGATGTTCATGATCCGGTCAAAGTCTTCATCCAAGCGGGGCAGAAGAGGTCTTCCATCCGACTGAAGTCTTCATCCAGGCGGCATCTTCTATCGTCATCCATCCGGAGCGAAGCGGCAGTATCCTGAAGACCTCCGACGCGGAACATCCATCCTGCCCGACGACTGAACGACGAATGACGGTCATCCAAGATGGCGTCCCTCGAATTCCGATTGGCTGATAGGATTCTATCAGCCAATCGGAATTAAGGTAGGAATATTCTGATTGGCTGATGGAATCAGCCAATCAGAATCAAGTTCAATCCGATTGGCTGATCCAATCAGCCAATCAGATTGAGCTCGCATTCTATTGCCTGTTCCGAGGGACGCCATCTTGGATGACGTCATTTAAAGGAACCGCCATTCGTCGTTCAGTCGTCGGGCAGGATGGATGTTCCGCGTCGGAGGTCTTCAGGATGCTGCCGCTTCGCTCCGGATGGATGACGATAGAAGATGCCGCCTGGATGAAGACTTCAATCGGATGGAAGACCTCTTCTGCCCCGCTTGGATGAAGACTTCGACCGGATCATGGACATCTTCAGCCCCCCGCTTGGGCTTGGATCAGGACATCGGAGGAGCTCTTCTGGACCGATCGGTGAACCTGGCAGGGTGAAGACAAGGTAGGAAGATCTTCAGGGGCTTAGTGTTAGGTTTATTTTAGGGGGGTTTGGGTTAGATTAGGGGTATGTGGGTGGTGGGTTGTAATGTTGGGGGGGGGTATTGTATTTTTTTTTTTTACAGGCAAAAGAGCTGAACTACTTGGGGCATGCCCCGCAAAGGGCCCTGTTCAGGGCTGGTAAGGTAAAAGAGCTTTGAACTTTAGTAATTTAGAATAGGGTAGGGCATTTTTTTATTTTGGGGGGCTTTGTTATTTTATTAGGGGGCTTAGAGTAGGTGTAATTAGTTTAAAATTGTTGTAAGATTTTTCTTATGTTTGTAAATATTTTTTTATTTTTTGTAACTTAGTTCTTTTTTATTTTTTGTACTTTAGTTAGTTTATTTCATTGTAGTTATTTGTAGGTATTTTATTTAATTAATGTATTGATAGTGTAGTGTTAGGTTTAATTGTAGGTAATTGTAGATATTTTATTTAATTAATTTAATGATAGTCTAGTGCTAGGTTTAATTGTAACTTAGGTTAGGATTTATTTTACAGGTAATTTTGTTATTATTTTAACTAGGTAACTATTAAATAGTTCTTAACTATTTAATAACTATTGTACCTGGTTAAAATAATTACAAA
Source organism: Bombina bombina (assembly GCF_027579735.1). NCBI lineage: Eukaryota > Metazoa > Chordata > Amphibia > Anura > Bombinatoridae > Bombina > Bombina bombina. The sequence continues at coordinate 41,042,025 of NC_069502.1, forward strand.
GTTGCCTGTAAAATAAATATTAATCCTAAAATAGCTACAATGTAATTATAATTTATATTGTAGCTATATTAGGATTTATTTTACAGGTAAGTATTTAGCTTTAAATAGGAATAATTTATTTAATAAGAGTTAATTAATTTTGTTAGATTAAAATTATATTTAACTTAGGGGGGGTGTTAGTGTTAGGGTTAGACTTAGCTTTAGGGGTTAATACATTTATTAGAATAGCGGTGAGCTCCGGTCGGCAGATTAGGGGTTAATAATTGAAGTTAGGTGTCAGCGATGTTAGGGAGGGCAGATTAGGGGTTAATACTATTTATTATAGGGTTAGTGAGGCGGATTAGGGGTTAATAACTTTATTATAGTAGCGGTGCGGTCCGCTCGGCAGATTAGGGGTTAATAAGTGTAGGTAGGTAGCGGCGACGTTGTGGGGGGCAGATTAGTGGTTAATAAATATAATATAGGGGTCGGCGGTGTTAGGGGCAGCAGATTAGGGGTACATAAGGATAACTTAAGTAGCGGCGCTTTGCGGTCAGCAGATTAGGGGTTAATTATTGTAAGTAGTTGGCGGCGACGTTGTGGGGGGGCAGATTAGGGGTTAATAAATATAATACAGGGGTCGGCGGTGTTAGGGGCAGCAGATTAGGGGTACATAAGTATAACGTAGGCGACGTTGTGGGGGGCAGATTAGGGGTTAATAAATATAATATAGGGGTCGGCGGTGTTAGGGGCAGCAGATTAGGGGTACATAAGGATAATGTAAGTAGCGGCGGTTTACGGAGCGGCAGATTAGGGGTTAAAAATAATATGCAGGGGTCAGCGATAGCGGGGGCGGCAGATTAGGGGTTAATAAGTGTAAGGTTAGGGGTGTTTAGACTCGGGGTACATGTTAGGGTGTTAGGTGCAGACGTAGGAAGTGTTTCCCGATAGTAAACAATGGGGCTGCGTTAGGAGCTGAACGCGGCTTTTTTGCAGGTGTTAGGTTTTTTTTCAGCTCAAACAGCACCTTTGTTTTCTATGGGGGAATCGTGCACGAGCACGTTTTTGAGGCTGGCCGCGTCTGTAAGCAACTCTGGTATCGAGAGTTGAAGTTGCGTTAAAAATGCTCTACGCTCCTTTTTTGGAGCCTAACGCAGCGATTCTGTGGACTCTCAATACCAGAGTTATTTTAAAGGTGCGGCCAGAAAAAAGCTGGCGTTAGCTACGCGGGTCCTTAACGACAAAACTCCAAATCTAGCCGTAAGTAATTTATCTGTGCAAGTTCTGATGTTTTAAATTAATATTGTATTAGGATAAATGGCAGTTAAATAGCAGAATATATATATTATCCTATTGTTTAAATTAGCACTGTAAATCATATTGCTGAATGTTTGTAGCTGCTACTTTTAGTCTCATTGTAATACTTTAAATGCAGCTCTGAATGAAAGCTTGGTTTTAAAGACACATTTTTTCTGGGTTTTGTAAGAAGGATAGCATATCTTAATAGTTGGTTTTAACATATATAATACTGTGTCATATTCTGGTATTGCAAATATATTTCAAAATGTTCATGGATATTAACTAAATAAATATAAATAAATAAAATAATTCAGATATTTATATTAATTGTATGGTTTCTAGCAGATGCATGTTGGTTAAGGGTTTCTATTTTAAGGATAATTATTATTTGTATTGTGTTATAACCCTGCCATAAGCTGATATATTATTTGGAGAGCACTACTCAGATTCTTATCATAAATACTGACAGCACTGAAATGCACACATGTGAAGGAAACTGACTGCTATTATTTCACAGTCAAAAAAGTTTTTTTTTTTTAAATGTACACTACGGTTACACCAGATATGAGTTGCACTGGGGTGACACTGTGCCCTGGCAGGCAGGCAGGCAGGCAGGCACTGAAACGCACACATGTGAAGGAAACTGACTGCTATTATTTCACAGTCAAAAAAGTGTTGTTTTTTTTAAATGTACACTACTATTACACCAGATATGAGTGGTGGCACTGGGCAAGTGGGCACAGTATACGCTGTGAGCCTGACACACAAGCTGGCAGGCAGGCAACTGCAATTAGATTACACAGGAAAAAAAAAAAAAAGCAGGCTGATGTTCTAGCCCTAAAAAGGGCTTTTGGGGTGCTGTCCTTACAGCAGAGATCAGATGAGTCCTTCAGGATTGTAGTGGACACTGAATACACTAGCCTAGCTATCGATTTCCCTATTAAATCAGCAGCAGCTACACTGTCCCTCCTCTCACTAAGAATGCAGCTTCCAAATGAATCTAAAATTTATGCTGTCCAGGAGGTAGGAGGGTCTGGGAGGGAGGGTCTGCTGCTGATTGGCTGGAATGTGTCTGCTGACTGTGAGGTACAGGGTCAGTACTCAATGATGTATTACTCAATGATTACTCAAAGTATTACTCAATGATGACGAATAGGGGGCGGATCGAACATCGCATATGTTCACCCGACGCGGCGGACGCGAACAAGCTATGTTCGCCGGGAACTATTCGCCGGTGAACTATTCGCGACATCACTACCCACCACCCAACCAACCCCCAAAATAAAAAAACCTAACTCAAACAAAAGCCTAAGCTACCCATTTGTATGGGCATTGCCCTTAAAAGGGCATTAAGCTCTTTTGCATTGCCCTGAAAAGGGCATTTAGCTTGTTTACGAAAAGCCCAAACCATAAACTAAAATAAAACCCCACCCAAAAAACCTTAAAAAATCCTAACACTAACCTCCGAAGATCCACTCACAGTTTCTGAAGTCCCGCTTGAAGGATCTTCATCCCGGCGGCTCCATCTTTATCTAGACGGCTCCATCTTCATCCAGGCGGCATCTTCTATCTTCATCCCGGCAGACATCCGGCGCGGAACATCCTCTTCATACGGTCGCTGCCATACACTGAATCTTCAATGCAAGGTACTTTTCAGGGCAATGGGTAGTTTAGGTTTTTTTAGATAGTTTTTTTATTTTGTGGGTTTTGGGGGTGGGGGTTTGTAATGTTACTTTTTTTTTCAAGTAAAAGAGCTGTTTAACTTAGGGCAATGCCTTACAAAGGGCCCTTTTAAGCGCTATTGGTATAGTTTATTCTAGATTAGGTTTTTTATTTTGGGGTGATTTTCTTTTTAATGGGTATTAGAATAGGAATAATTTTTATTATTTTTGATTATATGTTTGTTATTTTGTGTAATGTATTTTTTCCGTTGTGGTGTGGGTTTTTATTTTTAAATTAGGGCTTGGGCATTTCATAAAAGAGCTGAATGCCATTTTAAGGTCAGAATAAAGAGCTAAATGCCCATACAAATGCCCTTTTCAAGGCAATGGGTAGATTAGGTTTTACTTTATTTTTACTTTGTGGGTTTGGGGGTGGGGTTTGTATACTGTTAGGGGGTGTTTGTTTTGTAGCAAAAGAGCTGTTCACATTAGGGCAATGCCCTACAAAAGGCCCTTTTAAGGGCCCTTGGTAGTTTATTCTAGCTTAGGCTTGTTTATTTTGGGGTGTTTTTTTTTGATGGGTATTAGAATAGGAATAATTTTTATTGTTTTAGCTAATTTCGTTTGTTATTTTTTGTAATGGTAATTTTTTTTATTTTTTGTAATTTTAGTGTTTTTTTTATTTTTTGTAATGTTAGGTTTTAGTGTAAGGCAGCTTAGGTTTTATTTCACAGGTAAATTTGTATTTATTTTAACTAGGTAGTTAATAAATAGTTAATAACTATTTACTAACTAGCTCTATTTTAATTGTGTTAAAGTTAGGGGGTGTTAGGGTTACGTTAGGTTTAGGTTTAGGGGTTAATATAGTTTCCTTTAGGTTGTTGCGGGGTTAATTGTAGGGGTTAATAACTTTATTTAGTGGTGGCGATGTCGAGGAGTGGCGGAATAGAGGTTAATAGATTTATTATAGTGTGGGCGATGTTGGGGTGCAGGAGAATAGGGGTTAATAACTTTAGTATAGTGGCGGCGATATCGGGAGCGGCAGATTAGGAGTTTATAGATTTATTTAGGTGGCGGCAAAATCGGGAGCGGCAGATTAGGGGTTAATAACATTATGTAGGTGGCAGCGATGTCGGGCGGCAGATTACGGGTGTTTAGTTGTGGGGTTTATGTTAGGGTGTTTGGTTTAAACATAACTTTTGTTTCCCCATAGACATCAATGGGGCTGCGTTACAGAGCTTTTCAATCCGTGCTTCAGGTGTTTTTTTTCTGACACCTTCTCCCCATTGATGTCTATGGGGAAAGCATGCACGAGCATGTCAAAACAGCGCTTGAATTGTCTGCGTTATGGAGCTCAACACAACCATATCGTACGCACAAGCCGGCTGTTTCAAAACTTGTAATGGCAGCTCTACAGAAGGTTAAATAACGCAACTTTTGTTGCATTTGTTAATTTCCCTATAGCACGCATAACTCGTCGGCATTTATCATTCCACAAGCAGTTCTGGTGAACTGCTTGTGCAATGCCGCCCCTGCACATTCGCGGCCAATTGGCCACTAGCAGGGGGTGTCAATACACCCAGCCGTATGAGATCGGGCTGATTGATGTCCGCCGCCTCAGAGGAGGCGTACGAGTTAAGGAGCAGCGGTCTTAAGACCGCTGCTTCTTAACTCTTGTTTCCGGCGAGCCTGAAGGATCGCGCAGAAACAGGGGTATACTGCCCCATTCGGGCTGTGATAAATTGGACCCAAAGCCTGGACTCAACTCTTGCTGAAAAAACTCTTTCATGAGCACGGAATGAAACACAATGGAGTGATTTGGTAAGCTGACAGCAATAAATATAAACTAATCCCACTGAGTTATCTGATAGCCAAAAGAGATGTCAGGGCACTGATGGTGTGTAAGAGTCTGATTTAATGAGGGTGGGTCTGCGGTCTATTGTTTTTTTAACAGATCAAGTGGGAATTATCTCAGAGCAACAGTTTAGTTTGTTTTGCAAAGGGGACCAAACCACAGTCACATACTACATTTCCATGGGATTGTATAAATAAAAAGAGAATTATGGAACTGATAGACAGAGTTAGTATTCACTATGACGCAGAGAGCAGCTCCTACTTAATATGTATTAATTAATAATTCAACAGGTAAACAAGAAAGAAAAACAAACAATCACCTAGATTACGAGTGTTGCACTAAACAGGGTGCAAAACTAACGCCAACAAAAGTTGCGTTACTTCACTCTCCATATCGCTGCCATTATGACTTGCCTGTAAAATAAATATAAATCCTAAGATAGCTACAATGTAATTATTAGTTATATTGTAGCTATCTTAGGGTTTATTTTATAGGTAAGTATTTAGTTTTAAATAGGAATAATTTATTAAATGATAGTAATTTTATTTAGATTTATTGTAATTATATTTAAGTTAGGGGGGGTTAGGCTTAGACTTAGAGGTTAATAACTTTAGTATAGTGGCGGAGACATTGGGGGCGGCAGATTAGGGGTTAATAAAATTTAACTAATGTTTGCAAGGCGGGAGTGCGATGGTTTAGGGGTTAATATATTTATTATAGTGGCGGCGATGTCCGGTTCGGCAGATTAGGGGTTACAAATTTTATTATAGTGTTTGCGATGTGGGGGACCCTCAGTTTAGGGGTTAATATGTAGTTTATAGGTGTTAGTGTACTTTTTTAACACTTTAGTTAAGAGTTTTATGCTACGGCGTTGTAGTGTAAAACTGTTAACTACTGACTTTAAAATGCGGTACCAGTCTTGACAGGAGAGGGTGTACCGGTCACTTTTTGTCAGACTCGTAATACCGGCACTATGCAAGTCCCATTGAAAAAATAGGATACACAATTTACTTAAGTGGATTTGCGGTATATCCAAGTCTGGCCGGAAAAGTGAGCGGTACACCTGTACCTGCAAGACTTGTAATACCAACGGGCATTAAAAAGCAGCATTGGGACCGGCCAACGCTGCTTTTTAACCCTAACGCAAGACTCGTAGGTTGTATGGTAGGTGCATATAAAGTGCATAATAAGTGCTAAAAGTAAGTGCTCATATAGTTCTAATAGCGTCAGTACTCTAGTGAGTAACTGATAAAAGTGGTGATATATAAAATGCTAATTATTCTCATAAGTGGCTAATAAATGGATACATATATCTATTAGGTTTCATCTCAAATCTGCCTCAAATCTGTTGCATCAAATAGTACCACATATGTGAGATTCAGACTTATGTGTCTGTGTGAGTCAAACAGTTGTAGCGCTCCCTTAAGTACTTAATAAAATACAGATAGAGATAACAAGCATCCAATATCCCTGCAAGCTCAGACCATTCTAGTAGGTTGTGGTTTCAAAAAACGAAACCCTCTATTTCATATACAAAAATATACCTAAAAGAACAATGTCCCATACATTTTTTACTTGGGTTCTGGTATAGCAAATCATGCAATATCACATCTACAGATTAGCTTTATTAATGTCAAAGAGATCACAATCAGCCATTTTCATTGTTTATGGGCGGCACTTTTGTCATTTTTTTTGGTGTGAAAAATTACTCTATAATTATAACATGGGCCAGTCCTGTTTGGCTGATCACAATGCAGATTTTCTATAGTTAACAACAAATCTTCACTGATCAAATTCCACAGCTAAAAAGACTTGTTAAGCACAGGGCAATACTTTTTTTTTTTTTTACTTATTACCAGGTGCCCACAATTAGTATTGTATAAGGGCAAATGCACTGGTATTACCCCTGCAATATTGTTTGATAATAGGAAGCAACACCACATTAAACGACTGTAATCTAAGCGATATTTTAGTGGGACTTTAATTGATCACTTCTAATAAAGATGCGCTGTAACTTACTTTTTAATCTAGCCGTGCCATTCTAATACCCCGCGCTCCAGCCACCGTTGTAAGCTAATGGTTTTAATTTTGCTCCAATCAGCTCTCTAACTAAAAAAAATGTGCTGTACGTCTAGAGCGCCAATTTGGAGAACAGTTCAACCTTGAATTAGACTCTCATATCTGATTAGAGAGCATGTGATAACTGGAGTGAAACCAGTAGTAAGCTGTGTGATAACTGGTGTGAAGCCAGCAGTGAGCCGTGTGATAACTGGTGTGAAGCTAGTGGTGAGCCGTGTGATAACTGGTGTGAAGTCAGTGGTGAACCATGTGATAACTGGCGTGAAGACAGTAGTGAGCCGTGTGATAAATGGTGTGAAGCTAGTAGTGAGCCATGTGATAACTGGTGTGAAGCCAGTGGTGAGCCATGTGATAACTGGTGTGAAGCCAGTGGTGAGTCGTATGATAACTGGTGTAAAGCCAGTAGTGAGCCGTGTGATAACTGGTGTAAAGCCAGTAGTGAGCCGTGTGATAAATGGTGTGAAGCTAGTAGTGAGCCATGTGATAACTGGTGTGAAGCCAGTAGTGAGCCATGTGATAACTGGTGTGAAGCCATTACTGAGCCGTATAACTGGTGTGCAGCTAGTAGTGAGCCATGTGATAACTGGTGTGAAGCCAGTAGTGAGCCATGTGATAACTGGTGTGCAGCTAGTAGTGAGCTGTGTGATAATTGGTGTGCAGCTAGTAGTGAGCCGTGTAATAACTGGTGTAAAGCTAGTAGTGAGCCGTGTGATAACTGGTGTGCAGCTAGTAGTGAGCCATGTGATAACTGGTGTGCAGCTAGTAGTGAGCCATGTGATAACTGGTGTGAAGCCAGTAGTGAGCCATGTGATAACTGGTGTGCAGCCAGTAGTGAGCCGTGTGATAACTTGTGTGAAGCCAGTAGTGAGCCATGTGATAACTGCTGTGAAGCCAGTAGTGAGCCGTGTGATAACTGCTGTGAAGCCAGTAGTGAGCAGTGTGATAACTTGTGTGAAGCCAGTAGTGAGCCGTGTGATAACTTGTGTGAAGCCAGTAGTGAGCCGTGTGATAACTGGTGTGAAGCCAGTAGTGAGCCATGTGATAACTGGTGTGAAGCCAGTAGTGAGCCATGTGATAACTGGTGTGAAGCCAGTAGTGAGCCATGTGATAACTGGTGTGAAGCCAGTAGTGAGCCATGTGATAACTGGTGTGAAGCCAGTATTGAGTCATGTGATAACTTGTGTGAAGCCAGTAGTGAGGCTTGTGAAAACTGGTGTGAAGCCATTAGTGAGCCATATAACTGGTGTGCAGCTAGTAGTGAGCCATGTGATAACTGGTGTGAAGCCAATAGTGAGCCATGTGATAACTGGTGTGCAGCTAGTAGTGAGCCGTGTGATAAATGGTTTGAAGCCATTAGTGAGCCGTATAACTGGTGTACAGCTAGTAGCGAGCCATGTGATAACTGGTGTGCAGCCAGTAGTGAGCCATGTGATAACTGGTGTGAAGCTAGTAGTGAGCCATGTGATAACTGGTGTGCAGCTAGTAGTGAGCCATGTGATAACTGGTGTGCAGCTAGTAGTGAGCCGTGTGATAACTGGTGTGCAGCTAGTAGTGAGCCGTGTGATAACTGGTGTGCAGCTAGTAGTGAGCCGTGTGATAACTGGTGTGAAGCCAGTATTGAGACATGTGATAACTTGTGTAAAGCCAGTAGTGAGCCTTGTGAAAACTGGTGTGAAGCCATTAGTGAGCCATATAACTGGTGTGCAGCTAGTAGTGAGCCATGTGATAACTGGTGTGAAGCCAGTAGTGAGCCATGTGATAACTGGTGTGAAGCCAGTAGTGAGCCATGTGATAACTGGTGTGAAGCCAGTAGTGAGCCATGTGATAACTGGTGTGAAGCCAGTATTGAGTCATGTGATAACTTGTGTAAAACCAGTAGTGAGCCTTGTGAAAACTGGTGTGAAGCCATTAGTGAGCCGTATAACTGGTGTGCAGCTAGTAGTGAGCCATGTGATAACTGGTGTGAAGCCAGTAGTGAGCCATGTGATAACTGGTGTGCAGCTAATAGTGAGCCGTGTGATAACTGGTGTGAAGCCATTAGTGAGCCGTATAACTGGTGTGCAGCTAGTAGTGAGCCATGTGAAAACTGGTGTGAAGCCATTAGTTAGCCGTATAACTGGTGTGCAGCTAGTAGTGAGCCATGTGATAACTGGTGTGAAGCCAGTAGTGAGCCATGTGATAACTGGTGTGCAGCTAGTAGTGAGCCGTGTGATAACTGGTGTGAAGCCATTAGTGAGCCGTATAACTGGTGTGCAGCTAGTAGCGAGCCATGTGATAACTGGTGTGCAGCCAGTAGTGAGCCATGTGATAACTGGTGTGAAGCTAGTAGTGAGCCGTGTGATAACTGGTGTGCAGCTAGTAGTGAGCCGTGTGATAACTGGTGTGCAGCTAGTAGTGAGCCGTGTGATAACTGGTGTGCAGCTAGTATTGAGCCGTGTGATAACTGGTGTGCAGCTAGTAGTGAGCCTTGTGATAACTGGTGTGCAGCTAGTAGTGAGCCGTGTGATAACTGGTGTGCAGCTAGTAGTGAGCCGTGTGATAACTGGTGTGTAGCTAGTAGTGAGCCGTGTGATAACTGGTGTGAAGCCAGTATTGAGACATGTGATAACTTGTGTGAAGCCAGTAGTGAGCCTTGTGAAAACTGGTGTGAAGCCATTAGTGAGCCGTATAACTGGTGTGCAGCTAGTAGTGAGCCATGTGATAACTGGTGTGAAGCCAGTAGTGAGCCATGTGATAACTGGTGTGAAGCCAGTAGTGAGCCATGTGATAACTGGTGTGAAGCCAGTAGTGAGCCATGTGATAACTAGTGTGAAGCCAGTATTGAGTCATGTGATAACTTGTGTGAAGCCAGTAGTGAGCCTTGTGAAAATTGGTGTGAAGCCATTAGTGAGCCGTATAACTGGTGTGTAGCTAGTAGTGAGCCATGTGATAACTGGTGTGAAGCCAGTAGTGAGCCATGTGATAACTGGTGTGCAGCTAGTAGTGAGCCGTGTGATAACTGGTGTGAAGCCATTAGTGAGCCGTATAACTGGTGTGCAGCTAGTAGTGAGCCATGTGATAACTGGTGTGCAGCCAGTAGTGAGCCATGTGATAACTGGTGTGAAGCCAGTAGTGAGCCATGTGATAACTGGTGTGAAGCCAGTAGTGAGCCATGTGATAACTGGTGTGAAGCCAGTAGTGAGCCATGTGATAACTGGTGTGAAGCCAGTATTGAGTCATGTGATAACTTGCGTAAAACCAGTAGTGAGCCTTGTGAAAACTGGTGTGAAGCCATTAGTGAGCCGTATAACTGGTGTGCAGCTAGTAGTGAGCCATGTGATAACTGGTGTGAAGCCAGTAGTGAGCCATGTGATAACTGGTGTGCAGCTAATAGTGAGCCGTGTGATAACTGGTGTGAAGCCATTAGTGAGCCGTATAACTGGTGTGCAGCTAGTAGTGAGCCATGTGAAAACTGGTGTGAAGCCATTAGTTAGCCGTATAACTGGTGTGCAGCTAGTAGTGAGCCATGTGATAACTGGTGTGAAGCCAGTAGTGAGCCATGTGATAACTGGTGTGCAGCTAGTAGTGAGCCGTGTGATAACTGGTGTGAAGCCATTAGTGAGCCGTATAACTGGTGTGCAGCTAGTAGCGAGCCATGTGATAACTGGTGTGCAGCCAGTAGTGAGCCATGTGATAACTGGTGTGAAGCTAGTAGTGAGCCGTGTGATAACTGGTGTGCAGCTAGTAGTGAGCCGTGTGATAACTGGTGTGCAGCTAGTAGTGAGCCGTGTGATAACTGGTTTGCAGCTAGTATTGAGCCGTGTGATAACTGGTGTGCAGCTAGTAGTGAGCCTTGTGATAACTGGTGTGCAGCTAGTAGTGAGCCGTGTGATAACTGGTGTGCAGCTAGTAGTGAGCCGTGTGATAACTGGTGTGTAGCTAGTAGTGAGCCGTGTGATAACTGGTGTGAAGCCAGTATTGAGACATGTGATAACTTGTGTGAAGCCAGTAGTGAGCCTTGTGAAAACTGGTGTGAAGCCATTAGTGAGCCGTATAACTGGTGTGCAGCTAGTAGTGAGCCATGTGATAACTGGTGTGAAGCCAGTAGTGAGCCATGTGATAACTGGTGTGAAGCCAGTAGTGAGCCATGTGATAACTAGTGTGAAGCCAGTATTGAGTCATGTGATAACTTGGGTGAAGCCAGTAGTGAGCCTTGTGAAAATTGGTGTGAAGCCATTAGTGAGCCGTATAACTGGTGTGCAGCTAGTAGTGAGCCATGTGATAACTGGTGTGAAGCCAGTAGTGAGCCATGTGATAACTGGTGTGCAGCTAGTAGTGAGCCGTGTGATAACTGGTGTGAAGCCATTAGTGAGCCGTATAACTGGTGTGCAGCTAGTAGTGAGCCATGTGATAACTGGTGTGAAGCCAGTAGTGAGCCATGTGATAACTGGTGTGAAGCCAGTAGTGAGCCATGTGATAACTGGTGTGAAGCCAGTAGTGAGCCATGTGATAACTGGTGTGAAGCCAGTAGTGAGCCATGTGATAACTGGTGTGAAGCCAGTAGTGAGCCATGTGATAACTGGTGTGAAGCCAGTATTGAGTCATGTGATAACTTGCGTGAAGCCAGTAGTGAGGCTTGTGAAAACTGGTGTGAAGCCATTAGTGAGCCATATAACTGGTGTGCAGCTAGTAGTGAGCCATGTGATAACTGGTGTGAAGCCAATAGTGAGCCATGTGATAACTGGTGTGCAGCTAGTAGTGAGCCGTGTGATAAATGGTTTGAAGCCATTAGTGAGCCGTATAACTGGTGTACAGCTAGTAGCGAGCCATGTGATAACTGGTGTGCAGCCAGTAGTGAGCCATGTGATAACTGGTGTGAAGCTAGTAGTGAGCCATGTGATAACTGGTGTGCAGCTAGTAGTGAGCCATGTGATAACTGGTGTGCAGCTAGTAGTGAGCCGTGTGATAACTGGTGTGCAGCTAGTAGTGAGCCGTGTGATAACTGGTGTGCAGCTAGTAGTGAGCCGTGTGATAACTGGTGTGAAGCCAGTATTGAGACATGTGATAACTTGTGTAAAGCCAGTAGTGAGCCTTGTGAAAACTGGTGTGAAGCCATTAGTGAGCCATATAACTGGTGTGCAGCTAGTAGTGAGCCATGTGATAACTGGTGTGAAGCCAGTAGTGAGCCATGTGATAACTGGTGTGAAGCTAGTAGTGAGCCATGTGATAACTGGTGTGAAGCCAGTAGTGAGCCATGTGATAACTGGTGTGAAGCCAGTATTGAGTCATGTGATAACTTGTGTAAAACCAGTAGTGAGCCTTGTGAAAACTGGTGTGAAGCCATTAGTGAGCCGTATAACTGGTGTGCAGCTAGTAGTGAGCCATGTGATAACTGGTGTGAAGCCAGTAGTGAGCCATGTGATAACTGGTGTGCAGCTAATAGTGAGCCATGTGATAACTGGTGTGAAGCCATTAGTGAGCCGTATAACTGGTGTGCAGCTAGTAGTGAGCCATGTGAAAACTGGTGTGAAGCCATTAGTTAGCCGTATAACTGGTGTGCAGCTAGTAGTGAGCCATGTGATAACTGGTGTGAAGCCAGTAGTGAGCCATGTGATAACTGGTGTGCAGCTAGTAGTGAGCCGTGTGATAACTGGTGTGAAGCCATTAGTGAGCCGTATAACTGGTGTGCAGCTAGTAGCGAGCCATGTGATAACTGGTGTGCAGCCAGTAGTGAGCCATGTGATAACTGGTGTGAAGCTAGTAGTGAGCCGTGTGATAACTGGTGTGCAGCTAGTAGTGAGCCGTGTGATAACTGGTGTGCAGCTAGTAGTGAGCCGTGTGATAACTGGTTTGCAGCTAGTATTGAGCCGTGTGATAACTGGTGTGCAGCTAGTAGTGAGCCTTGTGATAACTGGTGTGCAGCTAGTAGTGAGCCGTGTGATAACTGGTGTGCAGCTAGTAGTGAGCCGTGTGATAACTGGTGTGTAGCTAGTAGTGAGCCGTGTGATAACTGGTGTGAAGCCAGTATTGAGACATGTGATAACTTGTGTGAAGCCAGTAGTGAGCCTTGTGAAAACTGGTGTGAAGCCATTAGTGAGCCGTATAACTGGTGTGCAGCTAGTAGTGAGCCATGTGATAACTGGTGTGAAGCCAGTAGTGAGCCATGTGATAACTGGTGTGAAGCCAGTAGTGAGCCATGTGATAACTGGTGTGAAGCCAGTAGTGAGCCATGTGATAACTAGTGTGAAGCCAGTATTGAGTCATGTGATAACTTGTGTGAAGCCAGTAGTGAGCCTTGTGAAAATTGGTGTGAAGCCATTAGTGAGCCGTATAACTGGTGTGTAGCTAGTAGTGAGCCATGTGATAACTGGTGTGAAGCCAGTAGTGAGCCATGTGATAACTGGTGTGCAGCTAGTAGTGAGCCGTGTGATAACTGGTGTGAAGCCATTAGTGAGCCGTATAACTGGTGTGCAGCTAGTAGTGAGCCATGTGATAACTGGTGTGCAGCCAGTAGTGAGCCATGTGATAACTGGTGTGAAGCCAGTAGTGAGCCATGTGATAACTGGTGTGAAGCCAGTAGTGAGCCATGTGATAACTGGTGTGAAGCCAGTAGTGAGCCATGTGATAACTGGTGTGAAGCCAGTATTGAGTCATGTGATAACTTGCGTAAAACCAGTAGTGAGCCTTGTGAAAACTGGTGTGAAGCCATTAGTGAGCCGTATAACTGGTGTGCAGCTAGTAGTGAGCCATGTGATAACTGGTGTGAAGCCAGTAGTGAGCCATGTGATAACTGGTGTGCAGCTAATAGTGAGCCGTGTGATAACTGGTGTGAAGCCATTAGTGAGCCGTATAACTGGTGTGCAGCTAGTAGTGAGCCATGTGAAAACTGGTGTGAAGCCATTAGTTAGCCGTATAACTGGTGTGCAGCTAGTAGTGAGCCATGTGATAACTGGTGTGAAGCCAGTAGTGAGCCATGTGATAACTGGTGTGCAGCTAGTAGTGAGCCGTGTGATAACTGGTGTGAAGCCATTAGTGAGCCGTATAACTGGTGTGCAGCTAGTAGCGAGCCATGTGATAACTGGTGTGCAGCCAGTAGTGAGCCATGGGATAACTGGTGTGAAGCTAGTAGTGAGCCGTGTGATAACTGGTGTGCAGCTAGTAGTGAGCCGTGTGATAACTGGTGTGCAGCTAGTAGTGAGCCGTGTGATAACTGGTTTGCAGCTAGTATTGAGCCGTGTGATAACTGGTGTGCAGCTAGTAGTGAGCCTTGTGATAACTGGTGTGCAGCTAGTAGTGAGCCGTGTGATAACTGGTGTGCAGCTAGTAGTGAGCCGTGTGATAACTGGTGTGTAGCTAGTAGTGAGCCGTGTGATAACTGGTGTGAAGCCAGTATTGAGACATGTGATAACTTGTGTGAAGCCAGTAGTGAGCCTTGTGAAAACTGGTGTGAAGCCATTAGTGAGCCGTATAACTGGTGTGCAGCTAGTAGTGAGCCATGTGATAACTGGTGTGAAGCCAGTAGTGAGCCATGTGATAACTGGTGTGAAGCCAGTAGTGAGCCATGTGATAACTAGTGTGAAGCCAGTATTGAGTCATGTGATAACTTGTGTGAAGCCAGTAGTGAGCCTTGTGAAAATTGGTGTGAAGCCATTAGTTAGCCGTATAACTGGTGTGCAGCTAGTAGTGAGCCATGTGATAACTGGTGTGAAGCCAGTAGTGAGCCATGTGATAACTGGTGTGCAGCTAGTAGTGAGCCGTGTGATAACTGGTGTGAAGCCATTAGTGAGCCGTATAACTGGTGTGCAGCTAGTAGTGAGCCATGTGATAACTGGTGTGCAGCCAGTAGTGAGCCATGTGATAACTGGTGTGAAGCTAGTAGTGAGCCGTGTGATAACTGGTGTGCAGCTAGCTGGTGTGCAGCTAGTATTGAGCCGTGTGATAACTGGTGTGCAGCTAGTAGTGAGCCTTGTGATAACTGGTGTGCAGCTAGTAGTGAGCCGTGTAATAACTGGTGTGCAGCTTGTAGTGAGCCATGTGATGACTGGTTTTGCAGCTAGTAGTGAGCCATGTGATAACTGGTGTGCAGCTAGTAGTGAGCCGTGTGATGACTGGTGTGCAGCTAGTAGTGAGCCGTGTGATAACTGGTGTGCAGCCAGTAGTAAGCTGTGTGATAACTGGTGTGCAGCTAGTAGTGAGCCGTGTGATAACTGGTGTGCAGCTAGTAGTGAGCCGTGTGATAACTGGTGTGCAGCTAGTAGTGAGCCGTGTGATAACTGGTGTGCAGCTAGTAGTGAGCCGTGTGATAACTGGTGTGCAGCTAGTAGTGAGTCGTGTGATAACTGGTGTGCAGCTAGTAGTGAGCCGTGTGATAACTGGTGTGCAGCTAGTAGTGAGCCGTGTGATAACTGGTGTGCAGCTAGTAGTGAGCCGTGTGATAACTGGTGTGAAGTCAGTAGTAAGCTGTGTGATGACTGGTGTGCAGCTAGTAGTGAGCCATGTGATAACTGGTGTGCAGCTAGTAGTGAGCCGTGTGATAACTGGTGTGCAGCCAGTAGTGAGCCATGTGATAACTGGTGTGCAGCCAGTAGTAAGCTGTGTGATGACTGGTGTGCAGCTAGTAGTGAGCCATGTGATAACTGGTGTGCAGCCAGTAGTGAGTCGTGTGATAACTGGTGTGCAGCCAGTAGTAAGCTGTGTGATGACTGGTGTGCAGCTAGTAGTGAGCCATGTGATAAGTGGTGTGCAGCTAGTAGTGAGCCATGTGATAACTGGTGTGCAGCCAGTAGTAAGCTGTGTGATGACTGGTGTGCAGCTAGTAGTGAGCCATGTGATAACTGGTGTGCAGCTAGTAGTGAGCCATGTGATAACTGGTGTGCAGCCAGTAGTAAGCTGTGTAATAACTGGTGTGCAGCTAGTAGTGAGCCATGTGATAACTGGTGTGCAGCTAGTAGTGAGCCGTGTGATAACTGGTGTGCAGCTAGTAGTAAGCCGTGTGATGACTGGTGTGCAGCTAGTAGTGAGCCTTGTGATAACTGGTGTGCAGCTAGTAGTAAGCCGTGTGATGACTGGTGTGCAGCTAGTAGTGAGCCGTGTGATAACTGGTGTGCAGCTAGTAGTGAGCCGTGTGATAACTGGTGTGCAGCTAGTAGTGAGCCGTGTGATAACTGGTGTGCAGCTAGTAGTGAGCCGTGTGATAACTGGTGTGCAGCTAGTAGTGAGCCGTGTGATAACTGGTGTGCAGCTAGTAGTGAGTCATGTGATAACTGGGGTGCAGCTAGTAGTAAGCTGTGTAATAACTGGTGTGCAGCTAGTAGTGAGCCATGTGATAACTGGTGTGCAGCTAGTAGTGAGCCATGTGATAACTGGTGTGCAGCCAGTAGTAAGCTGTGTAATAACTGGTGTGCAGCTAGTAGTGAGCCATGTGATAACTGGTGTGCAGCTAGTAGTGAGCCGTGTGATAACTGGTGTGCAGCTAGTAGTAAGCCGTGTGATGACTGGTGTGCAGCTAGTAGTGAGCCTTGTGATAACTGGTGTGCAGCTAGTAGTAAGCCGTGTGATGACTGGTGTGCAGCTAGTAGTGAGCCATGTGATAACTGGTGTGCAGCCAGTAGTAAGCTGTGTGATAACTGGTGTGCAGCCAGTAGTAAGCTGTGTGATAACTGGTGTGCAGCCAGTAGTAAGCTGTGTGATAACTGGTGTGCAGCTAGTAGTGAGCCGTGTGATGACTGGTGTGAAGCCAGTAGTAAGCTGTGTGATAACTGGTGTGAAGCCAGTAGTGACAAATAATTTTCTAAACTATTGTGACTGACCCCTGTTACTAATATATAAGGTTTGCAGTTCACAGCAGAGGAAGAGGAATTGTCAAAACAAATCATTTAATGCAAGATATGCTTTTAATATAACTTCACTAACAATTACACCAGATGATCAGTTTAGGCGTTTGCTGGTTTAGCAGTTACACTGCTGTAATGAAGCTTTCTCAGAGAGCTATTATCTGCTTATTTGTTATTATCATAAGCAGTTAGTAAATCTCATAACCTGCTACTTGCTGACTGTAATCATGTATTGCAAGTATTGTGCTTACTGTTGTCTCTCACATACTGTTCACTGCATCTGCTGCAGCCGTTATTGTCACAGCGATACATGGGTATTATTTTATCAACAGCGTCCCAAGCTTTCCAGACCTCTTTTGGTGGTCTTTTTATGTCAGAATCATAGAACTTATTGTAAACTAAAGCTTTATTAGTTATTCCACTAAATACATTCAGTTTGTCTAGGATGTTTCTATCTTTATCACCGGCATTTGCACAGCGTCCCACACATGGCGAATTCACAGTAAAAAACAGCACACATCCGGCTTCAGGCTCTTTATTCATCAGGTTTTGAACTGGGGAAACTGATGATAATCCAGTAGGGTAAAAGAGAAGATATTCAGCATGTATAGCATCTTTCTTATTATTGTTTGGGTTTCTGTATTTGGCCATTACCAGGTTTGTTCCCTCATAAATCTGATCTTTGTTGAGTATCTCATCCAGATTAAGCTTTTCTACATTTAGCGCATTCGCTATATTTTTATCTGTTAGAGTGTTGCATTGGTCTGCAGAAAACTTGACAACGTAGGCGTATTGCATATTGGTATTTCTGTAATTAGATAAACATTGTAGTTATTAACAAACTGATACAATCACATATTGACTTACAACGTGTCTTCAATTAAACTGTCACAACATAATCCTACTTTATTATTCACTACAAGACATAGAACTACATTCTATTTAAAAAAGGCATTCATTTTAATAAGGCAATACATATATACATATATATAAATATATATGGAGAACTGGTGTTGGCTCATTTACACCTGATCCAATAAACCCTTAAACTAACATACTAGTATGTGACTGCACGTCTAGGTAATAGTGGCTACAAATTGCAAGATCAAAATAAAAAAACAAACCCTGTGCACAATCACAATGGAAATGGACAACCTTAAATGTATCCACATTTTATTAGTGAGAGTAAACAAAAACCCACATGTGAAACAGGGGCTTATAAGTCAAATATTTTTGATAATGCATATAAGCTCCCTTTCCATATCCATTCAAACACTATAGTGGCATCCTACTGCACTTTTTTTTTTTTTGAGGTTGTCAAAAAGGGTTTATTTTCTATATCTTCCTGGTATAAGATTCTCTCCTCCATAAATGGAGACAGGAATTTTTTATTTTTTTTATACATGGGTCTCCTCTTTTTCTTATTTTTTTTTTTTTATTGAGTTTCTTTTCACAACAAACAATGGGTAATTGTCAATACAAATTATAAGGTAAAACAAATTGTTAGAGAATATGTTACCAAGCACATCAGATAAAAACACAATACAGGTATATGACAAATTACATTCTCAAAACAAATAATAAATGTTGCTCAAACAGTATACCCACAATAAGATTGGAATGACCACTCATGGACCATACAGTTACAGTAAGCAAAGTACAAAGTAGGTAAACATGTAGAGGGGCCACTCATGGGCCCTAAATGAAGAACCTCTTTTACCTTTTAATGTAATATTTAGGATGGGATACTTAAAACCTTAAGTTCAAAATATATGGAATGTTGAATAATCTTGTTAAGCTTAAAAAAAAAGAAAAAGAAAAAAAGAACAAAAGGTTAACAATAAAGTGCGTTACATTCATTAAAAGGATTTAGGGTGCGGTATAGACAAGAAAAAAACGCATGTTTAGTTCACCTAAACTAGGTGACATGTTATTAAATGGGTGGGGGGGGAGGTGATAATTTAAAAAATATGAAGCAAGGTATACCATAGAGTTGTGCATTTATAAAGAGTGTAGGATAGGCAAAAGCCGTAATAGGGAGAATTGCCACAGGTACCTTATAGAGCAACATGACCTTACAGAACGGTTCATGAGCCTATGATCTACTAAGGGAAAGTTAGAAAAGAGCTGACTACATATTATACCAATAGTTTGCTTAGCACGGTGGAGCCATAAGTTCTATGTTCTCAGATTGATAACAATACAAAGCCATCCTATGTGAGAAATATTAAAGATAATATAGACCAAAACAGCAAGTGTATATTAAAAAATTAAAATCCTTTATTAATACAGCAACGCGTTTTTAATTTTTTTAATATACACTTGCTGTTTTGGTCTATATTATCTTTAATATCTCACAACTGTTCCTGGTGCATGCTGAGGATCGTTTGTACTATAGTCTACTGGGCGACGATTTGGTTCCAGTTTGCTGTATCTGCACCTGCTGGTGCTCACCCTCTAGTAAGTGCATTTGGTTGGGGCCAATCTTATCTTTGTCCTGACGATATTGGACCATGTTTGGTTTGTCTTCTTATATATATATATATAGGAATCTGAATACTGGACATCGAGAAGAATTAGGACTGTCCCTGTGCCAAGGTCCCAGTGCGCTGGATCACTGTTAAGCTTCCAGCCTGCTCCATTAGCACCATTGGGTGCTTTCTGTTTGTGAGTATTCATATTCTCATTGCTGATTTTATATCTTGTTTGGGCGATATTAGGCCATGTTGGTGCCTCTGTTTTTTATTCTTTTTTAGATATCATACCTCAGGATAGCCATCCTTTGACAGAGTGCTGCCATACTGTTTGGGATCCACAACTTTTTGTTACTAAGACTATCACAACAATTGTTGAAGTTCTATTCTTAATATTTTTTTTTTTATTTTTTTTTTTTTAATATATTTTTAACCAATGTTATTATTAATATTGATATTGTCTATTACTATTAATGTTCTATACTGTTGTATTATTATGACACCATACATTTGATCTCTCATATATATATATCATTTGTGTTGTTATATCCCTTAATCAGGGATACCAGTTCATCCTGTCGCTTGTCTTTGTACACATCAAACATACCACTAAAGACACTCTATAGTTATTAGGGAAGCGCCCCCTAAGGGCGTGGTGTGTGTTGTACACACATCACTCTCTTTATATATCAAATTAATGCTATGATCTGCGGTATAACTTATTGTTATATAAAACTCTCAGGCAACACAAATCTATAATACTTAATAAGGCACACCAAATAATGTAGCTGTGCAAAAGAAAAAGTAAGCCCCTAAGCATAGGGAAAAGATAAACAACAACAACTTTCAAACGCAAAAGGAAGAACATATTCAATGTTGGCTACCCTGATCTATAACTTCTATCAGGGCCAAACTCAAAGGCGGGGGCAGTTGCGCATAGGGAACATCAAGATGGTGTGCCAATGTCCAGGATATTGTGCAACACCTTGGGGCGCAGAACCCACTAATGTCAAGTTTATCCTGCTTGATAGTAGGTCAGGTTTATAGCAAAGCTATTAATGCGAAAGACAAACCCCACAATATCCTCAGTGTAGTCCTTCCATTCTGAGATCAAGATAAGTAACGGCTTAGTCTTAGCTGCAACTAGCCCTAAGGCTATCTTGTTAACGCAAGTATTTCTGGGCATATATAAATTCTCCTCCAGAGTATGTGGAAAACACTGCTGCAATTTGAGACTCGATATCTCTAAAACACTCTGAACATATGGCTGGCAGCTTCCGCGGACATGAAAGGAGAGTGGTACCCGATGTTTCGCTGTCTGTGCTCTCTATATAGTTATATGCTTGCGTTCCGCTGTAGGAAAGGGCCGGTCCTCCGTTATAGTTGCCTGGGTTTTCGCTTGCTCAGCTAACGTAAAGCCTCTCTGACTTCCCTTCTCTTGTGTAGGCCACGTAGCCAACTTCCAGCCAGAGGCGCGATCCGATATACGGCGTAGTTTGCGGCGCAAGCGAGGGAACCTGCGTCGCCCGCAGTTTCAGCTCGCAACTCGAACTATCCAATATACGGCGCCGTCAGATGCTAACGTGCCATAAGTCGGATAAACCAGCGATGTCCAGAAATCTGCGTAAGTACAAATTTCTGGAGTCGCCAGTGACTTACGGCACGTTAGAAACTGCCGGCACCTACAAAACCTGACTAAAGTATGAAATCACCCGCACTGTCTAACACGCCTCCCAAACATAGCTCGACACGTCTAACCCTCTAACCGCTATCCCCCTAACTATCCTAACAATAAAAAAAGTTATTAACCCCTAAACCGCCGCTCCCGGACCCCGCCGCCACCTAATAAAGTTATTAACCCCTAAACCGCCGCTCCCGGACCCCGCCGCCAGCTATATTAAATCTATAACCCCCTAAAGTGAGCCCCTAACACCGCCGCCATCTACCTTACCTACCCCCTAAAGTGAGCCCCTACCCCGCCGCCATCTATTTTAAAATTATTAACACCTAATTTAATTCCCCTACCCCGCCGCCATCTATATTAAATTATTTAACCCCTAAAATACTAAACTATCCCTACCACTAAACCTAAGTTTATCCCTACAAATGGCCCGGAAAGGGCTTTTTGCGTGGCATTACCCCAAAGTAAACTGCTCTTTTGACAGCCCTTAAAATGGCTTTTTGCGGGGCATGCCCCAAAGAAAACTGCTCTTTTACCAGCCCTTAAAAGGGCTTTTGGCGGGGCTTTGTCACAAAGTAATCAGCTCTTTTGCCTACAATCTAAATCCCCCTACACCGCTGCCACCTATAATAAATGTATTAACCCCTAATCTAATCCCCCTACACCGCCGCCACCTATATTAAACACATTAACCCCTAATCTAATCCCCCTACACCGCCGCCAGCTATATTAACTACATTAACCCTAATTATATTAGGGTTAATATAGTTAATATAATTATTATATTATATATATTAACTATATTAACCCTAATTATATTAGGGTTAATATAGTTAATATCGTTATTATATTATATATATATTAAGTATAATAACCCTATCTAACTCTAACATCCCTAACTAAACTCTTATTAAAATAAATCTAATATTAATATTATTAATTAAAATATTCCTATTTAAATCTAAATACTTACCTATAAAATAAACCCTAAGATAGCTACAATGTAATTAATAATTACATTGTAGCTATTTTAGGGTTTATATTTATTTTACAGGTAACTTGGTATTTATTTTCACTAGGTACAATAGCTATTAAATAGATAATAACTATTTAATAGCTACCTAGTTAAAATAATTACCATTTTACCTGTAAAATAAATCCTAGCCTAAGTTACAAATACACCTACACTATCAAAAATTAAATAAACTACAAATATCTAAACTAAAATACAATTAAATAAACTAAACTAAATTACAAAAAAAACAAACACTAAATTACAAAAAATAAAAAAAAGATTACAAGATTTTTAAGCTAATTACACCTATTCTAAGCCCCCTAATAAAATAATAAAGCCCCCCAAAATAAAAAAAATTCCCTACCCTAAATTAAAAAAGTTCAAAGCTCTTCTACCTTACCAGCCCTTAAAAGGGCCTTTTGCGGGGCATGCCCCAAAGAAAACTGCTCTTTTTCCTGAAAAAAACCCCACAATACCACCCCCCAACATTACAACCCACCACCCACATACCCCTAATCTAACCCAAACCCCCTTAAATAAACCTAACACTACCCCCCTGAAGATCTCCCTACCTTGTCTTCACCCAACCGGGCCAAACTCCTCATCCGATCCGGGCGATGTCTTTATCCAAGTGGCAGCAAAGTCTTCTTCCATCCGGCGGCATCTTCCATCAAGCGGCATCTTCAATCTTCTTTCTTCGCACCTCCGACGCGGAGCATCCATCCCGGCCCGACAACTGAACAACGAATGAGGCTGTTCTGATCAGCCAATAGAATGCAAGCTCAATCTAATTGGCTGATTCAATCAGCCAATCAGATTTTTCCTACCTTAATTCCGATTGGCTGATAGAATCCTATCAGCCAATCGGAATTCGACGGACGCCAACTTGGATGACGTCATTTAAAGGTACCTCATTCGTCGTTCAGTCGTCGGCCGGGATGGATGCTCCGCGTCGGAGGAGCGAAGAAAGAAGATTGAAGATGCCGCTTGATGGAAGATGCTGCCGGATGGAAGAAGACTTTGCTGCCGCTTGGATAAAGACATCGCCGGGATGAAGACTTCTTCTTTGCCGCTTGGATAAAGACATCGCCCGGATCGGATGAGGAGTTCGGCCCGGTTGGGTGAAGACAAGGTAGGGAGATCTTCAGGGGGGTAGTGTTAGGTTTTTTTAAGGGGGGTTTGGGTGGGTTTAGAATAAGGGTATGTGGGTGGTGGGTTGTAATGTTGGGGGGGGGGTGTTGTGTTCTTTTTTTTTACAGGCAAAAGAGCTGTTAACTTGGGGTAAATACCCCGCAAAAAGCCCTTTTAAGGGCTGGTACAGAGCTGGGTATTTTATAATTTAGAATAGGGTAGGGAATTTTTTATTTTGGGGGGCTTTATTATTTTATTAAGGGGCTTAGAATAGGTGTAATTAGCTTAAAATTGCTGTAATCTTTTTTGTTTTTGTAATTTAGTGTTTGTTTGTTTTTTGTAATTTAGTTTAGTTTATTTAATTGTATTTTTAGATAGATATTTGTAGTTTATTTAATTTATTCATAGTGTAGGTGTATTTGTAACTTAGGTTAGGATTTATTTTACAGGTAATTGGGTAATTATTTTAACTAGGTAGCTATTAAATAGTTAATAACTATTTAATAGCTATTATACCTAGTTAAAATAATTAACAATTTACCTGTAAAATAAATATAAACCCTAACATAGCTACAATGTAATTATTAATTATATTGTAGCTATCTTAGGGTTTATTTTATAGGTAAGTATTTAGATTTAAATAGGAATATTTTAGTTTATAATATGAATTAGATTTATTTAATAAGAATTTAGTTAGGGGTGTTAGGGTTAGGTAGAGTTAATATAGTTAATATAAATACTATAGTAACTATATTAACTATATTAACCCTAATATAATTAGGGTTAATATATATAATGTAATAACTCTATTAACTATAATATACTTAGGGTTAATATAGATAATATAGCTGGCGGCGGGGTAGATTAAATTAGGGGTTAATACTATTAAAATAGGTGGCGGCGGTGTAGGGAGGGCAGGTTATAGGGCAAAAGAGCTGTTTACTTTGGGGCAAAGCCACACAAAAGGCCCTTTTAAGGGCTGGTAATAGAGCTTATTACTTTAAGGATATTAGATTAGGGGTTAATAATATTAATATAGCTGGCGGCGGTATAGGGGGATTAGATAAGGGGTTAATAATTTTTATATAGGTGGCGGCGGTGTAAGGGGTCAGATTAGGGGATAGATAAGGTAGATGGCGGCGGTGTAAGGGGTCAGATTAGGGGATAGATAAGGTAGATGGCGGCGGTGTAAGGGGTTCACATTAGGGGATAGATCAGGTAGATGGCGGCGGTGTAAGGGGTCAGATTAGGGGATAGATAAGGTAGATGGTGGCGGTGTAAGGGGTTCACATTAGGGGATAGATCAGGTAGATGGCGGCGGTTTTAGGGGTTCACATTAGGGGATAGATCAGGTAGATGGCGGCGGTGTAAGGGGTCAGATTAGGGGATAGATAAGGTAGATGGCGGCGGTTTTAGGGGTTCACATTAGGGGATATATCAGTTAGATGGTGGCGGTTTTAGGGGCTCACAGTAGGGGGTTAGTTTATGTAGATGGCGGTGGGGTCCGGGAGCAGCGGTTTAGGGGTTAAATACTTTATTAGGGATTCCGGCGGGGGATCGCGGTTGACAGGTAGATAGACATTGCGCATGCGTTAGGTGTTATGTTTTATTTTGCAGGTAGTTTAGGTAGTTACGGGGCTCCAATAGTCAGCGTAAGGCTTCTTACGGCTGCTTTTGTGGCGAAGTGAAAATGGAGTAAGATTTCTCCATTTTCGCCACGTAAGTCCTTACGCTGTATATTGGATACCAAACTGCGCTGGTTTGGTATACCTGTCTATGGCCAAAAAAACTACGGCCGACGGCAGAAATATACGAGCGTAACTTCTAGGTTACGCTGTATATAGGATACCAAACCCGCACAGATTTTGGCGACAATTTATATCGGATCGAGCCCAGGTGTCTTCACTGTGAACAGACTAAGCAGCTTCAACTCTAGCTGCTGAAAGGAAGTCTCAAGAGTGCGTAAGACTGTCTTCTCCCACTCTACCACAGCCGCCATCTTGCTTGTTAAGGCTCACAGAACTGAGCTTGTTATTATGTCGCGGCTGTTCCGATCAGCCAATAGAATGCGAGCTCAATCTGATTGGCTGATTGGATCAGCCAATCGGATTGAACTTGAATCTGATTGGCTGATTCAATCAGCCAATCAGAATTTTCCTACCTTAATTCCGATTGGCTGATAGAATCCTATCAGCCAATCGGAATTCGAGGGACGCCATCTTGTATGACGTCCCTTAAAGGAACCTTCATTCATCGTCTAGTCGTCGTGAGAAGAGGATGTTCCGCGCCAGAGGTCTTGAAGATGGAGCCGCTCCTCGTCGGATGGATGAAGATAGAAGATGCCGCTTGGATGAAGATGTCCGGATGTCCTCTTCTTGCCAGATAGGAGGAAGACTTTGGAGCCTCTTCTGACCTCTTCTTGCCGGATAGGATGAAGACTTCGGAGCCTCTTCTGGACCTCTTCTTGCCGCATAGGATGAAGACATCGGAGCCTCTTCTGGACGGATCGGTGACACCCGGCGTGGTGAAGATAAGGTAGGGAGATCTTCAGGGGCTTAGTATTAGGTTTTTTAAGGGGGGTTTGGGTTAGATTAGGGGTATGTGGCTGGTGTGTTGTAATGTTGGGGGTGGTATTGTATGTTTTTTTTACAGGCAAAAGAGCAGAATTCTTTGGGGCATGCCCTGCAAAAGGCCCTTTTAAGGGCTGGTAAGGTAAAAGAGCTGTAAACTTTTTATTTTAGAATAGGGTAGGGCATTTTTTTTTATTTTGGGGGCTTTGTTATTTTTTTAGGGGGCTTAGAGTAGGTGTAATTAGTTTAAAATTCTTGTAATCTTTTTTTATTTTTTGTAATTTAGTGGGGGTTTTTTGTAATTTAGTGGGTTTTTTTTTGTAATTTAGTTTAGTTGATTTAATTGTAGATAATTGTAGGTAGTTTATTTAATTAATTTATTGATAGTGCAGTGTTAGGTTTAATTGTAACTTAGGTTAGGATTTATTTTACAGGTAATTTTGTAATTATTTTAACTAGGTAGCTATTAAATAGTTATTAACTATTTAATAGCTATTGTACCTAGTTAAAATAAATACAAAGTTGCCTGTAAAATAAATATAAATCCTAAAATAGCTACAATGTAATTATTATTTATATTGTAGCTATTTTAGGGTTTACTTTACAGGTAAGTATTTAGCTTTAAATAGGAATAATTTATTTAATAAGAGTTTATTTCGTTAGATAAAAATTATATTTAACTTAGGGGGTTGTTAGGGTTAGGGTTAGACTTAGCTTTAGGGGTTAATACATTTATTATAGTAGCAGCGAGGTCCGGTCAGCAGATTAGGGGTTAATACTTGAAGTTAGGTGTCGGCGATGTTAGGGAGGGCAGATTAGGGGTTAATAAAATTTATTATAGGGTTTTTGAGGCGGGAGTGCGGCGGTTTAGGGGTTAATACATTTATTATAGTGGCGGCGAGGTCCGGTCGGCAGATTAGGGGTTAATAAGTGTAGGTAAGGTAGCGGCGACGTTGGGGGGGCAGATTAGGGGGTAATAAATATAATATAGGGGTCGGCGATGTTAGGGGCAGCAGATTAGGGGTACATAGGGATAATGTAGGTTGCGGCAGTGTACAGAGCGGCAGATCAGGGGTTAATAATAAAATGCAGGGGTCGGCGATAGCGGGGGCGGCAGATTAGGGGTTAATAAGTGTAAGGTTAGGGGTGTTTAGACTCGGGGTTCATGTTAGGGTGTTAGGTGCAGACATAGGAAGTGTTTCCCCATAGGAAACAATGGGGCTGCGTTAGGAGCTGAACGCTGCTTTTTTGCAGCTCAAACTGCCCCATTGTTTCCTATGGAGGAATCGTGCACAAGCACGTTTTTGAAGCTGGCCGCGTCCGTAAGCAACGCTGGTATTTAGAGTTGAAGTGGCGGTAAATATGCTTGTACGCTCCCTTTTTGGAGTCTAACGCAGCCCTTTAATAACTCTAAATACCAGCAGTGTTTTAAAGGTGCGGGGGAAAAAAAACCACGCGTAGCTAACGCACCCCTTCTAACGCAAAACTCTAAATCTAGGCAATAGGGATTAGGCTTAGTTATTTTTTTTTTTCTGTAATTTTAGACATTTATTTGTTGTAATTTTAGATTAATTTTAAATAATATTAGGATATTTTTAGGATTCTTTATTTTAATTGTAACTTAGTATTTCTTTATTTTCTGTAATTGGGGTTAATTTAGGGGGTGTTAGGTTAGGGGGCTTAGTAATTTAGTTATTTGCGTTGTGGGGGGTTCGCGGTTTTGGAGTTAATTAGGTTTATTGCGATGTGTGGGTTTGGCAGTTTATGTGGTTAATAGGTTAGTTACGTTCATTGCGATGTGGGGGTTTGCGGTTTAGGGGTAAATAGGTTAATTAGGTTTATTGCGATGTGGGGGTTTGCGGTTTAGGGGTAAATAGGTTAATTAGGTTTATTGCGATGTGGGGGTTTGGCGGTTTAGGGGTTAATAGGTTAATTAGGTTTATTGTGAAGTGGGGGGTTGGCGGTTTAGGGGTTAATAGGTTAATTAGGTTTATTGCGATGTGGGGGTTTGGCGGTTTAGGGGTTAATAGGTTAATTAGGTTTATTGTGAAGTGGGGGGTTGGCGGTTTAGGGGTTAATATATTAATGATGTTATTTGCGTTGTTTAATTTGCAACTTAGGTGTTAATTACTATATTATTTTGTGATGTAGGGGTTGGCGGTTTAGGTGTTTGTTAATACTTTGTGCGGGTGGTTAGTTTTTTTTGTTATACTTCATGCGGGCGGTTAGATTTTTTTATTATTTTGTGCGGGCGGTTACGTGTTTTTTCATTAATATTTCGTGTGGTCGGTTGCGTGTTTTTTTTTTAATGCTTTGTTTGCTTACGCTGCATCCTGGTGAATTCTGAAAATGGCAGGTGGCACCCTGCCATTTTCGAAAACCCACCTGGATGCAGCTTGTTTTTATTTACACATTTAATAAATCAAGAAGTGTGAAATAATGTTTTAAAATGGCACGTCCGTCAATACAAAGGCATTTGACATCAACAACAAAAAAGCATTTTACGTGGGAACAACATTTTGTTTTGCATATTTGCAGTGTGCTTTTAGAATGTTTAACTAAATTATTTTTCTGAAATGGCACCAGGTGTGGGAAAATAAACAAAACCATTATATGATGTGGTGCCTATATCAAGGGATCGATTTATCAAAGGTTTTGCAAGCCTTTTGATCCCCTAAGACTGCAGGTTCTCACAAGAGAACATGCGGTCCGTATTTAACAAGCAGCGGTCATAAGACCTCTAAGGTGGTGAATTTCAATCTCCCCAGTCTCGACAGCTCCTGCCTGCGCGTGATTGGCTGGGCAGGGGGAGGGATTGCATGTGAGGGCAAAACAGCACTCATGTGCAATGCTGAATTCTGCCAGAGGCAAGCTGCGGCAGACAGGGGCATATGTACGCCCCTGTACTCCGCAGATTGCTAAATCGATCCCCAAGAGTTCAAAACAGACAGATAGATAGATTGTGTTCCACTTGCAAAATATCCCTTAATGTATAGTGGGCCAGATTACAAGTGGAGTGCTAAATATCGCTTGCATGCAAGCGATATTAGTGCTCCACTTTGTAATACCAGCGCACGATAATTTGCGCTGGTATTACAAGTTAATCACAGAAGGCATCAGACTTTTAGCGCCAGAAGTGCAGCGATGGCAGAAAATATATATGTATATGCTTATATACATATATATTTATGTGGTAATATGTATATATACACATTAATACCTAAATATATATTATAAAAGCATATACATATATATTTACTGGGAACACACAGTTCCCATTGACCACAATGTAAAGGCACTTTTTAGTGCCATTTTTTTTCTAACAACACACTCCCACCAACTTTAACCCGAAAATACTGCCTAGTGCAGTAAATTTATTAAAAAATAAAGATGCCGCCATCTTTTTCCTTTTTTTTTTTTGTTTAATAAAAAATAATAAAAAAAAAAAGAATTTGGCCATTTGGGGCATATTTATAAAATTAACCAGAGACCTGACCTCTGGTTAATTTTTTAAGCGCTAATTGCTACCACGAGGCTGTGGTAGCAATAACCAGCCACTTAGCACTCCACTTGTGATCTAGCCCAGTATATGAAGAACTTTAGCCATTATATACAGTACTGTGCCAAAGTTATAGTCAGGTGTGAAAAAAACTGTTTATTTTTTATAAATTAACAAAATACAAAGACCCAGGAGGCGGATCTTGGCCGCACAGTGTAATGGCCGCAAGATAGTGTAGCTCCTGGGCCCGTACCCCCCAGATGGGCATTTTCAACAAAGCTAGCAGGGACAGATAAACAGCATCGGACGCAGAAGGGTTGTCTAGCAGCAAGGGATTTGAAATATCGGCAGATAACGAACATCAAAGGCTAATTTAAACACCGGATCCGTAAACAGCAGCGCACCGTGGCCTAAATGCCAAGCAGGTTGCGGACGCCACGTGGAGGATCCCTGGGCACAGCGAATGGCAGAAGATAACACCGGAGCACCCACAGATCTCATGGGATCAATCCACAAGCTGTAACGAGACAAGGCCACACTAATTAGAGGCCGATGCAGAAAGGATCTCAATGTGAGGCCCCACAGAATCACCGGACCGGCTGCTAGGGTATAAGCCAAACACCTAACCTCTGAATGATACATTACTGCAAAATCCCCCTTGGATTTGTAGCACAGATGGAGACAGAATAAAGAGAGTGTCCCACAGAAGGACAATAACACAACAGAAATGGCACAGAGAATTGCACAACCAGTAGATACACAGACAGATGGTCAATCCGGAGAAATCACTAAAGCTGACCTGCAACTACTGGCAACAAAAGACGAAATCAAGACAGCCATGTCAGACATGCGGGGTATGTTCAATGAAATTAAAAAAGACATTAAGAAAGTGGAACGCAAAGTTTCAACATTAGAAGAGGGCCATAATATTGCGACACAAGACATTCAACACCTATCCCACCTTTCATATAACCAAGAGGAAATTATTCAAAACCTCATGGAAAAGGTAGAAGACCTAGACAACAGGGGATGCCAAAATAATTTGCGGATAAGAGGTGTACCAGAAAGCATCCAGCCCACAGAAATCCCAGGATACTTGCAAGATATTTTTAGAACTGTAAAAGGTACCAACACCTCATCGGACATAACAATGGAACGTGCTCATAGAGCATTGAGATCTAAGCCACCTGCAAAAGCCCTACCACGGGACATTATAGTGAAATTCCTCAATTACCTGGACAAGGAAGAAGTATTAAGACATGCTCGTCAAAAGAACCAACTCACCCATGCGGGCATATCTCTTCAAATCTTCACGGATCTGAGCCCTGCCACATTGCAAAAGCGCAGAGACCTGCAATTAGTGACCAGAGTACTGAGATCACAGAAGATACCATACAGATGGGGGTTCCCTGTAAGTCTTACAGGCACAAAAGGAGATATATCTGCAACGTTTCGCAACATAGATGATCTACCGACATTCTGTGAAATTCTGCAGATGCAAATCCCTCCACCTACAGACTACCCGCAAATTAGAGTGCAAAGACAAATGGGCCAAAACACAGAAGACCCTAAAGCCAATATATCTTCTCAACAGGCAGCTTCTTCCCTAAGAAGCACCAATCAATAGAGGACTCTTATATACAGAGTTTAATACCCCTTGCACTGAACAGATGAGTATAACATATGGAATTGTCTGTAAATCAGCTACTGTATTTGATAATGTAAAAATGTATCCTCTCCTGCAATAAGTTGCACACATATATTACAAGGAGTGCAGAATTATTAGGCAAATTAGTATTTTGACCACATCATCCTCTTTATGCATGTTGTCTTACTCCAAGCTGTTTAGGCTCGAAATCCTACTACCAATTAAGCATATTAGGTGATGTGCATCTCTGTAATGAGAAGGGGTGTGGTCTAATGACATCAACACCCTATATCAGGTGTGCATAATTATTAGGCAACTTCCTTTCCTTTGGCAAAATGGGTCAAAAGAAGGACTTGACAGGCTCAGAAAAGTCAAAAATAGTGAGATATCTTGCAGAAGGATGCAGCACTCTTAAAATTGCAAAGCTTCTGAAGCGTGATCATCGAACAATCAAGCGTTTCATTCAAAATAGTCAACAGGGTCGCAAGAAGTGTGTGGAAAAACCAAGGCAAAAAATAACTGCCCATGAACTGAGAAAAGTCAAGCGTGCAGCTGCCAAGATACCACTTGCCACCAGTTTGGCCATATTTCAGAGCTGCAACATCACTGGAGTGCCCAAAAGCACAAGGTGTGCAATACTCAGAGACATGGCCAAGGTAAGAAAGGCTGAAAGACGACCACCACTGAACAAGACACACAAGCTGAAACGTCAAGACTGGGCCAAGAAATATCTCAAGACTGATTTTTCTAAGGTTTTATGGACTGATGAAATGAGAGTGAGTCTTGATGGGCCAGATGGATGGGCCTGTGGCTGGATTGGTAAAGGGCAGAGAGCTCCAGTCCGACTCAGACGCCAGCAAGGTGGAGGTGGAGTACTGGTTTGGGCTGGTATCATCAAAGATGAGCTTGTGGGGCCTTTTCGGGTTGAGGATGGAGTCAAGCTCAACTCCCAGTCCTACTGCCAGTTTCTGGAAGACACCTTCTTCAAGCAGTGGTACAGGAAGAAGTCTGCATCCTTCAAGAAAAACATGATTTTCATGCAGGACAATGCTCCATCACACGCGTCCAAGTACTCCACAGCGTGGCTGGCAAGAAAGGGTATAAAAGAAGAAAATCTAATGACATGGCCTCCTTGTTCACCTGATCTGAACCCCATTGAGAACCTGTGGTCCATCATCAAATGGGAGATTTACAAGGAGGGAAAACAGTACACCTCTCTGAACAGTGTCTGGGAGGCTGTGGTTGCTGCTGCACGCAATGTTGATGGTGAACAGATCAAAACACTGACAGAATCCATGGATGGCAGGCTTTTGAGTGTCCTTGCAAAGAAAGGTGGCTATATTGGTCACTGATTTGTTTTTGTTTTGTTTTTGAATGTCAGAAATGTATATTTGTGAATGTTGAGATGTTATATTGGTTTCACTGGTAAAAATAAATAATTGAAATGGGTATATATTTGTTTTTTGTTAAGTTGCCTAATAATTATGCACAGTAATAGTCACCTGCACACACATATATCCCCCTAAAATAGCTAAAACTAAAAACAAACTAAAAACTACTTCCAAAAATATTCAGCTTTGATATTAATGAGTTTTT
Organism: Bombina bombina; assembly: GCF_027579735.1. Lineage (NCBI taxonomy): Eukaryota > Metazoa > Chordata > Amphibia > Anura > Bombinatoridae > Bombina > Bombina bombina. Next base: position 41,074,324 of record NC_069502.1, read on the forward strand.
TGGGTTCATTGAGAACATGGCTGTTGTTCAATAATAAAATTAATCCTCAAAAATACAACTTGCCTAATAATTATGCACTCCCTGTAGTATTCAGCTGCCTCCACAAACAACAATTAAAAATATCAATTATGGTCAGAACAAACAATATAAAGAGCCTTTCAAAACAATATACACATCCTTAATGGGACATTGGTGTAATATAGCGACCACCTTGGGCGATATTACGGCTCACACATAGCCTAAACATATCGAGCCATCACTAAACACCACAAAGGGCACAGAGAAATAGCAACACATAGTATGTAAATAATCTAAAAAGCCCAAGATATGGAGGCAGCGTAATGTAATGTAATACCCCTGTTAACCCTTACATGCCATGTGGCACCCTGCTACCAAACTTGACCTTATGTTTATATGAATGCCCCTCTGGGGGTGAGGGCCATAGCCTTCAATTGTTGCACTAGGTTTGTACCGGATTGGTACTTGATCGATAATCACTTTTGTGTTTATTATAACTGATACAAATTGTTTCTTTGTTTTTCAGCGTATATATTATTTAAGCGCATTGTTATATAACTTGTATTGTTATTTATTACTGTTCGCTCCATTGTTCCTCCTCTCCCTACTCACTGATACCCCAATCACACAATACTCAGTGCATATCATAGACAAAAATCTTTCACAAACGAGAGAAAGAAACAACCAGGTTTTCCAGTGGTCCACTTAGGCTGTTCAATAACCCCAACACAAAAAGTATTAACACACATACCACACAACTCATAAAACTAAGATGAATAAGGCACCCTCAACACATCCAATAAACATTATAACAGTTAATGTCAAAGGGTTCAATATACCTTAAAAAAGGTCAATAATACTAAATGATTTGCACAAGCAGAAAGGAGATATAATTTTACTCCAGGAGACACACTTTAAAAAAGGAGAAGAACCAAAATGGCATCACCATATATACCCCACAGCATACTTCTCATCCGACCCTGCCAAAAAAAGCGGAGTAGGTATACTAATCAGACAAAACATCCCACTAGAAATCACACACACAGAAAAAGACATAGAAGGGAGGACACTCATTTTGACAGGTCTACTTCATGGCCGGCCCATTACGATTGTAAATGTATACTTCCCAAATAAGCAACAACTTGCGTTCATGCGTAAGCTCTCTGGGAAAATATTAGATAATGCTAAGGGCACATTTCATCGGAGGAGACTTCAACGTCCCCTTTAACTCAGTATTGGACACATCAGGGGGCTCCACAAGCATACCAAAAAGGGACATCAAACACATTAACAACCAAATCCAATCCCTAGCACTACATGATGCATGGCGCACACTACATCCTACCATCCGGGATTTCACATTTTACTCTTATCCGCACAAACTATACTCCAGGATTGATTATATTCTAACAGACTCAGTCGGACTCACACTTATCAACCGCATATCAATTCACCCTGCAACGTGGTCAGATCACGCTCCAGTCATTTGCCAAATCACATGGCCTGATAGCCCGATAACTCAATATATATGGAAGCTGGAGGACAATTTATTAGATCACCCTCTTATCCAATCCGACATAGAAAAAACATTAGTGGAATATTTCCTCATCAACACTACACCAGACACAACCTGGGTCAACATATGGGAGGCACATAAATGTGTTATAAGAGGGGAATTACTAAAGCACAAGGCGAACCTTATTAAGCAACACAGAATTAAATATAACACCCTCCTTAAGGAACTGCAGCACTCCCATAAACAAAACTCAAAGAACACCGAACTTAGCACCCGCCTGATAGATGCAAGATCGGAACTTAATGCGTTCCTGCAACGGGAACAACAAAATAGGGCTCTAAAACTTCAACAAAAATACTATGAACAGGGGAACAAAGCGGGGAAGCTACTTGCTAGATCACTAAAGCGTAAACACCTCAAAACACACATTCACCGAATAAGAACTAAGACAGGCCAGACTAAATACGATAGCACCTCTCTGGTTGGGGAATTTTGCGCTTATTACTCATCCCTATATAACATATCCCAAGACGCTGATAGCACTGACACATTGAACAGCAAAAGACAAGCCATATCTGATTATCTAGCCAAGATAAACTTACCTAAGTTAGATGATAACAAATCAGAAATGCTAGTCTCCCCGATTAATATCACAGAAATAAAAAAAGCAATCAAATCATTACCCACGGGAAAATCCCAGGCCCAGACGGGTTTAGCACCAAATACTACAAAAAATATATTCATAGCCTAGCCCCGAGGTTGATGTGCCTGTTTAACTCCCTAGAAAGCACAAACTGTTTCCCAACATTGATGCTTGAAGCCCACATTACAGTGCTGCCGGAAACCCGGTAAGACCCCAAACATTCCCGAAAACTTTAGGCCAATATCCCTCCTAAACACCGATGTAAAGATCCCTCTTCTCCCGCAACTTATAGCCCCTGACAAGGTGGGCTTCATTCCAGGCAGGGAGGCGAGGGATAATACCCTCAAAATCCTGAAACTAATTGCTCTAGCACACAATACACAACAGGAACTGGCCCTCGTCTCGACAGATGCTGAAAAGGCCTTCAACAGGGTGGATTGGGATTTTCTCAGGGCCACACTGCGGGGAATGAACGTAGGTAACAATTTCATAGAAAAAATCTTCTCACTCTACGCTGACCCAACAGCCAGGGTTAAAGCCAATTCGGTTCTCTCAGAACCCTTTAAAATAAAAAATGGCACAAGACAGGGCTGCCCCCTCTCACCAATATTATTTGCTATTTCAATAGAAGTGCTTGAATGCAAAATTAGATCAAATAGTGACATCAAAGGCATATCCACCAAAGAGACTGAATACAAGCTGGCAATGTACGCCGACGATGTATTGCTTACGCTGACAAACATTGATAAATCTCTACAGGCCCTATTAAAAACACTAGAAGACTATGGTAGGTTATCAAACTTTCATTTGAACTTGACTAAGTCTGAATTACTTAGCATAAATGTTCCGGCACATATCCTAAATAAATTAAGATCAACGTGCCCTATCAAATTCCAACCAACACAAATAAAATACCTAGGTATTCTAATCACTCATAACTTACAAGACCTATTTACGGTGAACTATCGCATTTTGCTCAAAGAAATAACCAATAACCTTTCAAGCTGGAAGAATAAAACCCTATCCTGAATAGGAAGGATACATGTCATAAAAATGAACATTCTCCCTCGCATACTGTATGTCCTACAGACATTACCTATCACACTAACAAAAGACTATATCACCCAATTGCAAGGCAACATAGAAAAATTTGTATGGAACGGGATTAAACCAAGAGTTCCCAGAAAAACCCTACATATGATGAGAGAGGGGAGGATTGGGGATCCCGGATATAAGACAGTATAGGGTGGCAACATTGATACAACGGATAATAGTTTGGAGTCACAACTCAAATTCCAAACAATGAATCCCAATAGATAGGGAAATACTGCAAGTTAAAAATGTGGGATGGTTGGCCTGGCTACAAGCGAAGCACAGACCAAACATTATTCGGGGGTTCCCATTGCTGGATGAGCTTTTCCAGCAGTGGGATGCACTGATAAACACCAGCACACATATTACAACTAGACCTGCTCCATTAACCCCACTCGTGGCGAACCCGGACCTACCCTTTTTATCACAGATCAAAACAGACCCAGGGAAACCCCCTCAATTAAAAGAATATATAATCAAAAACATAATCTCAGGCTATAAGGTGGGCTCACGGGAAGAGTTGGTAAATATGATAGGAGACACCCCACTAACATGGTTCTTACACAGATATCCCATTACCTGAACACACATAAAATGAAACAGAACATGACCAGGCAGTTAACTCCCTTTGAAGCTTTGTGCACATCTACACATTACCCTCGACATACTATCTCAACACTATATAAAATACTATTGACTCCTGATGCGGAACAGCTCTCATCCTACTGCCACAAGTGGCATAGGGAACTACACATAGATATTGCCTATAAAGACTGGTTGCGGAAACCACAAAAAAGCATCAGTGTTAGCAAGATCCAGGAAACGAACTTTAAATACATGTCGCGATGGTACCTTACCCCAATGAGAATCCAAAAAATGTATAAACATGCCAGTAACCGCTGCTGGAGGGGTTGTGGGGAGATAGCTGATATGTACCACGTGTGGTGGGGATGTGAAAGACTGGGAACCTTCTGGGAAGACATCATTACATGCATCAACAAAACACTAGACACAAAAACACCCAGAGACCCGAGTCTACTTCTATTCCATAACATCCCGACCTTAAAAGACGAAATAAAACAAACACTACTCTTCATTATGCTCAATAGCGCTAAAGCACTTATACCCCAAAAATGGAAATCCACAGAGGTGAATAGCATATCAACGTGGAAACAGCAGGTAGAATACCAGCTTATCATGGAGAGGTACCACTTTCTCAAAGCAGGCAAACTAGACACACATGAACACATGACACTAAGATGGAACACATACAAAGACAACTGATAATAATTGGGACAACCCCAAGCAGTGACTCCTTTCTCGTGTGGATACACAACAATATTAATTAAGATCTAAAGCCCTTAATGTTAAATACTACACAAACACACACGACACACAAGCAGACCACTGGAAATATACACACTCATCAGAAAGCCATACCCTGCAACCCCCCTTTCCCTTCCTCATCCTACCCGTCCTAACCCATACTACTAACAATATCTAGTTGACATCCAGGTTCAATAGGATGTAAAACTATAAATGGTTTTGTTACGATATTTGATGATAGAATCGGTTCTCTTTGGACCGGGATTTAATTGCACTAACATACCAACTCTGTATATAGAAATTGAATGTTTGAAAAGCTAATCATCTCTGCCCCATCCACCCACTAATACCATACGGATATTTGCTCTATGGTCCAAAAGTGGCTAAATCATCTACCACTGGGTACGGAAAAGGGGCATCATCTAACTCCACTAAGAGCAAAGATCTGAATAAGACTTGGTAATTCATACTGTTCAAATGCCAATATATTTCATGTATAACTTCCTAATGTGGGAAAATTGCAAGGCTCATATTGTAACTAGAACCAAGTCTGTTTGTTTAACTGTTTTACAATAAAGCTCTTTAAAAAAAAACTAAAAAAATAAAAATACAAAGACCCAGATTACAAGTTGTGCGGTACAGCTTTACGGCGTAAAAAATGGCCTTTGACTGCAGAATAGTCAGCTCACCGGTATTACAAGTCGTACATTACTGCTTTACTGTGATCGTTATGGCCAACGATCCATTCCGCAATCAAAGAGCAGTAGTTATGGATTTTGTGAAACAAAAATGTTTAATATCTATGCACAAAAGCACAGGAACTGGGGTGCACAAAAATGGCAGCCGGTGCTCTGGAGTGATGAGCCAAATCTTTAAATATTTGGCTGTAGCAAAAGAAAGTTTGTTTGCTGAAGGGCTCGAAAGTGGTACAAGAATGAGTGTCTGCAGCCAACAGTGAAGCATGGTGGTTCCTTGCCAGTTTGGGGCTGTATTTTGCAAATGGAGAATTAATGAGTAGGGATGGGCGAATGTGTTTATATTCGAATTTGAATGTTAGAACCAATGTTATTGTAGAAAATCGATTTTCATAATAGAATGTTGAACGAATATTCTTAAAAATTCTATTATCGAATGTTATGTACAGTTTTCGAAATTCACTTTCAAATTCGAATGTCACATTTAAATTCGAATATTACATTTGTAAAACACAGTTGTAGACTAGAAATACTATTTTGAATTTAAATGTTACATTTATTAAACACAGTTTTAGACTAGAAATACTATTTCAAATTCGACCTATCTGAATCATGAAAGTTTAATTTGGACTTTACTGTGCCTTTAAGAGTACTATGTTATCAAAATAAAATATTACGTTTTAATGGTGTCGCTGATGTACTTCGTTACACTGCCAAGCTCCTCTAGGCTAAAGCTGGTCACCAGTGGGGCATTACTCCAGAGAGCTAGCAGAACAAATACTACAGACATCCTCTGCATCTGTAAAGACAAATAGATTATAACACATATTTAGTAATGTAACTTTGTTTTTATTAAAATACATTGGATTGTTTAACTTGCTAGAAGACTTTTTAATGGTTAGTATTTGAATACATAGAAAATGAACTTTTAATTTAGAACATATATTTATATTTTCACCACTAACACAATACAACACCTTTAATTAACCCTCTACCTTAAAAAAATATTCACTTCACACTTAACCCCCTTTAATTTTCCACTTCCTAATTGTAACTCCTAAAGTTAACCCTTACCTAATTATAACCCTTACCTAAAATTAGACCTCTAAATGTAATACCTTCAAAAAGGGTCAAAGGGACAGTGTACTCTAAAATTGTGTTCGCCTTAATGTGTTTCTCCTAATTTGTTATACCAATTGCAGAGTATAATATTCATGGGAAATTGTTCCTTTTTGTTTATTTTGTATATGAAATAGATTTTTTGTACTTTAAAGGAATAGTATAGTGTAAATTAAACTTGTGTGATTCAGATAGAGCAGTAATTTTAATCAACTTTCTAATTTACTGCTATTATCAATTTTTCATTGTTCTCTTGATACCAATCAGAAAGCATAACCCAGGTGCTGAACCAAAAATGGGCCGGCTCCTATGCTTCCATTCCTGCTTTTTCAAATAACGAAGAAGAAAGAAACAACGAAAAATTGATAATCGGAGTAAATTAGAAAGTTGCTTAAAATTACTGCTCTATCTGAATCATGAAAGTTTAATTTTGACTAAAATATTCCTTTAATGCCAAAACTCAATCAACTGAGCTGAACTTGCAGGTAACACAGACCTCATTGTGTTATTACTCTATATATACACTATGGGGCATACAGTGGGACAAAAAAGTATTTAGTCAGCCACCAATTGTGCAAGTTCTCCCACTTAAGAAGATGAGAGGCCTGTAATTTTAATCATAGGTATACCTCAACTATGAGAGACAAAATGTGGAAACAAATCCAGACAATCACATTGTCTGATTTGGAAAGAATTTATTTGCAAATTATGGTGGAAAATAAGTATTTGGTCACCTACAAACAAGCAAGATTTCTGGCTCTCACAGACCTGTATCTTCTTCTTTAAGAGGCTCCTCTGTCCTCCAATTATTACCTGTATTAATGGCACCTGTTTGAACTTGTTATCAGTATAAAAGACACCTGTCCACAACCTCAAACAGTCACACTCCAAACTCCACTATGGTGAAGGTCAAAGAGCTGTTGAAGGACACCAGAAACAAAATTGTAGACCTGCACCAGGCTGGGAAGACTGAATCTGCAATACGCAAGCAGCTTGGTGTGAAGAAATCAACTGTGGGAGCAATAATTAGAAAATGGAAGACATACAAGACCACTGATAATCTCCCTCGATCTGGGGCTCCACGCAAGATCTCACCCAGTGGGGACAAAATGATCACAAGAATGGTGAGCAAACATCCCAGAACCACATGGGGGGACCTAGTGAATGACCTGCAGAGAGCTGGGACCAACGTAACAAAGGCTACCATCAGTAACACACTACGCCACCAGGGACTCAGATCCTGCAGTGCCAGACTTGTTCCCCCTGCTTAAGCCAGTACATGTCCGGGCCCGTCTGAAGTATGCTAGAGAGCATTTGGATGATCCAGAAGCAGATTGGGAGAATGTTATATGGTCAGATGAAACCAAAGTAGAACTGTTTGGTAGAAACACAACTCGTTGTGTTTGGAGGAGAGAGAATGCTGAGTTGCAACCAAAGAACACCATGCCTACTGTGAAGCATGGGGGTGGCAACATCATGCTTTGGGGCTGTTTCTCTGCAAAGGGAACAGGACGACTGATCCGTGTACATGAAAGAATGAATGGGGCCATGTATCGTGAGATTTTGAATGCAAACCTCCTTCCATCAGCAAGGGCATTGAAGATGAAACGTGGCTGGGTCTTTCAACATGACAATGATCCCAAACACACCACCCGGGCAACAAAGGAGTAGCTTCGTAAGAAGCATTTCAAGGCCCTGGAGTGGCCTAGCCAGTCTCCAGATCTCAACCCCATAGAAAATCTTTGGAGGGAGTTGAAAGTCCGTGTTGCCCAGCGACAGCCCCAAAACATCACTGCTCTAGAGGAGATCTGCATGCAGGAATGGGCCAACATACCAGCAACAGTGTGAGACAACCTTGTGAATACTTACAGAAAACGTTTGACCTCTGTCATTGCCAAGGATATATAACAAAGTATTGAGATGAACTTTTGATATTGACCAAATACTTATTTTCCACCATAATTTGCAAATAAATTCTTTCCAAATCAGTCAATGTTATTGTCTGGATTTGTTTCCACATTTTGTCTCTCATAGTTGAGGTTTACCTATGATGAAAATTACAGGCCTCTCTCATCTTCTTAAGTGGGAGAACATGCACAATTGGTGGCTGACTAAATACTTTTTTGCCCCACTGTATTTACCAAGCTCCTTATGGAGCTTGAGGCCCCATGTTTCCGGCGAACATTCAGACTCGCCGGAAACAGAAGTTATGAAACAGCGGTCTAAAGACCACTGCTCCATAACTTGTCAGCCTGCTCTGAGGCCGTGGACAGAAATATCTTATTGTCTGTATACACAATATTCAGTACAATTGAAAATGGGCATTTTTTACCTATCCAGTTCACCCTCCACTCTGGTACCTCTAGTGTACATAACTTTTCTATGCTACTTACTGCAGTTTTGAAGTTTTCAGTATATATGGTGCTTTAGGTTGGTAAAATGTCAAAACAAAGGTTAAGGATCATATGTGTGTGTAATTTTACAGTTCACATGACTTTTAAACCTCTTAAAATGAAGGCACTTCCTAATTGTAACTCCCTTTCAAACATTAACCCCTTTCCTAAGTTTTACACTATATTTAAAATTAACTGCCTGTCATACAGGCTGCTGCAACCGTAACTTTAACCCCTTTTTGCTAAAAGGACGTACCATTATGTCACAAAAAATAGGTCTTAAGGATCCTAGTGACATAATGGTTCGTCGTCCCTTTTGATCCGCATTGTGAGAGGATCCCTGCATTCCCGCACCTGCCTGCAGCCGTGTCCGGGGTAAGTCAAAGCCCAGGGTGGTCATGTGATCAATGTGATAGTGAATCACAGGGATCACATGGTGACTGTATTACAAACAGAGCAGTGCAGAGGGGATGGAGATGGCTAAGCAGCGGGTGGGGATTTGGGAGGGGGAAATAGGGGCGGAACCCTACACTACGGAAGTAAAGTATGGTAAGGATAGGGAGGAATGGGAAGCTACACTACAGACAAATGTAAAACCAAAGAGGAGAGGGGCCTACTAATTTTTCACAAGCAGGGGTAGAGGTGGAGAGGGGGAGACCACTATGCTACAGAAAAAATATTAGTAAGTAAATTAAAAAATACTCTAATTTGGGTACTGGCATTCAGCTGCCAGCACCTAAGATGGCTGCCACAACTGGGAGGGGGAAGGGTTAGAGAACTGCTTGGGAGGGGTCAGGGGGGTGGGTGGGTTCAGGGATCCTTACACTGCAGAAAAGAAAGAAAAGCACTATACTGCATAGTGGTAGACTTTCTGCCAGTACCTAAGATGGTGGCACTCTGGGTCAGATTCATGAAAGTGATATTTGTGCTCCACTGTGTAATAATACCAGTGCACGCTAATGTGCGCTGGTATTACAAGTTAACAGCAATGTAAATGCGAGCGTGTTTCTATAGGTTCGAATGGGAGCCTCGCTCTGATGCCGTCATAGACTAGATAACAAACTATTAGTTTCTTTGTTCCTCTGTTTCTATTTTAGAAGCTAATGAAGTTTATGTGTAACTGACACCGATATCTCTATGCTCTGTATTCTGTGTTTTCTGCTAGATCTCACTCGTGTTGTCACTTCTGACTACAACACTGATACCTATGTTATATCAGTACTAGTGCTATAGCTTCCTAAAAGTAACTGTAGGACCTGAGAGACAATAAATCTCTTTATAAACATGCAGTTAAATGTAGTTACAACACTTCACTTAACCCTTTCCACAACCTGCACAGCGAAATTAATTTAATTGAAACCACCAGTGCAAGTTAATCCTAACTACAACCCTTTCACACCAACTTTACGCTAAACCTTTGATGTAAATAAACTTAACCCCAACTACCCCAGCATAAATGAATGTAATTAGGACCATCCACTGCAAATTAACTCTGATCTCCTCTGTAATGCAAATAAACCAACCCAGTAATAATCCTTACACTCATCTAACGCCACTGCACACCCACTAACAAAAAGGGGCCTATTTATCAAAGGTCTTGCGGACCTGATCCGACAGTGTGGATCAGGTCCGCAAGACCTCGCTGAATGCGGAGAGCAATACGCTCTCCGCATTTAACATTGCACCAGCAACTCACAAGAGCTGCTGGTGCAACGCCGCCCTCTGCTGACTGGCGGCCATTCGGTCGCCAGCAGGGAGGTGTCAATCAACCCTATCGTACTCGATCGGGTTGATTTCCGGAGCGGTCTTTGGACTGAAGACTCGCCAGAAACACGGGCCCACAAGCTCCATTCGGAGCTTGAGAAATGGGCCCCTTATTCTAATCTAAAGTTAAAGAGGCATGAAACCCAAATAAACTTTTTTATGATTCAGAGAAAACAAATAAAAAGACTTTGCAATTTACTTCTTTAATAAAAATTGTTTCTTGGTATCCGTTATCAAAAGAGCAGCCATGCACTATTGGGAACTACCTGGATGCATTGGGTGAGTCAATGACAAGAGACATATATGTGCTGCCTCTAATCAACAGCTAGCAACCAGAAGAGTGTAGCTGCTCCTGAGCCTACCTATGTATGCTTTTAAAAAAGGATACCAAGAGAACAAAGTATATTAAATGATAGATGTAAATTGAAAAGCTATTTATAATGGCAGGCCCTAGCTGTATTATGAAAGTTTAATTTTGATTTTATAATCTCATTAACTTCACCTAAATATAAATAGTCTGATACTGACCCCATACATAAATCCCCCCCCCCCCAAATAACCCTATATGTAAATATAAGACCATGAAATTAACCCCCTACTGAAATTAAACCAATTTTATTTTAATCTCCTACTTAAATGTAAAAATCCCCAAAATTAACCCCTACCTAAATTTTACCCCACTAAAATGAACTCTGCCTAAAAATAATGCAATAAATTTAGTCACAGTAAAAGTATTTTTCCCTAAAATGAATACAACCCCCACATCCTTATTTCCCATTAGTAAAGTGACTTTGTAAACTAGGAAATGCACTAAACTCGCACAGCTTTTAGTAGCTCTAGGTTAGGTCTCTTACCGTTAAATCGCACAGCTCTTGTCTCTGTTTCAGAAAGCAGCTGAATAACACAACATCATTTCCTAATGGCCTTATATAGAGAGCTGCGATGACATAATGTACAGAGCATAGAATTCTTCAGAATCCATATCTAAGTTAAACAAAAAATATCTTAAAAAGCTGCTATTTACTGAACTTTTTTATTAAACCGTAATCATGCACTGACCATATTTCAGCATATGCCATATGTATTGACTTAATTCAGCATATGCCAAAAATAACAACAAATACAGTATCTGATTACACAGAACAAGAAAGGACGTGACAATAAACCATAGATAAGTATAAATTAGTCTAAGCACAGATGTCTTCAGGAGTCCAATATCCGACAATTAAAGGAATATAAAACACCTTAAGATTGTAATAATAAAAAAACTGCAATATAAATGTATTTTTTATTTTGTTCCAAATTAAGAGGTTTCTCAATTCTGATAACTGGAAGTGCACACTCCAGACCTCACAACCCCAACCATTGTTACGTATCTGTCCCTTATTGGATTCAGTAGAGATTATAAGATAAAAAGTGCAACACAATGGAGATTTTGTTTACAAAATGACAGTGGTTAGCTGTGTTGAGGTTGGCTCCTCAAGATAAAGTGAGTAATATGTGAAGATTGTCTATTGAAAAACATCTGCTGCAAACTACAAGTTACAGAAAAATCTTGTGCTGTGCATTATGGTGTGTTAATCTCCATACCGCACAAAAGCCAAGGCCTGACTTGACGTGCTCGTGCATGTTTTCCCCCATAGACATCAATGGAGACAAAGTGTTATAAAAAAACTAACACATGGGATCGCGAAATGGCGATCGATATAACGCAATCCCCATTGATGTCTATGGGGACAAGAAGGTTATGTACAAACCTAACACCCTAACATAAACCCCTAGTCTAAATACTCCAATCCGCCACTCCCCGACATTGTCGACACTAAATAAAGTGATTAACACCTAAACCGCTGCCCCGGCATCGCTATACACCTAAATAAATCTATTAACCCCTAAACCGCCGGCCCTCCACATCGCAACTACTATAATAAAGCTATTAGCCACTAAACCGCCGCCCCCCATCGTAACTATTAAACTAAACCTATTAACCCCTAAACCGCCGGCCCCCACATCACAACTACTATTATAAAGCTATTAACCCTTAAACTGCCTAAATATAAAACAGGTACCTTGCATTCAATCTTCAGTGACTGGCGGAGATTGCATGAAGAGGAGGCTCCACTATGGATGTCGTCGTTGCCCCCGGTTCTGCTCAGCTCCGCGCCACCACAGCTCAGTGCCACCGGCGATGTATGAAGATGTCGCCGCCAGGATTAAGACTTGTTGCCGCCTGGATGAAGATGGATGTCTGGACTTCAGGAACTGTGAGTACATTTTTTGGGGTTAGTGTTAGATTTTTTTTTTTTTTGTGGGTGTTTTTTTTTTTAGATTAGGGATTTATTTTTATTTTTTAATGAGCACTAAAGAGCTGCCCATACAAATGCCCCTTTAGGGGCAATAGGTATCTTAAGATTTATTTAGAATTAGGTTTATTTGGAGGGGTTGGTTGGATGGGGGGTTTTACTGTTAGGGGGTACTTTGTAATTCTTTTATGTAAAAGAGCTGTTTAACTTAAGGCAACACATTACAAAAGACCCTTTTAAGGGCTATTGGTAGTTGTTTGTTAGATTAGGGGTGTTTTTATTTTGGGGTGGCTTTTTTGTTTTTATAGGGTATTAGATTAGGTTTAATTTTTGTTATTTTGGATAATTTCGATTATTATTTTGTAATCTTAGATTTTTTTTATTTTTAGTAATTCTAGTGTTTTTTTTGTAATGTTAGATTTTTTTTATTTTTTCATAGTATTAGGATTTTTTAATTTTGTAATTTAGGATTTTTATTTTTCGTTTATTTTAGATTTTTAAAATTGTAATGTTAGCTTAATTTATAGTTTAAGCTTAGAGCTTAAAGCCTCGGTGAAAACTGGAAACACAGTGATCATAATACATTTTTAAACTAAATAGTTCAGCCCAATTATTTTACAACATTTTTGCCAGGCCTGTATAATCCCCTGCATCGAATACATATTTTTTATTTCTATAGGCATATGCTTCCTATCTGTATGTAGAAGGGCTTTGAGGGCAAACGGTTTCACCACTTCATCCTCCAATTTCCTAGGGGTATAATATTCAACATCTACTAACCATTCAGCTGCAAGTTTCACTAGACATGCAATATTATATTTATCTAGATCTGGTAGTGCAAATCCACCATATTTTTTGGCTTGAGAAAGTTTCTTCAAGGAATATTTCTTTCTCTTGTCTCCCCATAGCAGCTCTAACATGCTTTGGTTAAAGGAATGAATATCTTTCTTCTTAACTAAAAAGGGAACATTTTGCAAGCTATGAAGTACTTTAGGGAATAAAATAATTTTAACCAGGTTAATTTTACCTGTTAATGCTATTGGTAGATGTTTCCAGATTCTTATACAATCACGTATTTTTTGAAAGACGGGTTTAAAATTATTTTCATACCATTCTGTTGGATTCCTACTCAACCATATACCTAGGTAAATAATTTTATTAACTACTTTAAATGGGCTTAACTTGATAGAATCTCTGGATTTTTTAACCATAATAATTCAGATTTTTTAGTGTTTTCTTTATATCCTGAGAAAAGGCTGACTTTTGAATAGTTTCCATCAGAATAGGAATATTCTCACTTGTATGTCTAACAAAAATTAATACATCATCTGTATATAAAATATTTTTTTCTACAAGACTTTTACATATTGCCCCATCTATTATTTGATGTATTTTAATCGCTAATGACTCGATAGCTAGATTAAAAAGTAAGGGTGATAGTGGGCATCCCTGTCTAGTCCCTCTTTCCTAATATTTTCCAATAAGCATCTATTATTCATAAAGCCTATTTGATCCAGATGAATTAGATCTCTTAAGATTCCTTTTAATCTCTCTGCTATTATCGAAGCTAGTATCTTGTAGTCTCGATTTAATAGGGAGATTGGTCTATACGCATCCAGTTGGACAGGGTCTTTCCCTTTCTTATGTATTAAAAATGTAATAGCTTTGGTAAAATTCTCCCTTCTCTATATAATAATAATTAAATAAATTTACTAGGGTTTGCCGAATATCATTATTCATCATTTTGTAAAATTCTGCGGGTAATTAATGAGGTCCAGGAGCTTTATTTAATTTTGCTTTCTTAATTGCTGCCTCTATCTCTTCATCTGATATGAGTCTATTAATATCTTCTAATTTTGACCTTGTGAAGATAGGATTCTCTAATTTATTCCAAAAATAAAAAAAAAATCTGGATATCAATTGTTTTGGCACTATAAAACTGCTGGAATAACTTATAAAAAACATCACATATCTCTTTAGGCTTAACACAATATTCTCCGATCCCACTCTTGTCAGCTTTACAATGTTCGATTTCTTATTCGCTTTGACCGATTTAGCTAAGAAACTTCCTGATTTTTTACCAAATTTCATAAATCTTGCCTTAAACTTCATATATTCATTATGCGATTCTTGTAACAGAAATGCATCTCTATCTTGTTTAAATTCAATATATCTATCCCAAATAATTTAGAAGAATTTTGAAGATATTTATTATAGGAATTATTTAGTTGATTTGAAAGCTGGATTTCTCTGGCTTTCCTTTTTTTCTTCCATCTAGCCATATAACTTATAATGCCCTTCTTAAAACAGATTTCGCTGATTCCCAGAAAATCTTAATTTTACTTTGGTAATCCTGATTAAAACTACAAAACTCCTTCCATTTTCCTCTTATCCATGTCACAAAACCCTGATTCTGATACATATATTTGGGAAAATAGAAGTTACACCTTTTACTACTATCACCATTAGTTGAGTTAACAATTTTTAAAGTAATAGGGGCATGGTCTGAAATGGTAAAATATTTTATCTCTGCTTTTAGCTCTTTATTGAGAAGGATATCAGACACTAATATTAAATCAATCCTTGATAGTGAATTGTGTGACTTCGACAGACAAGTATACCTTTTTTCATCAGGATTCTGTGATCTTCAAATATCATTCAATTTAAGATTTTTTTAAAAAACATGTATAATCTTACTTTCTTTCTTTAATCTATAGTCCATATTCCTTCTCGATGTACACTTCCTATCAATTGGAAATTTGGAAGTCAAATTAAAGTCCCCTAATATATGGTGCCTAATTTATTGGCACCATATACATTACATATTGTCTATATTCTGTCTTGGATTTCTATCTAGACTCTAGCATATCAAGCATTTACATCCAAAATAGTTTCTATTATTTTATAGTTACATTTTTTATTAAATAGTAGCGCCACCCCTTTTTTTCTAGTGGTACAGGGAGTTGCACATACCTCTCCAACCCATTGACATTTAAGTTTGTTTAATTTGACCCCTGAGAGTCTAATTTCTTGTAAACAAGCAATATCAGCATTCATCTTTTTCAAATGCGTAATTATTGTTTTCCTTTTAATTGGTGATGAAATTCCCCCAACATTCCATGAGGTAATATTTAGTACATTATCCATATATTAAATTGTATAGACTATGGGGGGTAGTTATCAAGCCGTCTACTTTTCTGGCTTCGCCGGCCCAATACGTCCGCCTAAGCTCGCCTACCTTCGCCGCCGCGGACCTTGAATACGTTCGCCTAAGTTATCAAATAAAGCTGTCAAAAAGCCGCGGGGCGATGAGCAGCGGACTGTGACAGTTATCACTCATCCGATCTCGCTGCCCTTCGGCTTTTTCCCAGCTTTATTGCTAGCCTGTCACTAAGCACTCACACTAATAAACACTGTTCTATCCCTATACCGGCGCCCCCGGAGCCCCCCGCAACTAAATAAAGTTACTAACCCCTAAACCGCCGCTCCTAGACCCCGCCGCAAGTCTTATAAATGTATTAACCCCTAAACCGCCGCTCCTAGACCCCGCCGCAAGTCTTATAAATGTATTAACCCCTAAACCGCCGCTCCCGGACACCGCTGCCACCTACAGTATACCTAGTAACCCCTATCCTGCCCCCCTATACCGTCGCCCTCTATTATAAAATTATTAACCCCTATCCTGCTGATCCCGCACCTCTCCGCAACTAAATAAATAGTTTAACCCCTAAACCGCCGCTCCATGAACCCGCCGCAACCTATAATAAATTTATTAACCCCTATCCTGCCCCCCACTACGCCGCCGCCACTGTAATAAAATTATTAACCCCTAAACCTAAGTCTAACCCTAACCCTAACGCCCCCTAACTTAAATATTAATTAAATACATCTAAATAAATTAACTCTTATTAACTAAATGAATCCTATTTAAAACTAAATACTTACTTATAAAATAAACCCTAATATAGCTACAATATAACTAATAATTATATTCTAGCTATCTTAGGATTTATATTTATTTTACAGGTACCTTTCAATTTATTTTAACCAGGTACAATAGCTATTAAATAGTTATTAACTATTTAATAGCTTACCTAGCTAAAATAAAGAGAAATGTACCTGTGAAATAAATCCTAACCTAAGTTACAATTACACCTAACACTACACTATACTTTAATAAATTATTCCTATTTAAAAATAAATACTTACCTGTAAAATAAACCCTAAGATAGCTACAATGTAATTAATAATTATATTATAGCTATCTTAGGATTTATATTTATTTTACAGGTAACTTTGTATTTATTTTAGCTAGTTAGAATAGTTATTAAATAGTTATTAACTATTTAATAACTACCTAGCTAAAAGAAATACAAAATTACCTGTAAAATAAATCCTAACTTAAGTTACAATTAAACCTAATACTACACTATCATTACATTAACTAAATAAATTAACTACAAATAACTACAATGAAATACAATTACATAAACTAACTAAAGTACAAAAAATAAAAAAAGCTAAGTTACAAAAAATAAAAAAATAAGTTACAAACATGTTAAAAATATTACAACAATTTTAAGCTACTTACACCTAATCTAAGCCCCCTAATAAAATAACAAACCCCCCCAAAATAAAAAAAATCCCTACCCTATTCTAAATTACATAAATTTCAAAGCTCTTTTACCTTACCAGCCCTTAAAAGCGCCATTTGTGGGGGCATGCCCCAAAAAGTTCAGCTCTTTTGCCTGTAAAAGAAAAATACAACCCCCCCAACATTAAAACCCACCACCCACATACCCCTAATCTAACCCAAACCCCCCTTACAAAAACCTAACACTAATCCCCTGAAGATCATCCTACCTTGAGTCGTCTTCACTCAGCCGAGCCACCGATGGAACTGAAGAGGACATCCGGAGCGGAAGAAGTTAATCCTCCAAGCGGCGCTGAAGAAATCTTCCATCCGATGAAGTCATCATCCAGGCGGCGCTGAAGAAGTCTTCGATCCGGCCGATGTCATCTTCAAAGAGGCGCTGAAGAGGTCTTCTATCCGGGCGAAGTCATCTTCCAAGCCGGGTCTTGAATCTTCCTTCCGCCGACGCGGAACCACCTTCTTCACCGACGGACTACGACGAATGACGGCTCCTTTAAGGGACGTCATCCAAGATGGCGTCCCCTCAATTCCGATTGGCTGAGAGGATTCTATCAGCCAATCGGAATTAAGGAAGGAAAATCTGATTGGCTGATGGAATCAGCCAATCAGATTCAAGTTCAATCCGATTGGCTGATCCAATCAGCCAATCAGATTGAGCTCGCATTCTATTGGCTGATCGGAACAGCCAATAGAATGCGAGCTCAATCTGATTGGCTGATTCCATCAGCCAATCAGATTTTTCCTACCTTAATTCCGATTGGCTGATAGAATCCTATCAGCCAATCGGAATTGAGGGGACGCCATCTTGGATGACGTCCCTTAAAGGAGCCGTCATTCGTCGTAGTCCGTCGGTGAAGAAGGTGGTTCCGCGTCGGCGGAAGGAAGATTCAAGACCCGGCTTGGAAGATGACTTCGCCCGGATAGAAGACCTCTTCAGCGCCTCTTTGAAGATGACATCGGCCGGATCGAAGACTTCTTCAGCGCCGCCTGGATGATGACTTCATCGGATGGAAGATTTCTTCAGCGCCGCTTGGAGGATTAACTTCTTCCGCTCCGGATGTCCTCTTCAGTTCCATCGGTGGCTCGGCTGAGTGAAGACGACTCAAGGTAGGATGATCTTCAGGGGATTAGTGTTAGGTTTTTGTAAGGGGGGTTTGGGTTAGATTAGGGGTATGTGGGTGGTGGGTTTTAATGTTGGGGGGGGGGTTGTATTTTTCTTTTACAGGCAAAAGAGCTGAACTTTTTGGGGCATGCCCCCACAAATGGCCCTTTTAAGGGCTGGTAAGGTAAAAGAGCTTTGAAATTTATGTAATTTAGAATAGGGTAGGGATTTTTTTTATTTTGGGGGGGTTTGTTATTTTATTAGGGGGCTTAGATTAGGTGTAAGTAGCTTAAAATTGTCGTAATATTTTTAACATGTTTGTAACTTATTTTTTTATTTTTTGTAACTTAGCTTTTTTTATTTTTTGTACTTTAGTTAGTTTATGTAATTGTATTTCATTGTAGTTATTTGTAGGTAGTTTATTTAGTTAATTTAATGATAGTGTAGTATTAGGTTTAATTGTAACTTAAGTTAGGATTTATTTTACAGGTAATTTTGTATTTCTTTTAGCTAGGTAGTTATTAAATAGTTAATAACTATTTAATAACTATTCTAACTAGCTAAAATAAATACAAAGATACCTGTAAACTAAATATAAATCCTAAGATAGCTATAATATAAGTATTAATTACATTGTAGCTATCTTAGGGTTTATTTTACAGGTAAGTATTTATTTTTAAATAGGAATAATTTATTAAAGTATAGTGTAGTGTTAGGTGTAATTGTAACTTAGGTTAGGATTTATTTCACAGGTACATTTCTCTTTATTTTAGCTAGGTAAGCTATTAAATAGTTAATAACTATTTAATAGTTATTGTACATGGTTAAAATAAATTGAAAGGTACCTGTAAAATAAATATAAATCCTAAGATAGCTATAATATAATTATTATTTATATTGTAGCTATATTAGGGTTTATTTTAAAGGTAAGTATTTAGTTTTAAATAGGATTCATTTAGTTAATAAGAGTTAATTTATTTAGATTTATTTAATTAATATTTAAGTTAGGGGGCGTTAGGGTTAGGGTTAGACTTAGGTTTAGGGGTTAATACATTTATTATAGTTGCGGTGGGCTCCGGGAGCGGCGGTTTAGGGGTTAATATGTATAGAGTAGCTTGCGGTGGGCTCCGGGAGCGGCGGTTTAGGGGGTAATAACTTTATTTAGTTGCGGCGGTGTAGGGGGGGTCAGATTAGCGGTGTTTAGACTCGGGGTACATGTTAGGGTGTTAGGTGTAGACAGCTCCCATAGGAATCAATGGGATGTCTGTCAGCAGCGAACTTGTACTTTCGCTATGGTCAGACTCCCATTGATTCCTATGGGATCCGCCGCCTCCAGGGGTGGCGGATTGAAAACCAGGTACGCTGGGCCGGAAAAGTGCCGAGCGTACCTGCTAGTTTTTTGATAGCTAGCAAAAGTAGTGAGAATGTGCCGCACTTGTGTGCGGAACATCTGGAGTGACGTAAGAATCGATCTGTGTCGGACTGAGTCCGGCGGATCGAAGCTTACGTCACAAAATTCTACTTTTGCCGGTCTCGAGCCTTTGATAACTAAGGCGAATCAGCCTCGCCACAAATACGCTGCGGAATTCCAGCGTATTTGAGGTTGACGGCTTGATAACTACCCCCCTATATATTTTATCCACCTGCTGCATACGTAGAAAAGAGAGGAATAGGGAGGGGAGAAAGGAAACAAAACCCACAAAACAAACACAACCAAACGCAATTAAAATACCGCTTCAGAATTACCTTCATAATACAGTTACTTCCCTGAATATTAATGATTATTCCCTTTATTGAAAAAAACAGTAGCATCCTCGCTATTTTGAAAAATCTTAATTCATTCCTTAGATTCTTCCTTTAATATTGCCGGATAAACTACATAAGCCTTTGTACTTTGCTGAATAAATTGTGCACACAGTTGCAACATCATTTTCCTCTTATGGGCCGTTACCACTGAAAAATCCTGGAATATCATTACTCTATTTCCATCTTTTATCAAGGGCTTGGTCAATTTCTTGTAATGGCTCAGAATTTCAATCTTGTCCATATAGTTTAATAGCTTAGCTATCAAAGGTCTAGAGTATTGTTTGTTTTACTGATTAGTTTGACCTACATCATTTCTATAGCCAAGTCTATGAATCCTTTCTATGATAATATCTTTGGGGGATATTTATCAAGCTGTCAACTGTGCTGCATTCGCCGGCACCAATACACTAGCCTAACAGCGCCTAACATCGCGGCCGCGGACCTGAATACGGTCTCCATATTTATAAAAAAAGCCGGAAAAAAGACGCGTACCAAGTACGGGGCGATGAGCATCAGACTGTTGTTAACTAGCAGTCATCGATCTTGTGTCTATTCAGCTTTTTACCAACTTTATTTGTACCCTGTCACTAAACGCCGCATCTATACTAAAATGTTTAACCCCTATCCCGCCGCTCCCGGACCCCGTCGCAACCTAAATAAAGTTATTAACTTCAAAACCTATGCCCTCCCACATCACTACCACTAACTAAACCTATTAACCCCTAAACCGCCAGCCCCTCACATCGCCATAAACTAAATTAAGCTATTAACCCCTAAACCTAACAACCCGCTAAATTTAAATTAAAATTACAACATCCCTATCTTAAAATAAATTTAAACTTACCTGTAGAATTAAAAGAAACTATTTTTAATTTTATCAATTAACCTACCCTAACTATTATCCTACAAATTAAATTAAACTAGCAATTAAATTAACTAGATTACATATTAAAAAACTCTAACCCTACTCATATACTATTTAACCTTATTAAAAATTACTACTAAATTAAAAAAATAAATAAACACTTAGGCCTAGATTTAGAGTTGGGCGGTAGCCGTCAAAACCAGCGTTAGAGGGTCCTAACGCTGGTTTTTACTGCCCGCTGGTATTTGGAGTCAGTCAGGAAAGGGTCTAACGCTCACTTTGCAGCCGCGACTTTTCCATACCGCAGATCCCCCTACGCCATTTGCGTATCCTATCTTTTCAATGGGATCTTTCTAACACCGGTATTTAGAGTCGTGGCTGAAGTGAGCATTAGAAATCTAACGACAAAACTCCAGCGGCAGAAAAAAGTCAGTAGTTAAGAGCTTTCTGGGCTAACGCCGGTTTATAAAGCTCTTAACTAATGTGCTCTAAAGTACACTAACACCCATAAACTACCTATACACCCCTAAACCGAGGTCCCCCCACATCGCCGCCACTCTATTAAATTTTTTAACCCCTAATCTGCCGCTCCGTACACCGCCGCCAGCTACGTTATCCCTATGTACCCCTAATCTGCTGCCCCTAACATCGCCGACCACTATGTTATATTTATTAACCCCTAATCTGCCGCCCCCGCTATCGCTGACAATTGCATATTATTATTAACCCCTAATCTGCCGCTCCGTACACCGACGCAACCTACATTATCCCTATGTACCCCTAATCTGCTGCCCCTAACACCACCGACCCCTATATTATATTTATTTATAATCTGCCGCCCCCAACGTCGCCTCCACCTACCTACAATTATTAACCCCTAATCTGCCGACCGGATCTCACCGCTACTCTAATAAATGTATTAACCCCTAAAGCTAAGTCTAACCCTAATACTAACACCCCCCTAAGTTAAATATAATTTAAATCTAACGAAATAAATTAACTCTTATTAAAATAACTTATTCCTAACTTATTCCTATTTAAAGCTAAATACTTACCTGTAAAATAAACCCTAATATAGCTACAATATAAATTATAATTATATTGTAGCTATTTTAGGATTAATATTTATTTTACAGGCAACTTTGTAATTATATTAACCAGGTACAATAGCTATTAAATAGTTAAGAACTATTTAATAGTTACCTAGTTAAAATAATAACAAATTTACCTGTAAAATAAATCCTAACCTAAGTT
Organism: Bombina bombina; assembly: GCF_027579735.1. NCBI lineage: Eukaryota > Metazoa > Chordata > Amphibia > Anura > Bombinatoridae > Bombina > Bombina bombina. The sequence continues at coordinate 41,096,874 of NC_069502.1, forward strand.
ATAATTAAACCTAACACTACCCTATCAATAAATTAATTAAATACAATACCTACAATTATCTACAATTAAACCTAACACTACACTATCAATAAATTAATTAAATACAATACCTACAATTATCTACAATTAAACCTAACACTACACTATCAATAAATTTATTAAATACAATACCTACAATTAAATAAACTAACTAAAGTACAAAAAATAAAAAAGAACTAAGTTACAAAAAATAAAAAAATATTTACAAACATTAGAAAAATATTACAACAATTTTAAACTAATTACACCTACTCTAAGCCCCCTAATAAAATAACAAAGCCTCCAAAAATAAAAAAAATGCCCTACCCTATTCTAAATTAAAAAAGTTCAAAGCTCTTTTACCTTACCAGCCCTGAAAAGGGCCCTTTGCGGGGCATGCCCCAAAGAAGTCAGCTCTTTTGCCTGTAAAAAAAACACAGGCAATACCCCCCCCCCCCAACATTACAACCCACCACCCACATACCCCTAATCTAACCCAAACCCCCCTTAAATAAACCTAACACTAAGCCCCTGAAGATCTTCCTACCTTATCTTCACCTCGCCGGGTATCACACCGATCCGTCCTGGCTCCGATGTCTTGATCCAAGCCCAAGCGGGGGGCTGAAGATTTCCATGATCCGGCTGAAGTCTTCATCCAAGCGGGAGCTGAAGAGGTCCATGATCCGACTGAAGTCTTCTATCAACGGCATCTTCAATCTTCTTTCTTCCGGATCCATGTTCATCCCGCCGACGCGGAACATCCATCTTCACCGACGACTTCCTGACGAATGACGGTTCCTTTAAGGGACGTCATCCAAGATGGCGTCCCTCGAATTCCGATTGGCTGATAGGATTCTATCAGCCAATCGGAATTAAGGTAGGAAAATTCTGATTGGCTGATGGAATCAGCCAATCAGAATCAAGTTCAATCCGATTGGCTGATCCGATCAGCCAATCAGATTGAGCTTGCATTCTATTGGCTGTTCCGATCAGCCAATAGAATGCAAGCTCAATCTGATTGGCTGATCGGATCAGCCAATCGGATTGAACTTGATTCTGATTGGCTGATTCCATCAGCCAATCAGAATTTTCCTACCTTAATTCCGATTGGCTGATAGAATCCTATCAGCCAATCGGATTTCGAGGGACGCCATCTTGGATGACGTCCCTTAAAGGAACCGTCATTCGTCGGGAATTCGTTGGTGAAGATGGATGGATCCGCGCTGGAGGTCTTGAAGATCAGCCGGTCATCATCGGATTGAAGAACATAGAAGATGCGGCTTGGATGAAGATGTTTGCCGGTCCGGATGTCCTCTTCTGCCCGCTTGGATCAAGACTTCAGCCGGAGGATGGACGTCACTCTTCAGCCCCCGCTTGGGCTTGGATCAAGATTTCGGAGGCTTGGATCAAGACTTCGGTGGATGGATCGGTGAACCTAGCATGGTGAAGATAAGGTAGGAAGATCTTCAGGGGCTTAGTGTTAGGTTTATTTAAGGGGGGTTTGGGTTAGATTAGGGGTATGTGGGTGGTGGGTTGTAATGTTGGGGGGGGTATTGTATGTTTTTTTTTACAGGCAAAAGAGCTGAATTATTTGGGGCATGCCCCGCAAATGGCCCTTTTCAGGGCTGGTAAGGTAAAAGAGCTTTGAACTTTTTTAATTTAGAATAGGGTAGGGCATTTTTTTTATTTTGGGGGTCTTTGTTATTTTATTAGGGGGCTTAGAGTAGGTGTAATTAGTTTAAAATTGTTGTAATATTTTTCTAATGTTTGTAAATATTTTTTTATTTTTTGTAACTTAGTTCTTTTTTATTTTTTGTACTTTAGTTAGTTTATTTAATTGTAGTTATTTGTAGGTATTGTATTTAATTAATTTATTGATAGTGTAGTGTTAGTTTTAATTGTAACTTAGGTTAGGATTTATTTTACAGGTAATTTTGTAATTATTTTAACTAGGTAACTATTAAATAGTTATTAACTATTTAATAGCTATTGTACCTGGTTAAAATAAATACAAAGTTGCCTGTAAAATAAATATTAATCCTAAAATAGCTACAATATAATTATAATTTATATTGTAGCTATATTAGGATTTATTTTACAGGTAAGTATTTAGCTTTAAATAGGAATAATTTATTTAATAAGAGTTAATTTATTTCGTTAGATTTAAATTATATTTAATTTAGGGGGTGTTAGTGTTAGGGTTAGACTTAGCTTTAGGGGTTAATACATATATTATAGTAGCGGTGAGCTCCGGTCGGCAGATTAGGGGTTAATTATTGTAGGTAGCTGGCGGCGACGTTGTGGGGGGCAGATTAGGGGTTAATAAATATAATATAGGGGTCGGCGGTGTTAGGGGCAGCAGATTAGGGGTACATAACTATAATGTATGTTGCGGCGGTGTACGGAGCGGCAGATTAGGGGTTAATAATAATATGCAGGTGTCAGCGATAGCGGGGGCGGCAGATTAGGGGTTAATAAATATAACATAGTGGTCGGCGATGTTAGGGGCAGCATATTAGGGGTACATAGGGATAACGTAGCTGGCGGCGGTGTACTGAGCGGCAGATTAGGGGTAAATAATAATATGCAGGGGTCAGCGATAGCAGGGGTGGCAGATTAGGGGTTAATAAGTGTAAGGTTAGGGGTGTTTAGACTCGGGGTACATGTTAGGGTGTTAGGTGCAGACTTAGGAAGTGTTTCCCCATAGGAAACAATGGGGCTGCGTTAGGAGCTGAACGCGGCTTTTTTGCAGGTGTTAGGTTTTTTTTCAGCTCAAACAGCCCCATTGTTTCCTATGGGGGAATCGTGCACGAGCACTTTTTTGAAGCTGGCCACGTCCGTAAGCACCGCTGGTATCAAGAGTTGCAGTGGCGGTAAATATGCTCTACGCTCCCTTTTTGGAGCCTAACGCAGCCCTTCTGTGAACTCTAAATACCAGCGGTATTTAAAAGGTGCGGGAGAAAAAAAGCACGCGTAGCTAACGCACCCCTTTGGCCGCAGAACTCTAAATCTAGCCGTAAGTTACAAAAAATAAAAAACACTAAATTATGGAAAAAAACACATTATCAAAAATAAAAAAGAATTACACCTAATCTAATAGCCCTATCAAAATAACCCCCCCTCACAAAATAAAAAAAAGCCTAGCCTACAATAAACTACCAATGGCCCTTCAGCTCCTTTACCTGTAAAAAAATACAAACACCCCCCAACAGTAAAACCCACCATCCACAACCCTAAAAAAAAAAAAGTGCAAGTGTATATATGAGGCGCAGTAACGCCTGTTAACATGTTTTATACTTGTTATTGAGTCATAGAAAAGACTTTGAGATTAAAAAACACTTAACAAAATTTTAAGCAGATTAGATCACCAAGCTCTCTATATTAGGATATAACTGCCACGCCACACCGTTCTAGCCGTTGCTAGGGGTGCGGCATCTCCTTCAGTGCTCGTTGCCAGGGGCTGTGTTGGGTCCGGATGCGTTCGGCACTGACGTCATCCCCGCACGCTCCTCTTTCTCGGATGCCGGTCTGGATTCCTGTGGCGTGAATCCTGCGCCTATGTAAGTCCCTCAATAACAACCTATCACTGCCCAAGTATAGGTGTTACTTTGTGTGCTCCTATGTCTGATAGATCGTTACTACTGTATTGCCTTATTGTGTTTGAACCCTGCCTGTCTGACTACTCTGCCTGTTATACCCCTGAATTGCTGGATTGATATACTGCTGCTGAACTCTGCCTGTCTGACTACCCTGCCTGTTTAACCCCTAAATTGCTGGACTGATATACTGCTGCTGAACCCTGCCTGTCTGACTACTCTGCCTGTTTAACCCCTAATTTGCTGGATTGATATACTGCTGCTGAATTCTGCCTGTCTGACTACTCTGCCTGTTTAACCCCTAATTTGCTGGATTGATACACTGCTGCTGAACCCTGCCTGTCTGAATACTCTGCTTATTAACCCCTGTTTTTCAAGATTGCCTCTTTGTTATCGAACCCTGCTTTGCATGACCATGCTAGTGGTGTGCCCTTGGACTGCCCTACTGTTGTCAAATACTGCCTGCCTGACCATTCTAGTGGTGGGCCCTTGGACTGCTTTGCTGTTGCCAAACCCTGCCTGCCTGACCATTCTAGTGGTTTGTCCTTGAACTGCTCTGCTGTTGCCGCTGGGGACTGTCCTGGCTGTGATGAGTGTGACCTTACTCATCTTACTAACTTTCTCTGATCTGGGATTTTCACTATCATTCCGGCTCGACACCAGGATAACAAGACTACTGGCCGAGTTCGGTCTGATAGAAGAGTATCCCACGAGCATTACAATAACACTAGGAGATAACTATTTTTAACAATCTCCTCCTGGTTTCTCTAGGGCCTATGTATTGGATGTTCAATGGATATCAGACAAATATATTATTATACAAACATATTACTATACCTCCATATGGATATAAATTACCTAACTGTTGCTATATAATTAACATACAATAAGATATAAACTTTAGAAAACCACCTTGAACTATTATCACCACAACTCTACAAAGTCTTAGGCATTCATTGAGTATTAAGTATTAATTCCTTCAATATTTATGCACCACCAGCGCTCAAAGACAGGGAAACTTTTAGGATTTAATATGCATGTATCTTCACTGGGGGTTGTCTATCTTCTCAGATGCCCAACATATCTTACAATACTGATAGCTATTGGATATATGTCCAGTCTACCCCAGACTCACAGGTACTTCAACAAAGCAGGACCAAAGTCCCATACACACGAGCCAGTATCTTCACTGGGTTTATTTTAGAGACAAGTTTTAGGCATTGGAACCAAAAAAAGAGGTATTACCTCTAAAAAAAGTACATATAAATAGCACTCAAATTCCCTTTGTAAGTGGTGTCGACTGAGTATTGAGTGGCGGATAAACTAGGAAATTAAAATATAACTTTTATTGGGACTTTAAAAAGAATGGTGGGACAATACATTTAAAATTACAGGAACTGTAATAACTTAAATTCGGGACAAAGGCTGCAGTGATTGGAATCCCACTGGAGGGTAAAATCCTATATAATAAGAGTTATAAGTACATCTTATTGGTAAGTAGACCTAGGATATTACTGTAATCCATAGTACGCCAACTGGTGTATTAATGGATATATTAGGTAGTAATACAAGGGCAATCCAAAATTTGGATATACATCTAGTATAATGATGAAATAAGATGTTGATATGCAACAGACTAAAGTGGTTATGGTATATTGTGGTATACCATGTACTTTGTATTGAGATCATTCACATAATGTGTGGAATATAGTAAAGATTGTCATAAACTTAGTAACTTTAACAGATATTATTTAAGTTATATCACCACTAAGTTAGTAAAATTCTGTCGATAGAACTACTCCACACATAGCAATCAATATAAGTCTGTATATTATACCCCCAATATTGAAGGATAGCATATATTGGGATAATTTGATCATATTGGATAAGTACCAGTCTTACTAATATAAATCTGCTATTCCCCCATTTTCTGAAGCAGAAGGAATATAACGGTTCCCTGATCATATACAAACTATAGCCCAAGTTACACTGAATAAGATGTTAAATACTAAATCTACATATCTTAGCTGCCTGTCCCTATATTGATTACACCGTTTCAATCTTAACTGCTCAATAGTACAGTTCTGCATATAAGTTTGAATACTGACTACTCCAGAGCCGTTTAAGTTAAATTTTGTAAATACTATTTTAAGTTATGTTCCTGCTGAATTAAAATAACAAATAACCGGAGCCCATTAACTCCCAACCTCCCCTTACATGTTTTGCTGAGGGACTCGGCTTTCTCAAAAGGGTTTACTGAGGTTACAGTCTGGCGGGTATTTATACCCAGTAACTCTGCCTATCTGCAGGAAGTTTCTAAGATTTGACCAATCCTAATGCATGGGTGTGAATGTTTAGCTGGTGACGTGCCAGCTGTCATCTACGATCTCAGAAGTGCATTACTTTGCTAACGAGAACATATCCTGAGCGATTGCCGTGTGTATTAGCAAATATTAAATCGTTTAGCTGTCAATTTATCGTATGTCTCGTTTATTTTCAGAAGAGTTACCTTGTGTATTTCTTAATTGTTGTAGCCGATGGCTATATCTGTCAGATGAATCACATTTGCAAATGCTACTTGTCAGTGTCATTGCTTATCTTCTATACAGACCTACATAGTATACTATATATGATGCATTGATTGTAGCCATCGATTAAACTTGTCAAGCGAGAAATACTCGTGGTACAACATTCTACTGTATAAATAGCAACGTTTATTATAATAAATAACTTGCAAATCCCAATATGATTCTAGATGTAATGCTAACATAGAATGATTATGGCAAGGTTATGTCTGGGATAATTAAAAAGAACAAATACCAACCTTTTATATGTTTAACTCTATTTTACATGTGTCACGTTTCATTCCTTTACATGTGCTGTTATACATAGTTGGTGTTTTAGTAATATAGTAAATTCAGCTATTTACTAATCATAAAAATATATAACTGGGTTTGTTTAGATTATCATATAGTCAAAAGATGTTATTATGTAAATGACTATATATAAATCCAAATAATCATTGCTGTAATATGTATTGTGTTTCCAACGGAACAGGCTGATGAAATAGTAGATCATATCTTTAGGTAATTTCTCATGTGGAATACTGCCTGTGGGAGGTCGTAGTAATAGTGCTATCTGTACTAATAATAGTACCATTTAGAGATTTGCTATCTAGTTACATCCATTGATATTAAAAACATAAACTAGTAACACATAATACATTACAATGTGATAATAAATTAATGTGAGATGAGTTCAAGTGATCTAACCTTCTTACCCCAACAGATTAATTAAATATTGACTACTAGTGTTAAAGCCTGTGTACACGGGCCAAAAAGTGTATGGAATTATTATGTTATTCTTCAAAAAATAACAAAAAATATAAACATTAATGTAGACATAAAATCATATTTTTATTTAAAGTAAATTAAAATAAAATAAAGTTTAAAATGTACATGAAGAATATTGCTATAAATAATACAAAATTTATTGTAACTAAATAAACAGACACAACTTATTTATTTATTTAAAGTATATTTCTTTAAAAACAATGTTTTTTGTAAAATGTTTATCACTGTTTGGTAATATCTTTCCTTACTTGGAACCTTGAAGTATCTTAATTTTGACATCAGATGATGTACGAACTCGAGACATTGCAACATAAAGTTGTCCATGACTGAATACTGGCTCTGGAAGGAATATTCCAACTTTGTCTAACGTTTGACCTTGTGATTTGTTGATGGTCATTGCAAAGGCAAGTTTGATTGGAAACTGTCTCCTTCGTAAAATGAATGGTAGTTCAGTGTTGGCAGGGGCTAAATCTATTTTTGGGGTAAACACCATCTGGTTTTGAGCTGTTCCTGTGAGGACCTCTGCAATTATTAGATTGGGCTTAAGATCTTTAACTATCAATCTTGTTCCATTGCACAGACCTCTTTTTGTGTTCAGATTTCTGAGCAACATAATAATACTTCCCAATTTAATTTTTAACTTATGAAGAGGCATTCCTGATGGAGCTAATTTGTTTAGAAACTCTATGGGATAGTTTTGAGCATCTTCATCTGTCTTATCGTCAATTGAATCTGAACTTAGATATATTTTTTCATCACCATCGAGTATATTTAATACATGCTCATTGATTTGATAAACATGACAATTTTTTGTACACAAAATGGCCTTTTTTGAAAAACTGTGAAGATCAGATGGAAGAAGTCTTTTTCCAAAAATTTCAGATATGATACAATCGTGGCATATTAATTTGGAAGGGATCTCAACAAAATCCTCAGGAAGGCCCTCTGAACTATTTAATGAACCCTGTCCTAATTGTAGTAGCCAATTGCTAAATTCTGGATCCACCGAGCGCACATTATTGTGCAATTTAAAAATTTTGAATTTATCCCAGTGATCATAAAACTTTATAGTAGCTTCCACAATAGCAGATTTATTGCCATGAGGAAGAACTGGGAGTGTTTGTCGGAAGTCACCACCAAAGGGCTTGTTGTTCTGCATAATTTCCTGAAGGAGCTTATTTACACATTTTAGAGCTATACCGGGTGTCATTGAGGCCTCATCCCAAATAAGCAATTGAGCATTATGTATGAGCTCAGCATCTTTTGTAGTCATACTTATATTTGATGTTGATGTGTCCAGTAATGGAATTGGAAGCTTAAACTGTGAATGGTAAGTTCTGCCACCATCAAGGAGATTAGCTGCTATTCCGGTAGAGGCAACAGGAAGAACTCCATCTGTGCGTCCACGTAAAGTACTCAATAGTGTTTTATATAAATAAGTCTTGCCACTTCCACCAGGTCCATCAATAAAAAAACATCTGTGTGGTAAATTTTCATTAGCAATAGCAGACATTACATTGTCAAATGCAGCTTTTTGCTCGATGTTTAGTGCTTCTTGAAGTTGTGCTCCAACTTGGGCTTCCAACTGTGTAACATAGTTGAATTGCATGTTTGGAATGAAGTTTGATGGATTGGGTAGTCCAAAATCTTCACAACGTTTACCATGTCATATGAGAACATTTAGAATATCTGTTAATGCAAAATTTTTACAACTTGTGCAATCATCTATGTGGCCTTCATGACGTGAATAATCTTCATAAAGATCATGTTTGTATTTTTCAAAGAGTTGTGGGACATTAGGTGGGACAACAAAGATACACAAATAAGCAAACAGTTCCCTCATTTGTTTAGGCATTTGTTGAGATGCTGATTCGTTAAGTGTAAGATCCCATGTAGCGTCGTCATGTAAAAGTGAAAGCTTTTGGGCAGCTTCTTTGAATGTCCATTAACAGTGCGTAAGTCCTTAAAGGATTTTGCTCCTTTTAAGTGCAAGAGCAGTAACCTCAAACAAAATCTCTCCAAATCTGATGAAATATTTACATAATACAATCGGCCAATTGTTGTATCTGCTCCTCTTTGTCTTGGATTCCACTTACGGGTTTTTACATCAAATACATAATGTTGAGGAATGTCAGAGTAATAAAATTCCCGTGCAGCATGAGTATCATCATTCAACTTGAAGTATGCTGTCAAAGTGGTATCCCTGTCTTGGGCCTTCTCTGCAGCTAATTGTATGTTATCATTATGGAAATATACATCTTGTTCGCCTGGAAGATGAACTTGAAGTCTTATTATTGTATGTGTTTGATGGTGCATCAAAAAACCATACAACCTCCAAACAGCTTCAGGAGCACTGACATATCTTGAGTCCAAAAATTTTTGTATTTCATCATGCTGTAATGTAGTATGTTCCTTAATGGAAATATTTGCACAATCATAAACTTTATATACATATTTGAAGAGATATTTAACACTTTTAACAGAAACACAACTCTCTACATTTATATGGCAGTTGTATTTCAAGCAGAAGTATGGGCTATATGGAACTACCCAAGAATTGTCAATTTTTTTCCCTTTGACAATTATTGTGGTCTCATTTTTTCGTCTCCGATATCGAGGATAGCCATCAACATTAAGTAAAGTTTGTTCTTGAAATTGTTTTGGAAAATTTTTGCTGCAGTTACCATCAACCATGCACGGAGAATTTAAATTATGTTCTCCACATGGACCGTGTATCATATGCTTTATTACAATAGCATGTAGTCTGGGATAAATATGTTCCTCTGGAATTTCAGCTGATATAAAAGTGTCAATGGTTTTAGCATCATTTGGCTTGTCTTCGGCTTTCAATATTAAGAGGATATGAGCATGTGGTAGTCCTCTTTTTTGAAACTCTATAACATGCACTTTTGCGCAAGGACTTCCAAGAACATGTTTGTTCAAGATATCATGCAAAAGAGAATTTAGTTTGAGATTGAAAATTCTTGCTACCAAATCTGATCTGAACTCCACTGCTTGACCTTCTAATAGGTTATCAACTATCTCAGGCCATTTAGGGTTGCAGGTCATGGTGATTAAGTAATCCTGTTTTCCATATTTTCTAACAATGGCCAGAGCATCATGGTAGTTTTGGGCCATATTTCGTGGACTTCCCTGAAAAGATGATGGCAAAATAACTGCTTTTCCAGGCATCAGGCCCTGTGCAGCAGCTTCACTTTGAATGTAATCCATTAATCCTGTATATTTTTCAATGCAAAGGTTAGATTGATTTTGATGGATATAGTTGAGTCTGTTGGCCTCAGTCTTGACATAAGCGTCAACAAAGTACTGCTGAGTCAACTTGCCAGCACTAAGGAAAGGATTAAATTGATCCCGAATTGAAATTCTGTAAGAGTAGTATTTCATTTGACTAACTCTTATCCTTGGATTGGTGGTTACTCTTCTTTGTACATCACTAATTGATGTTGGCCTGTAGTTAAGAGCAATGTTGGAACCCCAACTTTGGTCCCCATATGGGAACAACAAAGGATACAGCAATGGTTCAAGATTAGGATCTAAGACACTTATTCTTTCTGGTTTTTTTCTTTGATCTGTAGAGCGGCAATGAATAAGAAGGTCACGTTCAAGAGGAGGTTCACCATCAGAATTTTGGAAAATAACAGCCACCTCATTAACTCTTTGTGCGTTATATCTTCGGCAATCTGATGTTCTGTCCTGCAGAATTACCATAGAAACTTTAGAAGTTTGAACTCCATTTAAAGATGCTTCATGGATGCATTCTTGCTCTACCTCATAGAGCATTTTACATGCTTTTGCGAAAGGGTTATAATGAGACATATATGAACTTAACTCCCTCAAAAGCCCAATGTGACATCCTGAATTTTCTTTTAGTGCAGCTCGTTGGTCCGCAGCTTCCTCAGGACTCAAAATGTAGAGTTGTGCAAATTTGCGTTGATCATCATTTTCTGGATGCAAGGCACCAGATCGGTGATAAATTTGCCCATTTATTCTAAAGCAGTATGGTCCATATCCTGGAGGTGGTGCAATGTTTGCTCCCATTGATGCAAACGCCAATGCACTATTGATAGAACGGATATTTTGCATAAAATTCTTTGAATGTGTGTGATGTCCAGTCATTAGTTGTTGGATCAGTGGTGAAATTTGTATATTAGGTAATGTTATTTTGCCTTTATTGCAGCATTTATTAAAGAGCTTATCGCTTGGTTGTTCCTCTGGAAAATGCTTAGCCATGCAAAATTTGCAAAAAACATTAAGTTGACCACATGTGTGCATCTGGACATTGTCTTCATTAAATAGTGAATGGTTGTAACTTGCGTTATATTGATTAGTGATAGTGATGTTAGTGCGAACTTTTTTGTTACGTTCACGATTGTTTACCCTTTCAAGAGCTATTTCAGCATCTGTATTATTTTTTCTACGGCAGCAGAACGTGATCTTTGCATGTCCTGTTGGAGAGCTTTTTCCTTAGCTGTCATATTGGCCCTCAAAATTTGTTTGTTTGCAGAATTCTTCTTACGTTGACTTACCCTTTGTTGTTCAGTCATATGCGTCCGACGTATACGTTGAGCTTCATTTCTTCTGCGTTTAACGTTTTCTGCATTTTCCTGTGTTAAAATTCTCTTAGGAGGCATTCTGCAGTTTTGTACTTTTTATCTGCTTTTGTTTTGCAGCCTCTTTGTCTCACACTTTTATTTGTGTCACTTGTAGTCTCTTTATAATTTGTGTCTATTTTTTTGAATATATATTTTTTTTGACTCTACCTTATTTTTGTGTGTACCACAGTCTCTTTATTTCTTTTGCACTTTAAGTTGTGTATGCAGTTTCTTTATTTTCCCTAGGCAGTCTTTTTATTTGTTTTAGGCAATCTCTTTATATGTTTAAGCAGTCTCTTTATTTGTTTTAGGCAGTCTCTTTATTTACCATTTTATTATTTTTAGGCACTCTCTTTATTTGTTGTTTTATTTGTTTTAGGCGGTCTTTATTTTTTTTAGGTAGTCTTTATTTTGTATTAGGCAGTCTTAGGCACACTTTATTTTTGTTTTAGACAGTCTTTATTTTGTTTTACAAAGTCTTAGGCACTCTTTACTTTGTTTTAGACACTTTTTACTTTGTTTTTGGCAGTCTTAATTTTTTTTAGGCAGTCTTAGGCACTCGTTATTTTGTTTTAGACAGTTTTATGCAGTCTTTATTTTGTTTTAGGCAGTCTTTGGCACTCTTTACTTTGTTTTAGACACTCTTTATTTTGTTTTAGACAATCTTTATTTTGTTTTAGGCACTCTTTATTTTGTTTTAGACAATTAGGCACTCTTTATTTTGTTTTAGACACTCTTTATTTTGTTTTAGACAATTAGGCACTCTTTATTTTGTTTTAGACAATCTTTATTTTGTTTTAGACACTCTTTATTTTGTTTTAGACAATTAGGCACTCTTTATTTTGTTTTAGACACTCTTTATTTTGTTTTAGGCACTCTTTATTTTGTTTTAGACACTCTTTATTTTGTTTTAGGCACTCTTTATTTTGTTTTTATGCAGTATATATGTTTTTTTTAAGCTTTATTAGTATTAGGCACTCTTTATTTTGTTTTAGGCACTCTTTATTTTGTTTTAGGCACTCTTTATTTTGTTTTTATGCAGTATATAAGTGGCTCCTGGAGGCTGCAGGGCATAGACGGAGGGAGCTTTGACCTCAGGAGGAAGAGGCCCTGTATGGGGTAGGAGGTGCTATAGGAGGAGCTGGAGGCAAAGTGTTAAAGAGGTGGGCTGAGCGGGAAAACCAGCAGATTGTTATTGTAGGAGTAGAGAAAACATCTGATGGTTTTCCTGTCCTGCAGCTGGAGCCCCTAAGGTAATTGCTTGTTCCTTCTAGTTAGAGGTCCAAGCACATTAGGGGTTTATCCCCCTCCTTAAGATATTGGAGTCAGGGGAATCTTTCATATACTATTAATTTTGGGATTTAGTGTGGGCTGTGTATGCTGGGCAGGATTGTGTGATGCGTAGATGATTTTCACTCTGCTGCATAGGAGAGTAGTATGTCTGGCTGCTTTCCCCCTCCCAGGCATAAGGGTTAATAGACTTTCAGCCGTGTAAGATTTTACTTGTGCTACCCCCTTTTGATTTGAAATCACCTTTTCATTTCAATTACAAGTGGGGTTACTGTTGGTAATAGTGGATGAGGAGAGCGCCTTTCCTCATGTAGGTTTTAAATCGGATTTGGTTCCATCAGAGGCTCGGCGCGGCAAGAAAGCATGGCCGAGCAGTCTGCATCCGAAAGGCAGCAGGGTTTTTTTTACTTGCAGTCTCACCGGGTCCCCACGTGGTAGCAGCAGTCCGGGGAAAAAGACCACGGGTGGTGATTTGCCACAGGAAGTTTTTCTTCAGGCTGAGACCTATGACCGATGGAGCCAGGTAGCTGAGCAAACAATTGTGGGGTGTTTTTTTACGTATGCGCTGCCTATATGGAGCGACAGGATCTTTGCAATATGTGAGGTCAGCAACAGCTCCTTTATTTACTGCGTTCCGTTTGACAATTGGGGAGTATTGTAAAATTTTTTGTTCCTTTAGATGTGACAAGTCAAAGCATTAATTTGGGATATGCTGCTTTATATTTACACCATTTAGTATAGTTTATGTCACTGAACATATCTATTAATGTTTTATTAAAGTGCATAATTTTATTTACACCCAGGTACAAAATGTGCAGCTGCCCTGGTTGAGAATCTGTTTTAGATGTTGCTTATTGAACCTGTCTGTTTATCAATAGGGTTTGTTACCAGCGCTTACATGTTCCTGACAGTTGCATGTGCTATAGAGACTTTTCTCTGTCATTGCAGGGTTTAGATGGCACCTTTTATGTTTGTCGCTGCTACTATATGTAGGAATAAGGGTACACACAGTGAAGGGAATTTATTTACTCTGGGCATAGTGCTGTATTTTCCGGAATATAAAGTGAATTTTTCAAATGCACTCTAATAGAGTTCTATGCTTATGTTTTATGATTGTCTAAGGGGAGGCCCTATGTGTATGCGGCAATGGTAGGGTTAACTTTCACGCCGCTGGTCTTTTGAAGCAATCTTGCTGATCTAGACCTGTGGCAAGTTTAGGGCCTAATATTGTTTTTTTTTTTTTTTTTTTTTTTTAGTTTTCAAAAGAGCTTTATTAAACTTATCACATTTACAAGTAAAAGTATGGAAATAATGAAATAAAAAAAACAAAAGAACAATACAGATGCAAATATAGCAATGTGAGGACACAGTCCGTCCTCTAAACTGTCTGTAGACATATATTGTGAAATGAATGATATACTGTTCAAGGAAGTACTGATAACACAATCATTAACAAAGATATATAGTGGTACTCTATAAAACAGTTGGGGGAGACCAAGAGGACTCTTGGCCAGGTAAAGGGGGGAAGGGATAAAGGTCTAAGGGTGAGATGAGGGGGAAGGGAGGAGGGTTGAATGATATATCATCGGTAGTAAGTGGGTGTTTCAAAAGAAGACCATCTGGGTCTAGACAGACTTATCCCTAGGTCAGATCTCTCACTCCCCCCAAAAAAGGCTAAGAGGGAGTGAGAGCATTAGGTCTCCAGGTTGTATCATAAATGTCTTTCCAGTCGGCCCATGTAAGCTCGAATAGGTCGGAGTTGCCTAGGTTATAAAATATGCTTTTTTCCATATTATATAAGTAGGCCATATAGGAGCAAACTCTCGTCAAGCTAGGTGAGGGCTCTGATTTCCAGTCACAGGCAATCAGGTGTTTGATGGACATGAAGAGGTATATACTTATGTAAGCATGGTGTTTAGGGATAGAATGAATACCTATGTGTAATAGGGCAACTGCTGGAGAGCTACGTAAGGAGATTCCCAGTTTGGAAAGGGCTCCAAAGCATTTTGTCCATAACGGGCGTATTTTAGGGCATTCCCACCAAATGTGTAAAGAGTCCCCTCTCTGACCACAACCTCTCCAACAGTACGGAGATGCGCTAGGGAATATTTTAGCTAGCCTGATGGGCACATAGTACCAATGGGCCACCAACTTATAATAAGTTTCAAATAGGGTGGTGCAATGTACGGCTTTTTTGGTTCGTTCAAGCGCTTGTTCCCAATCATCTACTGTGAGCGGTTTGTCTAGCAGGGAGCACCACTTAGCAAGGTGGGTGGCCAGGTCTGGGTTTGGATCAGAGTCCAACAGGGTGTAATGTCTGGAGAGGGGTCTATTTAGTCTCTTTCCTTGGTTCCAAGTGGACTCCCACGGGGTCAGTGGGCGGTTTGACTGAGGCTTAAAGCCCCAGGCAGTCAGAAAGCTTTTAATTCTGTAGTATTCAAATTTCAGGATATGGGGTAAGGCCACATCAGCCCCCAATTGGGACGCAGATTTAAATCCAGACTCCGATGGCGGTAGCCAGAGGTCCGAGACCACCTTTATTCCGATTTGGGTCCATCTCAGAGGATGGGCATCCTGTAGGCCTACTAATAGGCCGGACAATGAGGTTATGGGAGAGGGGTGAGGGGCAATTTGTCTAGAGTGGCGGATTTTGTCCCAGAATTGCAGGCATTCCTGGATGATGGGGTTTATCAGGGATAGTTCCCTATGGCAATGGGTCGGCGTCCAAATCAGGTCACGCAAAGTTAGGTTATAGGGAAGTGAGGCCTGTTCAATGGATTGCCATTTGCAGGAAGGCTGCATGACTCCCCATTGGGAGACATGGGTGAGCATGGCTCCCTCGTAGTATCTTACTATGGAGGGAGAGCCCAGACCGCCTAGGTAGCTGTAGCACTCTCTGCGCCATCCTTGGGGGCTTGTCCTGCCATATATGTTTAGTAATTTCGCTCTGAAACTGTAATAGGATGTGTCTGGGAACTCTGATTGGCAGACAGCGGAATAAGTATGTGAGACGAGGTAAAAAAGACATCTTTAATGCTGCTATCCGCCCTATCCCGATAGCAAAGGGAGGTAATTGTCCCTGATAATCCGGGGGAAGTCGTTGGACAATTTGACTCCTAGGTGGGTCACTGAAGTGTCCGACCATCTAAAAGGATATTTGATTTTTAGAGGGGCCATAGGCGAGCTCTGGAAGCCTTGGGTGTAAATCTCAGTTTTGGGAATATTTAGTTTGTAATGAGAGTGGGCGCTAAATTCCTTAACTATCAGTAAGTAGGACGCGAGATCTGAGGAAAAAAGGGTGATATCGTCCGCAAATAAAGCTATATTGTGCTTGGTGCCACATAGGGTAATCCCACTCATGAGTGGGTCAAGTCTAATTTGTTCTGCCAACGGCTCGATGGCCAGCGCGAAAAGTAGGGGTGACAGGGGGCAACCCTGCCTGGTCCCATTGGAGATTTGGAAAGGGGGGGTTTGGAAACCAAGTCCCTTTACCGAAGCGGAGGGAGTAGAGTATAAGGCTTTAATTGCTCCCATGAAGGAACTCGGGAATTGAAAGGCATCAAGTACTTCCCACAGAAACCGCCATCTCACCCGATCAAAGGCCTTTTCTGCGTCTAATTATATAATCGCCATAGGTTTATTAAGGCTGGACGACAGGGACATCACATTCAAGAGTCTTCTAGTATTATCTGGACCCTCTCTTTTGGGGATAAATCCAACTTGGTCTGGATTGATTAAATAGGGGAGGAGGTTGGCAATACGGTTAGCTAAAATTTTGGAGAAGAACTTAATATCAGTGTTGATTAGCGAGATTGGCCTATAGCTGGCACAGAGAGAGGGGTCTTTATTAGGTTTCAGTATAGTCACAATAGTGGCTTCAAGGAATTCACTCCTAAATTTGCCTTCATTTCTGGCTAAGTTGAAGAGTCTAAGAAGCAGGGGGGAGAGTTCTTGGATATAGGTTTTATAGAAATGCACTGGGAAGCCATCTGGACCAGGTGATTTAAATGATTTAGAGTTCTTGATAACCATTTGCACTTCTCTAAGGGTGAATGGCGAATTTAAGGTGTCTTTTTGATCAGGTGAGAGGGACGGTAGGTTCAATGCTTTTAAGTACTCACGAATGGAGTCTTCTGAGGTCACTGAGGGGTTCTCAGATTTTTCTGTTATAGAGGTTGGAGTAAAACTCAGCAAAAGCCTCCCCTATTTGTGAGGGAATTTTAAGAAGGGAACCTCCTTTAACAATGCCATGAATACGTGAGATACTAGTTCTGTTTCTGAGTTTATTGGCTAAGAGAGTATCCGCCTTATTGCCCTTATAGAAGTATAGTTGCTTAAGTTTAGTTAAGTTGTCCTGGGTTCTCCGGAGCTCTAGCTGGGATATGTGATTTTTAACGTTGGTGATTTGGGTCGTTAAGGAGTTAGTAGGCTTTACTCTATTTAGGGCCTCTAAGTCTCTAAGTTTAATGTGAGACTGAGACAGCGAGAGTCCCGCTTGCTTTCGTAGTTTAGCCTGTTCAGAGATCACTAAGCCTCTTATGGTTGCTTTAGTAGCTCCCCAGAGGGTGTCATCTCCCACGTGTGCCCGGTCATTGATTTCTAGGAAGTGTCTGATTTCTGTACGTAATTTTTCTCTGAGGGGGATATCTTGCAAAAGGTTGTGGGGCATGCGCCAGGAGGGTCTAGAGCGAGTGGCATTTGAGGATTTGAGGTCGGCGGTAACGCAGTCGTGATCGGACCAAGGGCAAATATGGATGGCCGTGTTAGTGACTAGATCTAGGGAGTCTGCCGTAGAGAATATGTAGTCGAGTCTGGCGTATTGTCGATGTGGCTGTGAGTAGTGTGTGTAGTCTCTGTCCTGAGTGTGAATAGCCCTCCAAATGTCAAAGAACCCTGAGCCTGTCATAAGTGTACGGAATTTCGCTGCAAGCCGTTCCGTAGGGGGAGGAGCCCTAGCTAAGTCAGAGGATTTTCTATCTAGTTTCGGTTCCCAAGTCATGTTGAAGTCGCCCGAGATAATGACCCTGCCTTGTTTGTGCTGGGAGATGACATGGAGAATGTGTTTGAGGCACTTAGGTTGGTGAGTGTTGGGTAGGTAGACTGATACGAGTGTATAGAGCACGTGGTTAATGTTACAGATTAGGATAATATATCTGGCCTGTGGGTCTCTGATGGTCATGACTGGTTCAATAGCTAGTCTCTTATGTAAGAGAATTGCAATGCCCCTGGCTTTTTTGGTAAAGGGAGCATGTTCGATGTGCGTGTAATCCCTAGAGGAGAGTCTGATCGGTTCATCGTTTAACCAATGCGTCTCTTGGAGGAACACTATGTCAGGATTGTGGTGCTTCAACGAGCGCAATAGGAGACTTCTCTTAAAGGGAGTATTAAGTCCTCTAACATTTTGGGTAAGAAACCTCAAAGGAGAGGAGGTCATGTCGAGTAGTGATTGAGAGTTGGGGCCGAGAAGTCGTAGTACCTAGGTCTGGAAGACAAAATGGGGGAAATGAAGAGGGGGGGGGATAGGTAGGAGAGGAGGGCACTTAGAAGTGCCTCTGGTGTGGTGGAAGTAGTCCACCTCAAGAGAGCCCTAGTGTGGGCTTCAATTGGGGGGCTGAATGAACAGCTCCGGAGCTAGCACAGCGAAGCAGAAACGTCAGCCCCGCTCCAGGGACGTATTTGTCATAGTATAAAGTGCTTGAATCAAAACAATTACAAAACAGCAGATAACATAACTTATCATAACTTATAATATATAACTTATTCCATAAGTGAACATTGTGGCGGCTTAAAGAGTCTCACAGGTACCCTGCCTGCTTCAGAATGCAGGCTAGTCAAAAGGAACCATCAGGAGAGACCCAATAGCCGACATATTTCTAAACTAGGTCAAGTAACTTCGGAAGGAGCCTATTCAGCAGGCTCAGGATGTCCTTGAGAAGCTTGCAGATGTTGTGTCTTGGGTCTTTTTATTCTCTGTTCTTTTGTTGACCATTCAGGAGCTGAAGCTCTCAAGGCAGATTGAGGTTGAGCCCGTACATTTAGGGGGTCGACAAATAAACCCCATGAGGCCAGCAGAGTCGTACCCTGCGAGGGTGTAGTGATGGTTATGGACTGGTTGTCTTTGGTAACTATGAGTCTGGTTGGGAACCCCCATCGATATCGGTAGTTAGCCTTGCGCAGAGCAGTGGTCACTGACTGGAAGTGTCGACGCTGTTGGAGGGTGTGTGCTGAAAGGTCAGGTAATATTTGTACCCCCTCGAACCTTCCACCCAGGTTTGGTTTCCGATAAGCAGCTTGAAGGAGGCGATCTTTATATAAGTAGCTATGAAAGCACACCACAATATCCCTCGGCTTGTCAGTACTCACCGACCTGGGGCGCAAAGCCCTATGCGCTCTCTCCATTGTGCCAGATAGGCCTTCAGGGGTGCCTATCAGCTCTTTGAAGAGGTCTTGGAGGTAGCCTTGGATGTCTGCTGGAGCCACCGTTTCTGGGACTCCTCTGAATCTGATATTACTTCGCCTCGATCTGTCCTCCATGTCAGCCAGTTTAGATTCTAATTGTGAGATCTGCTCAGCTAGATTTTCAGCATAGGCCAGGATGTTGGATTGGTCCACAGCTTGATCATCTTGCTTGCGCTCCAGCGCATCAACCCTGTCACCAATTTCTGAAATTTCCTTTTTGAGTTCAGCAGAGCTGCGCTGGATTTCTTGGGTGATGGACTTAGTCTGGATGGCCAGGAGTTTCTTGAGCGATGCTTCTGTAATGTAATGTTGGGAGGAAGATGCTGAGTGTTGGCTAGATTGAGATTCTTCATCTTGGGAATCTGGTTCACTCATTTCACCTCCTGGGTGGGGTGGGGGTTCCTTAGCAACGTGGGTAAAATGGTCAAAGACTGTCTTCCTAGGTTTGGGGTTAGACTTTGAATGTTTCTTTATCATGTGAGGCATCTTATAGGTTAATGATTAGATCTCTGGAAGGCAAGGTAGTAAATCTCTGGAGGCTGAAGAGCAATATCCTGCTGTTTTGAAAGAAATTCAAGGGTTATACATACTAAAATCAAGCACGTAGTTTACATAGTACCTATCGCATAGTTGGAGCGGGGCTGATACACACCTCGAAAGGAGAAATTACATGAGTGTACAATTTTGTTACCACCACGCTAGTCCCTCACCTCAGGGAGTAGGGGGATACGACCCGAAGGAAGGGGGAAGGGAGTTGGAGGTGACCCACCCGGACAAGCCGGGCGGGAGCGGGGAGGTGAGGGGTTAGGCAGTAGGATATAGAAATCAGTCGATATACCACAGATGTTTTGTTAATTCAATAGGGGCGAACCTGACTGTGTCAAAATATAAGGTGAGAGAGTGAGAGTAATACACAGACGGGCTTATAAACCTAGATTACCCGGAGCAGTGGCCCCTGTCAGCTAGTGCACAGAGCGGAAAGCTAAGTTTGCTTCCTCAGATAGTTAATAATTCGGGTAAGTGCAATAAACAGGCAGGAGCAACTGGGGTTCAGGCAAAGTGGAATCACAAGACTTGACAATAACCCCTTTAAGTAAGTCCTGCACTTGACCCGGTGCCGCAGCAGCTTAAACACAGCAAAAGGTTAAATCTTTAAAACCAGTTAAGTAAGGAGAAATAAATGTTATCCAGCAAACAATAAAATGACACTCCACTTTGAGCTCAGGGCTCAAAGATAATTATGCTGGCGCAGCAGCTTCACATACACACACATGGGGCAACAGAGTAATACATGTAATCAAGGAGTATGCTCTATTAAAGAGCTGCAGGGCTATCCTGAGTGTATTGCCTCAAGTACTGTATATGTTCCCTTCAACCTGATAAGTACAATACTGTGTTAAACTTATTTGCCAATGTTCACAGACCTGCTTGCAAGGTCAAGGGGGCCAACAACAAATACCCTAAGGGACTCCACACCGGGTATTACATTGGTGCAGTCTGTAGATCTCCTAAAGTCCCTCAGATAGAGAGCAGTGCAAGTCCTCTGCGGTAGTCTCTTATCTCACACCAGCAATATCTATTTCCCAGGGGGTAGAAACATGAACCTTACACCCTCGGGTATTGGCTGTGAGTAAGTCTCTCCAGTGACAGATAAGAGGTAAAGAATATTTATACTCTGCTCCTGCAGAGCATCGCACCCCTGTGAAACTCAAATTGGTTGACAGTCATATAGCAGGTGGTAGTGCCGATCAGGGCTTAACTTGTGAGAGGGGTGGGAAATGTGGCTATAGGCTTGAGCACTGTGAAGGCTTAGAAGGTACTATGAAGGCCAGGGCCACCTCTGGGCAGTTCGGTAGTGAGAATGTGTAGCTATGGCCTGCGGGATGCAAGCAACAGGATAACCTGAGTGTGTGCAAATGTATATACAGCAGCTTAAAAGCCGCAATCTCACCCCAGCGTGATTCAGCTGTCCTCCTCTGCTGCCTGTCAAAGCGTGATGGAAGTTCAGGCAGTATCTTCCGAAGGCTGCGGCACTATGCTGTGCACCTCGTGGGTCACGTCTGGGCTGCGTTTGATCCGGAGGCCGCCCAAGATGGCCGCCACTCGCGCCAGCCTAGAGAGCAACAAGGGGCCTGGCGAGAGATCCCATCCACGATCTCCACAAAATGTCCACTGGGCGGACTCTGCAGCGGCAGCGCCAGGGAGACGGATCCAGCTCCTCTCGGGTCGCGACCAGCAGTAGGACGATCGGTAAGTCCAGAGCTCACCCCAGAAAGCCTTTGCGATACTCCTTGAAAGTGTGTCCTCCTTCAAGATGGCGGAACTGCGCGCCAAGGTAGAGAGACAGTCTTAGCCTGGGGCAAGATAGCGTGCAGTGGTCTGGCCGCGACAGTCACAGGTAGGGAACCCTCAGGACCGGCACCCCTGGATAGCGGTAGCAAAGCTAGGTGGTTGCCAAACGTAGGGCAGTCTGGCTCAGGCAGGGAGAAAGTTAGCAGCTAGACTCCCGGGTGTGCATCTAATCCGCTCCGAATCCTCTCAGTCAATGCACCCAGGGTTGGCTATAGCTCCGGAGCGGGGCCCGGACCCCCGGAGCCCAGCTGCAGAGTGTCTCTTATAGTTAGGCAGCAGTCTGGGCTTACTTGCGTTGGGATCCTCAGTGAGAGAGAGGCAAGTAGAAAAGTAAGAAATGGAATGAAAGTTCTCACTAAAGTGCCTCAGGAAAACAGGAATACCTATTTAGAGTTATATAGCACACTTTTACACTCCTTTTCTGGGGCAAAGGATGCCAAAAAAAAGCTTTTTATGTTTTAGGAAGCAGGAGCTCTGCCGCAGCACGTCTTCTCCTCTTGATGGCTAGCTCCGCCCCCCGCCTAATATTGTTTTATTTTACAGAAGGGGTTTTGTGTTTTTTCTCTCCTCAGGGACAAGTTTTGGTTCTTTAGGGGATATACATATTATATATATATTTATAATTTGCACGTTTATTAATACTGATCGCTTATTAATACTAATTATATTGCTGTGTTGTCTTTCACTTTTTGCTCTGCCTTAAGAGCTTAGAGTGATTTTGCTTTATTTCGTGGGATCCATTGTTTTGCCTGACATTTTGTGTCAGTTCCATGTATTTTGCCTAAACATTTTGTGGTCAGTCAGGTAGTGGTACAAAATTGTTATACATTAGCGGGAACAAGGAATGTAGATGATACTCCATGATGGGGATCTCTTAGCTGTGAGGGGGTTATCTCATTTCAGAGGAGGTTTGTTTTTGTGTTTTATCTTCTGCTGAAGAAGTTTGCTCACATAGGGGTTATACAGACTATATATATATATATTGTAATTTTGCATTTTACTAACTCTTATGGTGTGCTGGTTTACACTCTCTGCTCTGCCTCAAGAGCTTAGAAAGGTTTTGTTTTTTATTTCCGGGGATCCCTTTGTTTTGTCTGCTATCTAGTGGCAGCTGACTGTGATTTGGTATAATTTTCTGTTTTTTTTGCCTAGGTTGAATGTATGTATATATATATGTATGTTATATGGGTATTTGAGGTCATACAAATATTTCTATAATTTATATTTTTTAATATATACATGGTATGTGTGGTTATATAAAAAAATATTTTGTTGAGCAATTAATTTTCGATGTTTTGAATTTTATTCCTAGGAAGAATTTAATTTAGGATATGGGGGATTTTCTTTTCTCTATGTGGTAGTACGGGTGTGCAAATATTACACTCCGTCATAATGAAGAGAAAACTGCGCTGCCGGTGGCTTCCTCCATTCTGTTATGTTGAATCTGGGGACATTAATAGGGTACTTTATATATCCTATGAGCCCGGCGGTTTGTAGATCACTTTTATAAGTGCGGACTGCAACGTTAACACTTTGGGTTGGGCCTCTACCTATTTGAGGCCTATAAATGTCTCCTTGTGTACCACCTAGATTTATAGCGCTGCGGATCTGTTGGCGATTTCTAAATGAAATCAAAGGGGGGAGCCACTGATGTTTTTTATTGTTCAAAAGTTATAAAGAGGAAGCATCCCACAATGGCGGATGGCTAAGCATCAAAGTTTTTAGGTTTCAGCCCTCTGGCCGTAATCATAGCATTGTGCTTTCTAATTACCGAATAATAATAATAATGCAGTATTCTCTATACGTATGATGGCTGTTGCAACTTCGAGGATTTTATGTTGTATCTTGATGGGACAGTTTACTTAAAAGGGTTTCCCACCCTTAAAGGACCTGTCAATGCTGTAGATTTGCATAATCAACAAATGCATAATCAGAAGACAATGCAATAGCTCTTAGTCTGACCTTCAAATGAGTAGTAGATTTTGTTAAATAAATTTCAAGGTTGTGTCTGTTTCCACTCCGCCTGTATCATATGACAGTCATCAGCCAGTCACAAATGCATATACGTATATGCTGTGACATCTTGCACATGCTCAGTAGGAGTTGGTGACTCAAACAGTATGAATATAAAAAGACTGTGCACATTTTGTTAAGTGGAAGTAAATTGGGGAGTTGTTTGGAATTGCATGTTGTATCTGAATCATGAAGTTTGGTTTTGACTTGAGTGTCCCTTTAATTAGACTGCAATGATCCATTTTGCTTGCTGGAGTTTATGACAGGGTTTGCAGGCATTTTCATTTCCCGGATACGGGCGTATGTAATATTGTATTTCGCCTGTGGTGTTCCCACCCATCCTTTATCTCAAGGTTAAGATATGTTAACACAGCTAGGAGAAGACAATTGCACTCCCATTGGGGTATTGAAGGGAGGGGAATACATTTTATTTTCCATGTTCTCTCCATTGGGCTTGATCAGCCGTAATAACTGGTCCCACTGGGAATGGGTTCTGAAGATGTGATTGCCATGGGCTTGCAGGTGTTCTTTTACCTCAGGTTATCTACATCTGTCCGAATGGAAAAAAGGGGCGGTCTGACGTTGTTCCCTACTAGGGCGGATGCTTGTCCTTGTGTGGCCCTATGTAATTTTGTATGGCTTAGGCCTATGATGGTTCAATATTTATACGCAAAGATGGTGGGGTGCTGGTACAGTTTCAATTTTGGTCAGTTTTTTGCAAGGGATCTAGGGGAGTTGGGTTTTGATCGCAGTGAAATTGTAAGTTGCCCTCCTTTAGGATCGGGGCACCCACTGAAGCTGTTGTTGTGGGTTTAGTGGAACAGGTTATCCAAGGTGTGGTTAGGTGGAGGTTCTTTTAATCTTCTCCCTCATGGGTGTTTTTAAGAATTTGAGCGTTTAATTTGTTTATGGCTATTCCGGTCATGTCCTGGTAGCTCCGGTTCACGTGTGGGTGGAGTGGCCCTTCAGCCGAGGTTTTTTGATAAGCAAAAAATACTTTTGAATGGTTTGGAGTACGGGGCCTTAGATGTGATTGCGTATTGCTGCTGGTGGTGGGTTACGCTGATCTGTTCCCGTCTCCGGGGGTCGTGGTGTCCCAGGCCGGAGGTGTTGATTTAGGTTCTTGTCTCAGAGAAGCCTGGTGTGGTAGATTAAGCGGTAGTTAGAGAGGCTGTGTGAGCCTTTCCAGGCTTTATCCATCCTGTGGTCGGCCATGGTTACGATATTGGTTGGTGCTAGTTCCCTCACGTCTGCAATTGGCTATGGTCATAAGTGAATGGGTTAGCCTCCCCACGGGGTGGGAGAGCAGGTTATGTAACTCCTTGGACACAGGGTTCCTTGGAGCTTGGGGAGTTTTAAAGAAATAACGGACTTATGTACGTCCAGGTAAATTTATATACGGCCTGGTCAACAAGTAAATGGAGATTAGTGAATTAAGTTTGGGAGCTAGCATATTTACAGTTAACCGAGTTTATATGGTTACAGAGTTAGGTATTTGGTGTTTTTAAATTTGCTATTTAATAAACAGGCTGTGGCCAGTAATTTTACCGAACATCAGATGTCTGTGTATTCTTTAAGTAAATGCTTTTGGGAAATTAAAGTTCATGGGGACGTTATGGGGAGTAGAATGGGTATCAGGGAAAGGCTATGTAAGGCAAGTGTGTGGGTGGCTATTTTCAGAAAATTACTTCTTAGGCAGCAAACAAGTTTCCCTCCTTCCCTCCCTCCCATTATTTGCAGTTTTATGTTTTTGTCAGTCTTTGGCGGGTGCTAGTTCTCTCGCGTCTGCAATTGGACTATGGCCTTAAGTTAATGGGTTAGCCTCCCCACGGGGTGGGAGAGCAGGTTAAGTAGCTTCTTGGACACAGGGTTCCTTGGAGCTTGGGGTTTTTAAAGAAATAACGGACTTCTTTAAGTCCAGGTGAATTTATATACGGCCTGGTCAACAAGTATATGGAGATTAGTAAGTTACGTTTGGGAGCTAGCATCTTCATAGTTGACTGAGTTTACATGGTTAAAGAGTTATGTATTTGGTGTTTTTAAACTTGTTATTTACTAAAAAGGCTGCGGCCAGTATTTTACCAAACATAAGGTGTCTGTGTATTCTTTAAGTGTTGAATGCTTTAGAATAAATGAAAGTTCATGGGGACGTTAAACGACGATCATGGGGGCATTTGTGCGGAGACTTGGTGTGGTGGTGTACTGCTCAGACTTAGCTGAGGTTGGAGTGGATGAGTTCTATCTGCCCGATGGGGAGCATTTGAATGACTTTGGTCCGCAGCTGTTTATCTTTAATTTTCAGGAGGCACTGTGTGCGGTTGGAGGGTTGGCGGGACTGGGCTGAGGTGTCAGGCCAGTCGGTGGCGGGGGTGCTAGCCCTTAAATTACAGGAAAACTATGGCCAATGGTTAAGTGTGGTGGTATTTTGCATTCCCATGGGGGAATTCAAGATGGGAGTTTTCTAAGGGTGTTTTGTTGGTTTAAGGGGACGGAGCTTGACGACATAAAAGGTCAAGTGGCTCCTGGAGGCTGCAGGGCATAGACGGAGGGAGCTTTGACCTCAGGAGGAAGAGGCCCTGTATGGGGTAGGAGGTGCTATAGGAGGAGCTGGAGGCAAAGTGTTAAAGAGGTGGGCTGAGCGGGAAAACCAGCAGATTGTTATTGTAGGAGTAGAGAAAACATCTCCCTCCCACCCGTCCCTGATATTTGTGTGAGATGCGTGTTTTTTTTATTTGTCATTTTAGGTTTCTGTCGCAGTTGGAAGGCGGGGGTGCTAGCCCTTAAATTACAGGAAAACTATGGCCAATGGTTAAGTGTGGTGGTATTTTGCATTCCCATGGGGGAATTCAAGATGGGGGTTTTCTAAGGGCACGGGGTTCCTTAGAAACTTATATGGATGATCGCTGACGGGCCCACCCACTTTCACGGTTGGGTCCAGTAAAAGGAGTTACGGCCATAGTTAAAAGATATGGAAATCAGGAAGGACTAGCACCGCTGTTGGTTGATGTGTAAAATGTTTACAGTTATTTGCACTTTTATTTATCGAGTTATTAAAGTTTTTACAAAGTTTTTATTGAATAAAGGGCTGCGGCTAATTTGTACCAAAGCTAAGTCTGTTGTCTGTTATTTATGAGGGTGGTTGTTGGAAGGATGGTATGAGGGTGTTTTGTTGGTTTAAGGGGCCGGAGCTTGACGACATAAAAGGTCATGTTTTTTAAGCTTTATTAGTATTAGGCACTCTTTATTTTGTTTTAGACACTCTTTATTTTGTTTTAGACACTCTTTATTTTGTTTTAGGCACTCTTTATTTTTTTAGACACTCTTTATTTTGTTTTAGACACTCTTTATTTTGTTTTAGACACTCTTTATTTTGTTTTTATGCAGTATATATGTTTTTTTAAGCTTTATTAGTATTAGGCACTCTTTATTTTGTTTTAGACACTCTTTATTTTGTTTTAGACACTCTTTATTTTGTTTTAGACACTCTTTATTTTGTTTTAGACACTTTTTATTTTGTTTTAGGCACTCTTTATTATGATTTAGACACTCTTTATTTTGTTTTAGGCACTCTTTATTTTGTTTTAGACACTCTTTATTTTGTTTTTATGCAGTATATATGTTTTTTTAAGCTTTATTAGTATTAGACACTCTTTATTTTGTTTTTATGCAGTATATATGTTTTTTAAGCTTTATTAGTATTAGGAACTCTTTATTTTGTTTTAGACACTCTTTATTTTGTTTTAGGCACTCTTTATTTTTTTAGACACTCTTTATTTTGTTTTAGACACTCTTTATTTTGTTTTAGACACTCTTTATTTTGTTTTTATGCAGTATATATGTTTTTTTAAGCTTTATTAGTATTAGGCACTCTTTATTTTGTTTTAGACACTCTTTATTTTGTTTTAGACACTCTTTATTTTGTTTTAGACACTTTTTATTTTGTTTTAGGCACTCTTTATTATGATTTAGACACTCTTTATTTTGTTTTAGGCACTCTTTATTTTGTTTTAGACACTCTTTATTTTGTTTTTATGCAGTATATATGTTTTTTTAAGCTTTATTAGTATTAGACACTCTCTATTTTGTTTTTATGCAGTATATATGTTTTTTTAAGCTTTATTAGTATTAGGAACTCTTTATTTTGTTTTAGACACTCTTTATTTTGATTTAGACACTCTTTATTTTGTTTTAGACACTCTTTATTTTGTTTTAGACACTTTATTTTGTTTTTTTATGCAGTATATATGCTTTTTTAAGCTTTATTAGTATTAGACACTCTTTATTTTGTTTTAGACACTCTTTATTTTGTTTTAGACACTCTTTATTTTGTTTTAGGCACTCTTTATTTTGTTTTTATGCAGTATATATGTTTTTTTTAAGCTTTATTAGTATTAGACACTCTTTATTTTGTTTTTATGCAGTATATATGTTTTTTAAGCTTTATTAGTATAAGGAACTCTTTATTTTGTTTTAGACACTTTTTATTTTGTTTTAGACACTCTATTTTGTTTTAGACACTCTTTATTTTGTTTTTATGCAGTATATATGTTTTTTTAAGCTTTATTAGTATTAGACACTCTTTATTTTGTTTTTATGCAGTATATGTTTTTTTAAGCTTTATTAGTATTAGACACTCTTTATTTTGTTTTAGACACTCTTTATTTTGTTTTTATGCAGTATATATGTTTTTTTAAGCTTTATTAGTATTAGGCACTCTTTATTTTGTTTTAGACACTCTTTATTTTGTTTTTATGCAGTATATATGTTTTTTTAAGCTTTATTAGTATTAGACACTCTTTATTTAGGGGCTCCTGGAGACCGCAAAGCATGGTCGGAGGGAGCTGTGACCTGGGAGGAAGAGGCCCTTATGGGAGGTAGGAGGGATTAGAGGTGGAACCTTAAGGGAGGTTTTAAAAAGGCATGCAGAGCGGGAAAACCAGCAGACTGTTTATTACATTGGTGAAGAAACATCCCCCTCCCGCCGTCCCCATTTTAATCTTGAGAGGAGCGTGTTTTTTGTTTCTGTTCTTCTAGGTTTTGTCGCAGTTGGAAGGCGGGGGTGCTAGCCCTTAAGTTACAGAATATTATGGCCAATTGTCAAGTGTGGTGGTATGTTGAATTCCCATGGGGGGATTTTAAGATGGGGTTTTCTAAGGGCAAGGGGTTCCTTAGAAAACTTAGATGGATGATCATTTACGGGCCCAACCACTGGCACGGTTGGGTCCAATTAAAGGAGCTACGGCCATAGTAAGAGTTGAAGAAAAGCAGGAAGGACTAGCACCGCTGGGTTGTCTTTTGATGTGTGAAATGTTTACAGTTATTTGCAATTTATTAAGTTATTAAGGTTTTACAAAGTTATTTATTTTGAATAAACGGCTGCGGCCAATTTATACCATTAGCTAAGTCTGTTGTCTGTTATTTATGTTGGTGTTAAAAGATTGGGATTGGGTGTTGGTTGTTAAAGGGCCGGAGCTTGACGACATAAAAGGTCATGTTTTTATGCAGTATATATGTTTTTTTAAGCTTTATTAGTATTAGGAACTCCTTATTTTGTTTTAGGCACTCTTTATTTTGTTTTAGGCACTCTTTATTTTGTTTTAGACACTCTTTATTTTGTTTTTATGCAGGAGGAAGAGGCCCTGTATGGGGTAGGAGGTGCTATAGGAGGAGCTGGAGGCAAAGTGTTAAAGAGGTGGGCTGAGTGGGAAAACCAGCAGATTGTTATTGTAGGAGTAGAGAAAACATCTCCCTCCCACCCGTCCCTGATATTTGTGTGAGATGCGTGTTTTTTTTATTTGTCATTTTAGGTTTCTGTCGCAGTTGGAAGGCGGGGGTGCTAGCCCTTAAATTACAGGAAAACTATGGCCAATGGTTAAGTGTGGTGGTATTTTGCATTCCCATGGGGGAATTCAAGATGGGGGTTTTCTAAGGGCACGGGGTTCCTTAGAAACTTATATGGATGATCGCTGACGGGCCCAACCACTTTCACGGTTGGGTCCAGTAAAAGGAGTTACGGCCATAGTTAAAAGATATGGAAATCAGGAAGGACTAGCACCGCTGTTGGTTGATGTGTAAAATGTTTACAGTTATTTGCACTTTTATTTATCGAGTTATTAAAGTTTTTACAAAGTTTTTATTGAATAAAGGGCTGCGGCTAATTTGTACCAAAGCTAAGTCTGTTGTCTGTTATTTATGAGGGTGGTTGTTGGAAGGATGGTATGAGGGTGTTTTGTTGGTTTAAGGGGCCGGAGCTTGACGACATAAAAGGTCATGTTTTTTAAGCTTTACTAGTATTAGGCACTCTTTATTTTGTTTTAGACACTCTTTATTTTGTTTTAGACACTCTTTATTTTGTTTTAGGCACTCTTTATTTTGTTTTAGGCACTCTTTATTTTGTTTTAGGCACTCTTTATTATGATTTAGACAATCTTTATTTTGTTTTAGGCACTCTTTATTTTGTTTTAGACACTCTTTATTTTGTTTTAGGCACTCTTTATTATGATTTAGACAATCTTTATTTTGTTTTAGGCACTCTTTATTTTGTTTTAGACACTCTTTATTTTGTTTTAGGCACTCTTTATTTTGTTTTAGACACTCTTTATTTTGTTTTAGGCACTCTTTATTATGATTTAGACACTCTTTATTTTGTTTTAGGCACTCTTTATTTTGTTTTAGGCACTCTTTATTTTGTTTTAGACACTCTTTATTTTGTTTTAGACACTCTTTATTTTGTTTTAGGCACTCTTTATTTTGTTTTAGGCACTCTTTATTTTGTTTTAGGCACTCTTTATTATGATTTAGACACTCTTTATTTTGTTTTAGGCACTCTTTATTATGATTTAGACAATCTTTATTTTGTTTTAGGCACTCTTTATTTTGTTTTAGGCACTCTTTATTTTGTTTTAGGCACTCTTTATTTTGTTTTAGGCACTCTTTATTTTGTTTTAGGCACTCTTTATTATGATTTAGACAATCTTTATTTTGTTTTAGACACTCTTTATTTTGTTTTAGACACTCTTTATTTTGTTTTAGGCACTCTTTATTTTGTTTTAGGCACTCTTTATTTTGTTTTAGGCACTCTTTATTATGATTTAGACACTCTTTATTTTGTTTTAGGCACTCTTTATTATGATTTAGACAATCTTTATTTTGTTTTAGGCACTCTTTATTTTGTTTTAGGCACTCTTTATTTTGTTTTAGACACTCTTTATTTTGTTTTAGGCACTCTTTATTTTGTTTTAGGCACTCTTTATTTTGTTTTAGGCACTCTTTATTTTGTTTTAGGCACTCTTTATTATGATTTAGACACTCTTTATTTTGTTTTAGGCACTCTTTATTTTGTTTTAGGCACTCTTTATTATGATTTAGACACTCTTTATTT
Organism: Bombina bombina; assembly: GCF_027579735.1. Classification (NCBI taxonomy): domain Eukaryota; kingdom Metazoa; phylum Chordata; class Amphibia; order Anura; family Bombinatoridae; genus Bombina; species Bombina bombina. The sequence continues at coordinate 41,127,949 of NC_069502.1, forward strand.
TGTTTTAGGCACTCTTTATTTTGTTTTAGGCACTCTTTATTTTGTTTTAGACACTCTTTATTTTGTTTTAGACACTCTTTATTTTGTTTTTTATGCAGTATATATGTTTTTTTAAGCTTTATTAGTATTAGGAACTCTTTATTTTGTTTTAGACACTCTTTATTTTGTTTTTTATGCAGTATATATGTTTTTTTAAGCTTTATTAGTATTAGACACTCTTTATTTTGTTTTTTATGCAGTATATATGTTTTTTTAAGCTTTATTAGTATTAGACACTCTTTATTTTGTTTTTATGCAGTATATATGTTTTTTTAAGCTTTATTAGTATTAGGAACTCTTTATTTTGTTTTAGACACTCTTTATTTTGTTTTAGACACTCTTTATTTTGTTTTAGGCACTCTTTATTTTGTTTTAGACACTCTTTATTTTGTTTTAGACACTCTTTATTTTGTTTTAGGCACTCTTTATTTTGTTTTAGACACTCTTTATTTTGTTTTAGGCACTCTTTATTTTGTTTTAGACACTCTTTATTTTGTTTTAGACACTTTTTATTTTGTTTTAGACACTCTTTATTTTGTTTTAGACACTCTTTATTTTGTTTTAGACACTCTTTATTTTGTTTTAGGCACTCTTTATTTTGTTTTAGACACTCTTTATTTTGTTTTAGGCACTCTTTATTTTGTTTTAGACACTCTTTATTTTGTTTTAGACACTTTTTATTTTGTTTTAGGCACTCTTTATTATGATTTAGACACTCTTTATTTTGTTTTAGGCACTCTTTATTTTGTTTTAGACACTCTTTATTTTGTTTTTATGCAGTATATATGTTTTTTTAAGCTTTATTAGTATTAGACACTCTTTATTTTGTTTTAGACACTCTTTATTTTGTTTTTATGCAGTATATATGTTTTTTTAAGCTTTATTAGTATTAGACACTCTTTATTTAGGGGCTCCTGGAGACCGCAAAGCATGGTCGGAGGGAGCTGTGACCTGGGAGGAAGAGGCCCTTATGGGAGGTAGGAGGGATTAGAGGTGGAACCTTAAGGGAGGTTTTAAAAAGGCATGCAGAGCGGGAAAACCAGCAGACTGTTTATTACATTGGTGAAGAAACATCCCCCTCCCGCCGTCCCCATTTTAATCTTGAGAGGAGCGTGTTTTTTGTTTCTGTTCTTCTAGGTTTTGTCGCAGTTGGAAGGCGGGGGTGCTAGCCCTTAAGTTACAGAATATTATGGCCAATTGTCAAGTGTGGTGGTATGTTGAATTCCCATGGGGGGATTTTAAGATGGGGTTTTCTAAGGGCAAGGGGTTCCTTAGAAAACTTAGATGGATGATCATTTACGGGCCCAACCACTGGCACGGTTGGGTCCAATTAAAGGAGCTACGGCCATAGTAAGAGTTGAAGAAAAGCAGGAAGGACTAGCACCGCTGGGTTGTCTTTTGATGTGTGAAATGTTTACAGTTATTTGCAATTTATTAAGTTATTAAAGTTTTACAAAGTTATTTATTTTGAATAAACGGCTGCGGCCAATTTATACCATTAGCTAAGTCTGTTGTCTGTTATTTATGTTGGTGTTAAAAGATTGGTATTGGGTGTTGGTTGTTAAAGGGCCGGAGCTTGACGACATAAAAGGTCATGTTTTTATGCAGTATATATGTTTTTTTAAGCTTTATTAGTATTAGGCACTCTTTATTTTGTTTTAGACACTCTTTATTTTGTTTTAGACACTCTTTATTTTGTTTTAGACACTCTTTATTTTGTTTTAGGCACTCTTTATTTTGTTTTAGACACTCTTTATTTTGTTTTTATGCAGTATATATGTTTTTTTAAGCTTTATTAGTATTAGGAACTCTTTATTTTGTTTTAGACACTCTTTATTTTGTTTTAGACACTCTTTATTTTGTTTTAGGCACTCTTTATTTTGATTTAGACACTCTTTATTTTGTTTTAGGCACTCTTTATTTTGTTTTAGACACTCTTTATTTTGTTTTAGACACTCTTTATTTTGTTTTAGACACTCTTTATTTTGTTTTAGGCACTCTTTATTTTGTTTTAGACACTCTTTATTTTGTTTTAGGCACTCTTTATTTTGTTTTAGACACTCTTTATTTTGTTTTAGGCACTCTTTATTTTGTTTTAGACACTCTTTATTTTGTTTTAGGCACTCTTTATTTTGTTTTAGACACTCTTTATTTTGTTTTAGGCACTCTTTATTTTGTTTTAGACACTCTTTATTTTGTTTTTATGCAGTATATATGTTTTTTTAAGCTTTATTAGTATTAGGCACTCTTTATTTTGTTTTAGACACTCTTTATTTTGTTTTAGGCACTCTTTATTTTGTTTTAGACACTCTTAAGGGTCAAATCGCCATGACTTCATTCCCACCTTACCCAATAAAGACACAGACACATATTTGGAGGTATAAGACCGTGAAGCAAGGTCTCGTTTATTAAAACCAAACCAGGCAAACTCTAAACTTATTAACTTGGGAAGCTTAAGGCTTATCTATGGGTGGCGGCATCTGAGGCTAAACTATATTCTAAGCCTATCCATAATTTAGTATATATATATACAACCAGCGTAGTGAGGTCACCGGCCCGGATTGTTTGTTGCAATGCTTCTGCCGAGCATTGCCTTTCAGAGGCTGGCATCATCCACAAGGGGTTTCTAGGTCAGCAGGCCCGCGGGGAGAGGCGTTACAAGCTGCGACTTGCAACATCATGCCCCTCCCATTAGCTTGACCACACCCTCGCGGAAACCATAAAAATTATTTGGCCGGGACCCCGCCACAAGAGATACCACACCTGCCTCCCATAATGGAGCTCTTGCCGCCACACCTAGGGATAGCTAACTGACATGCCGCCTCAACGCGCCAGCTAGGTTAGCCAAAAATAGCTCTAACCCCTCTTCTGTTAAATGAACCCCGTCCGGCCTGTACAGCCGCTTGCAGTCCCCCAAGATGTTATCATGCCTGATTACAAAACCACCTTCCTCCATGATCAACCTCCCCACATCTCTGTTCAACTTCTTCCGAATACGGTAGGCTGAACGGTGCACTCTCACATGCCGCCACTGCAAGCGCGCAATCACATTTGACCAAGCCACTCGTACCCCCGGGAAACGCACTTTCAACCAACGTACATCTGATTGAATGATGTTCACCAACTCCAGCACAGGCAAACTCCCCACATCATTTCCACCCAGATGCAGCACTATCAATGAAGGCCGTCCCCAACGAAGGAAGGCCTCCTCCAGGCGACCTGGCAAATCACTCCACAACATTCCCCTTTTTCCCAGCCATCTAATTGAAACCGCATCTGGACGAAATCCCAGCTGCTGGCCGCCCGGGCGCTTCAAAGCGTGAATGGCCGCCCAGTGAACGTACGAGTGGCCGACTATCCACGCGCTACACGGAGGGGCTCTTACACCTAAAATCAACAAAAATTTCCATTACTAAGTCCCCGTCCATTTTTAATACCCACCCCTCCCCTTTTTCAACTATCTACACTTTACTCTGAAGGGGTCTAATGTATGTCCTATACCGTTTGGAACTCCACCTTCCCAATTTCTTAATTTCACGCTCCGACGCCCCAGCCGCAGCTGCGCTGGTGGCCGCTCCAATGCGAAAGGAGTGGGGAGCGATGAGCCCAGGGTCCAAGCCGACCCTCTTAGCTGCTTCCTCCAACACCCTCCGAAACTGGAATCTGGACAGTTTAGACCCATCCGCATGAATAAAAAACTGCCTTGAACTCCCCGGCCTTTTCGCCGAAAAATCAGAAGCGAGCCGGACGGGGCAACACCCCACAGAGTCCTGCTGCTGTATGGATAACCATACACCTTTCCTGTCTTGATCCGTCTTAGATCTAGGGATAAATAACAATAGCGCTTGCAAGTCAAACCTGACATGCTGCGCTTGGATACCACAACCTACCGCTGACCTGGTTGGACTAACTATCTCACCTACTCTCAGGGCCCCAAAGAAAGCAACCGCAAACGCCGCCCTAAACAAAGCAACCTCATACTCGTCTGCGCACACTTCTGGCAGCGTTGCCAATAAGGCCCCCAGCCGCTGAATTGTAATGGGCTCTCGCCGATCTGCTGACTTAGCCTCTATCCTACCCCAACCTTTCATTACCTGCCTAACCAGAAATGCATTCGTCCCATCCTTGATCCCCTTCCATTTAGCAAAAAAGGATAAGGCAGCTAGCCTTCCTTGCATGGATCCTTTTCTACAGCCACTTTCCTTCAAACACACCATCCACTCAAGCAACAAAGCTGGCGATCCGGATTCCACCGGAACGCCCTTACCCTTGAGGAAAACTTCCCATTCGGCCCAGTACTTGCCGTAGGCCTTCCAGGTAGCAGGTGCCAGCGACGCCTGAACCATTGAAGTCAACACGTCCCCCCTTCCGCCACCTGCCAAAGAAAGGAAGGACAAGGAGTACCAACCTCTGCTGCCCTTAATGCCAGCTTTCTGAATGCCTCCCATTGGCCTTGCGACAACGCGTCTGCCAATACATTATCGACCCCAGGCACATGCCGCGCCGTAAAGTCAATGTTGTGCTGCAAGCACCGCAGCACCACCCAACGAAGGTAACGCACCACAATAGGGGAAGAGGCTGAAAGATTGTTGATAGCAAACACGACGCTCAGATTGTCACACCAGAATATTACATTCTGGTTTGCTAATTGTCGCCCCCATAACTCAATGGCTACGACAATAGGGAACAATTCCAGGAGGGTAAGGTTCCTGGTCCATCCCCTCTCCATCCAGGCCACAGGCCACTCCCCGGCACTCCAGGCGCCGTTGAAGTAAGCCCCATAACCCTTTGCACCCGCCGCATCCGTGAACAGATGCAGAGCCTGGCTAGATGTCCTCACTTGCCTCCATAACAAGACCCCATTGAAATCCTTCAGGAACAACTCCCAGATTCTCAAGTCCTCCTTCATATCTGGAGACACCGCACATGACTTGCGGCTCCCGCTATCCCCTTTCAGAGGGCCCTCCAACCTCCTGTTGAATACTCTGCCCATCGGGATAACTTTGCATGCGAAATTGAGCAAACCCAATAAAGACTGCAACTCCTTTATCGATAGCCGGTCAGCCGCCACGGCCGAAGAAACCGCGGCCAGCATTCGAACCACCTTATCGTTTGGCAACCTGCACTGCCTTTCTAAAGTATCGATCTCGATACCCAGAAACGTCAAGCAAGTGCATGGCCCCTGGGTCTTGTCCTCTGCCAATGGGACCCCAAAATGCGCAAATAGTGTTCTCATCACCGACATGAGCCGCTCGCACTCGAGCGACCCAGCTCTGCCTATCAGCAGAAAATCGTCCAAGTAATGGGCTATAAGCCCACCCCGCGCTTCTGAAAACACCGCCCAGTGCAAGAATGTGCTGAACATCTCAAAAAAGGTGCATGAGACCGAGCAACCCATTGGGAGACAACGATCCACATAGTAAGCACCCTCGAACCAGCACCCCATCAACCGAAAGGATGCCGGATGAATAGGCAACAAGCGGAAGGCCGACTCAATGTCAAGCTTTGCCAAGAGTGCCCCAACACCAGCCTGTTGCACCAAAACCATTGCTTGGTCAAACGACTGATAAAAAACTGAGCTAACCTCCGGGTTGATTGTGTCATTGACCGAATTACCTTTCGGGTATGATAAATGCTGAATCAACCGGAATTTCCCCGCTTCCTTCTTCGGCACAACCCCCAGTGGGGAAACCACCAAACCCTCCATGGGTGGCTCCCGAAAGGGGCCCACCATGCGACCTAAACTCAGTTCTTTGCCCAGTTTATCCCTCACTACGTCAGGGTAGTCATACGCTGACTTGAGGTTCCGCTTCTGACGCGCCCCGACTACCGGACCTACCACTGGAATGAGGAAACCCTCCCGCAGTCCGGCCAGGAGGAGCTCCCCTGCCCTCCTGTCCGGGTATGCCCTGAGCCATGGCTCAAGGGCGGCCACCCTCAACGGCGTTGGTGCCCTTCGCCCCAGCAGCCCCTCTGCCGGCTCCGCGGCCCCCCGTCTCTTTCCGTCTAGCACATTCGGTCCCTGGGTGACCAGCTCCGCAGTATATGCAGGAGTGTCGAAAGGAGCAGTTTGCTCCCCGGTCACACTTCCCGGTTAAACTTCCAACACTCCCGCCCTTTTCTTTTGACTCCCCCCATCTGCCTACTCCCCCCGGCCCTTGCGCCTGAAGGGGGGGAGGGAGAGCGCTCCGCACCCAAACGCTGCCATAAATGCACATCCGTGGTGCCAAAGGTCAGCAAAGTGTTCCCCACCATCTTACGCCTATAATCTGCATCATAAGACCGCCACACCCCTTCCTTATACGTCTTATGGACGAACTCGATAGTTTCCATGTATTTTAACACGTCAACCCGCAGCTCAGGCTTCGCCTCCACCAGGCAGGAAGCCAAAACTCTAAAACACGTGCGCCACTCGTCCATTGTCTCCGGTCTCTTGACCTTTTTTGGACCTGAGCCGTCCACGCTCCTCTCCTTGCCCTTATGGGCCTCCAGCGACAAATCGAAAATGTGCACATATTTGCGATCTCTAATTTTTTTGATCGTCTTAGCTTTAAGGTGAGAATGCAATGAGTGCACGTTGCAGGGGTAGGCATCTCCCTGCAGCGCCACTTTCCTGTCTGCCACTGCCAAGCTCACAGCCCCTGGCCCTACCTGCTGACCAACACCCACTGAGCCCCCCATCTGCGCTCCCCCACCCGGAGCTAGCCTCGACTCCTGTCTCTGTTGCCCAGCTACCAACCTGCGAAGATATTTCAATACCCGTTTTTGAGGTTTAGACACTGGCCCTAAGGAGTCGTCACTCTCAGAGCCAGTGTCACTAGATGACCCACCCGCACCCTCCCCCAGCACCCCACACAATGCAATCTCACCTGCTCCTGCCGCCGCCGGGGGAAGAGCCTCCTGGCCTGGACCGGTCCTCTGAGTCACCTCTCGCCTAGCATCCTGGCAAACTGCCACCACAGCATCCCCGCTAGCCTGCGGAAACAAAACAGAATCGGAAGCACCAGGGGTCAAGGAACGGGCACCACCCCCACCCACTACAGAACTACTTTGCAGGCCACCCACCTGGACCCCGGCTCCCAACTGCCCTGTTCCACCAGCCCCTGCGTTTCCAACCACTGACCCGTGTCCACCCGCCCTCCCTCTGCCCACAACTCCCACATGACCAGGATCCACCCCCCCAGCGCTGACCTGAACTGTATTCTGCTGCCCCCCCACCCCAGAAGAACCCGCGTGCGCCCCTTGGGCCAATATCGAGGCCAGCCTGAAAATTTCCCCCATCACATCCTGTTGTCCTCTCCCCAGAGGCTCATGCCCAACTTGCGGCCCACCAGCCACCTGGTTACTGCCCACAGCAGGGCCAAACTCCGGCCCACCACTTCCACTCACACCCGGCATTGCCATAGCTGCCAGGCCCTCCCCACCCCAGTGCCCCGCACCAACAGGTCCCCTAGTACCAAAAACCCCAAGGCCCATGGAAGTCCCAGCCCGCGGCTCGGGCCCGCTAATGCCAGCACCCATATGCCTACCATGCGCCCCCACAAGTGTCTCCAATTGCCAAGTGCCGGACCCCACATGCCCCCTCACCGCCGCAGCCTGTCCGGTGCTGCCCCTCCCGGATCCCCGGGCTCCCGACTCACCTCCCGCGCCTCCATCCGTCGACCGAACTCCGCTGCGCCCGAAACCGGAAATGCCATCACACGCGCGCCGCCCGGAAGTGACGTCACTAGCGCGACTACCGGAAGTGACGTCACTCGCGCCTACCACCGACCGAAGGCCTCCACCGAGGGAAGAGGCCCTGCCCGCCGCTCCAGCCTGGACCACGCCGCCGACCGCCGGAACCCCCGTCGGACCACCGTGGACGATGCCGGACTGCTCCATACCCGCCGCGATGCCCGGACCCGCTCCCGCCGAAAGGGCCTGGATTAAGGCCATGACCGCCGCCCGTGCCGCCTCTGGGACAGGTAAGTTAGGTAAGTACCCGTCCCAAAGAGGGGCCGCAGACCCACCGGGGCCACCACTGACAGAGGGGGCACCCTGCAGGCCGTAATCTCCGCCACCTGAAGCCACCGGGGTAGGGGAGGAACCCACTGGGCCACCAGGCGCGACCACGCGGTGTAGGCCCGAAGGCCCGCCGCTCAAAGTTAGGCCCTCCTGCTCGCCCTGCAACGCGCGGTGTAGGCCCGAAGGCCCCCCGCTTGAAGTCAGGCCGTCACGCACACCCTGCATGACTAGGCCCTCACGTTCCCGGGCGACTAGCGTCCCCGAAGGCCCAAAAACTGGCCCGCTTACTGGCCCACGGCCCTGCGCCACGCGCCCCCGATCCGGGCCTACCCGCCCCAAACTAGGCCCCCCGCACGACTCAAGCTGCCCGGCCCTAAACACCTCCGGGAGGCCGATCGAGCCAACCGGAGACCTTTCCAACCCCCCATCACCTCCGCCACCCCCTGAAACCAACCCCGAATCCTCCAGATCCTCCCCCTGGGACCCCGGGAAAAGGGAAGGGGAGGAAGACACACCCGAGGGCTCCCCAGAATCCCGGGAAGGGGTGAGGCCCACCCCCTGAGAAGGGCTAGGGCCTGCTACCTCACTAACTAAACTGCCACCTCTCCCCCTCACAGATACTCGCCGTGTCACTGGCGAAGATTCCCTCATCCGCTTTGGAGGAACCGACTGACGCCTGGGCCGCACCATCTTGCAAGCAAAAACAGAAAAAACCTTTCTCCAGCAGTTGCAGACAAGAAAGAGGAAGTGTTCCAGCATCCATGCACTTTTATAACAGGTAAGAGTCCCCACCCTACATATTGCAACAATTGTCGCAAACTCACACACTGCACAGCTTTACATTTCAGTCAGGCAGCATAACCCTTAAGACGTTACATGCACAAATATGCCTTTCACTACCATTATTTTGTTTTTATGCAGTATATATGTTTTTTTAAGCTTTATTAGTATTAGGCACTCTTTCTTTTGTTTTAGACACTCTTTATTTTGTTTTAGGCACTCTTTCTTTTGTTTTAGACACTCTTTATTTTGTTTTAGGCACTCTTTATTTTGTTTTAGGCACTCTTTATTTTGTTTTAGACACTCTTTATTTTGTTTTTATGCAGTATATATGTTTTTTTAAGCTTTATTAGTATTAGACACTCTTTATTTTGTTTTTATGCAGTATATATGTTTTTTTAAGCTTTATTAGTATTAGACACTCTTTATTTTGTTTTTATGCAGTATATATGTTTTTTAAGCTTTATTAGTATTAGACACTCTTTATTTTGTTTTTATGCAGTATATATGTTTTTTAAGCTTTATTAGTTTTAGACACTCTTTATTTTGTTTTAGGCACTCTTTATTTTGTTTTAGACACTCTTTATTTTGTTTTAGGCACTCTTTATTTTGTTTTTATGCAGTATATATGTTTTTTTAAGCTTTATTAGTATTAGGCACTCTTTATTTTGTTTTAGGCACTCTTTATTTTGTTTTAGACACTTTATTTTGTTTTAGGCACTCTTTATTTTGTTTTAGACACTCTTTATTTTGTTTTAGGCACTCTTTATTTTGTTTTTATGCAGTATATATGTTTTTTTAAGCTTTATTAGTATTAGACACTCTTTATTTTGTTTTTATGCAGTATATATGTTTTTTTAAGCTTTATTAGTATTAGACACTCTTTATTTTGTTTTTATGCAGTATATATGTTTTTTTAAGCTTTATTAGTATTAGGCACTCTTTATTTTGTTTTAGGCACTCTTTATTTTGTTTTAGACACTCTTTATTTTGTTTTAGGCACTCTTTATTTTGTTTTTACGCAGTATATGTTTTTTTTAACCTTTATTAGTATTAGGAACTCTTTATTTTGTTTTAGGCACTCTTTATTTTGTTTTTATGCATTATATATGTTTTTTTAAGCTTTATTTTGTTTTAGACACTCTTTATTTTGTTTTTATGCAGTATATGTTTTTTTTAAGCTTTATTAGTATTAGGAACTCTTTATTTTGTTTTAGGCACTCTTTATTTTGTTTTAGACACTCTTTATTTTGTTTTAGACACTCTTTATTTTGTTTTTATTTAGTATATATGTTTTTTTAAGCTTTATTAGTATTAGGCACTCTTTATTTTGTTTTAGACACTCTTTATTTTGTTTTAGACACTCTTTATTTTGTTTTAGGCACTCTTTATTTTGTTTTAGACACTCTTTATTTTGTTTTAGGCACTCTTTATTTTGTTTTTATGCAGTATATATGTTTTTTTAAGCTTTATTAGTATTAGGCACTCTTTATTTTGTTTTAGGCACTCTTTATTTTGTTTTAGACACTTTATTTTGTTTTAGGCACTCTTTATTTTGTTTTAGACACTCTTTATTTTGTTTTAGGCACTCTTTATTTTGTTTTTATGCAGTATATATGTTTTTTTAAGCTTTATTAGTATTAGACACTCTTTATTTTGTTTTTATGCAGTATATATGTTTTTTTAAGCTTTATTAGTATTAGACACTCTTTATTTTGTTTTTATGCAGTATATATGTTTTTTTAAGCTTTATTAGTATTAGGCACTCTTTATTTTGTTTTAGGCACTCTTTATTTTGTTTTAGACACTCTTTATTTTGTTTTAGGCACTCTTTATTTTGTTTTTACGCAGTATATGTTTTTTTTAACCTTTATTAGTATTAGGAACTCTTTATTTTGTTTTAGGCACTCTTTATTTTGTTTTTATGCATTATATATGTTTTTTTAAGCTTTATTTTGTTTTAGACACTCTTTATTTTGTTTTTATGCATTATATATGTTTTTTTAAGCTTTATTTTGTTTTAGACACTCTTTATTTTGTTTTTATGCAGTATATATGTTTTTTTTAAGCTTTATTAGTATTAGGAACTCTTTATTTTGTTTTAGGCACTCTTTATTTTGTTTTAGACACTCTTTATTTTGTTTTAGACACTCTTTATTTTGTTTTTATTTAGTATATATGTTTTTTTAAGCTTTATTAGTATTAGGCACTCTTTATTTTGTTTTAGGCACTCTATATTTTGTTTTTATGCAGTATATGTTTTTTTTTAAGCTTTATTAGTATTAGGAACTCTTTATTTTGTTTTAGGCACTCTTTATTTTGTTTTAGACACTCTTTATTTTGTTTTAGACACTCTTTATTTTGTTTTTATTTAGTATATATGTTTTTTTAAGCTTTATTAGTATTAGGCACTCTTTATTTTGTTTTTATTTAGTATATATGTTTTTTTAAGCTTTATTAGTATTAGGCACTCTTTATTTTGTTTTTATGCAGTATATGTTTTTTTAAGCTTTATTAGTATTAGACATTATTTTTTTTATTTTTTTTTAATAATTTTTTTATTGAGGTAACACAAAACATTGGTTCATTTACAGTGTATGGACATGTTACATCACATCATATATATAGGCGTATTACATATTATAACAATTAATGATGACATGACCATAAATGATTACTTTAACCTCCCTTTTTTTTTTTTTTTTTGAATATAGAAAGAAGAAGAAAAGAAATATAGATAGAAAAGGTTTATGGCTATTTGCTAAAGTGCAGAACCTGTATAAAATAGCTCGTTAACATTTTCATCCAAAATTTGTATCTTATGTCATACATCATATAGTATACTTGCTATGTATGTACTCTTCCCAAATAAAAAGCATCTCATGAAAGAAATCTTGTTTCATTGTTTTAATATAATGGTATTCTTCCAGTTGCAAGGTCTTATGTATAGAGTCTACCCATAGGGCTATAGAGGGGGTTTGTTCTTGCTTCCAATGTTGTGCACTTAATACTTTAGCACTGTTAGATATGACTTGAAATAAGGCTAGATGTGTTGCAGGTAATTTTTTGGGAGGTTTATTTAAGAGCCACAGTAAAAGGTCCAATGGAATATTTGTTCCCAATATCATTTCTGTATGGGTTACTACATCTCCCCAAAAGAGGGTGATTTTGCTGCAACTCCACCATATACGTCCCATGTTCCCTACCTCTTTTTTGCAGCGCCAGCATAGGTCAGATCTTTGTGGATATAAGGTCTTTAAACGTGCGGGGGTGTAATACCAGCGATGTAGAATCTTGAAATTAATTTCTAAGATCTTGGCTGATGTAGAAGCTTTCATTGTTCTTTTAAATATTTTACATAAATCTCTAGGGGGTACATTGATTTTAAGTTCTTTTTCCCATTGTTTCATATATTGATATTCTGTGCCTATCGGGACCTGTTGTAGCATATTGTATATTATGGATAAGTTGTGTCTAATAGGGGATTTTGAGATGCATCATTTTTCAAAGTTTGTTGGAGAGCGTATCAAGTTATTTTTCCCTTTGTGACATTGGAGAAATGAGTGAGCTTGCAAGTAGAAGTACCAGTTACGAAAAACATGTAGATTGTTTTCTATGAACTTCGACCTAGAGTGCATTAACCCAGCTTCAGTAAGAATATAAAAAGGTAAATTACTTTGCCTATCTAGAGGGTTTAGTTTACCCATTTCTAGACCCGGAAGGAATTCTGGATTTCCTAGAAGCGGTGTTAGAGGTGAGGGTTTGGATGAAAGTAATGGGTACACAACCATCAATCGATCCCACATTTTAAAAGTTTCTATAATTATATAGTTATCTATTAACTTTTTCATTCTTTCAGAGTACTCTAGCCAACACAAAGAACCTAAATGATGATGGCAGCTTATTTGATGTTCTATCTTAACCCATATCTTGTCCTTATAATTAGTGTGCCAATCTACTATTCTTTGAAGGAATATCGCCTGTCTATACTTTTCCAAGTCTGGAACACCCAGTCCCCCCGATGTTTTGGGAAGGCACATTAATGTTTTATTAATTTGGGGATGCTTTCTATCTCAGATATAATCATTAATAATTTTTTGTAGGGAAGGTATATAAGATAGAGGGAGAGGTATTGGAACAGTTTGAAAAAGATACAACAGTCTAGGTAGAATGTTCATGGTTATGGTCCCCATTCTCCCCAACCAATTAAGGCGTTTGGATCTCCAAGAGCTTAGGTCAGCTATTATATTCTTCTTGAGGGTATCATAATTAAAAGTAATTAAGTCTGAGTGATGTCGCGTCAGCGATATCCCTAAATATTTAATAGCATTGGGTTGCCATTTAAATGGACAAATTTTTTGTGTTAGGTGCAGCTCTGTCTGACTTAAGTTAAGGTTCATAATTTCTGACTTCGAAAAATTAATTAAGAAGTTAGATATATTTCTGAAATCATCAAACTCTCTCATTAATTCTGGGATTGACGTGCTAGGGTTAGTGAGTGTGAGAAGTATGTCATCTGCGAAAAGAGATAATTTGTATATGTCAGTTTGGAAAGATAGTCTTCTAATAGCATTATTTTCCCGGATTTTTATGGCTAAAATTTCGATAGCGCAGGCAAACAATAGGGGCGACAGGGGGCACCCCTGTCTTGTTCCATTTTTAATATAGAAAGAGTCGGAAAGAGTACCATTTACTAGAATACGGGCGCTTGGATTATTGTACAGAGCAAATATCTTTCCTAAAATACCTTCTCCAAAACCAAAACGCTCTAGGGAGTGATATAAAAACGTCCAATCTACACGATCGAACGCTTTTTCTGCGTCTGTGGAGATCAAAACCGATTGAGTGTTGGTAGTTAAAGCATGTTGTATTAGGTGTAGGGTGCGGATCGTGTTGTCTTTTGCTTCTCTGTTCATAATACAGCCAACTTGGTCTCCATGTATAAGATGAGGTAAAAGCGGGCATATTCTATTAGCCAATATTTTGGCAAATATTTTTGAGTCTGTATTTAAAAGGGAGATTGGTCTGTAGTTCATAACCTGATCAGATGGTTTCCCTGGTTTGGGAAGTAAAACTATTGTGGCCTCCAATGAGTGTTTTAAAAAGGGATTATTTTTATCTATTCCATTATAAAGGTTACATAAGTGGGGGGTCAATAGGGGATGATATTTTTTATAATGGAGATTAGTAAAGCCATCTGGGCCAGGAGCTTTACTGTTAGGTAATTGTTTGATAACATTAATAATTTCCTCCGTTTGGATTGGTCAGTCTAGGTATTCTTGTTGCTCTTTTGATAAGGAAGGGATCCCAATGCCATCTAAATATTTTGCTATATTATATTTAAGAGATTTATCATGTGTTGATGCTATGGGGTCAGATTCATTTAAGTTGTACAATCCTTCAAAGTAATCCCAAAACGCTTTTGCTATAGCTGAAGTACCTAGACAAGGGGAGCCTTTTGTATTTTTAATAGACATGATAAAAGTCTTATTAGTTCGTCTACGTAATTTTCTTGCCAAAAACCTTCCACTCTTATTGTCACTATCGAAATAAATTTGTTTAAGTTGAAGAGCTTTACGTTTATAGATATGTAACAATTGTGCGTTCATATCTTGTCTTTTAGACTGTAGCTCATTTTGGATGAGTTTATCCTCTGGAGTTTGTTTATGTCGGGATTCTAGAATAGTTATTTGATTTAATGTTTCTTCTAGTCTAGCTCTTTTTTGTTTATTTAGCATGCTTTGGAAGCTAATACATTCACCCCTTATTACACTTTTATGAGCTTCCCAGATTATTCTATTGTCTATATGTGGGGAGATATTAATTTCAAAGTATTCCTTAATAGATTTCCCCAGCTTCTCAGTTATCAGAGAATCATCTAGTTGTGATGGGTCAAATTTCCAATTGAAGTGTTTATTAGGAATGTCAGGCCATTTTAAGTCACAGCTCATGAAAGAGTGGTCTGACCACGTACAGGGTAGAATTTTACTCTGCCTGACATATGAAAAACTAGTGACATCCATAAGTATGTAGTCTATCCTGGAGAACAGTTTATGTGGGGCTGAGTAGAAAGTGTAATCTTTTATTAAAGGATTAAGAATCCTCCACACGTCATGTACCGCTAAGTCTCGTAAGCATTGTTTAATTGTATTTATCCTTTTTAAGGAGATAGAAGTTGACTGAGTGGAGCAGTCTATGGAGGGATCAAGTGGTACGTTAAGGTCACCTCCAATTATTAAAGAGCCTTTCATAATATCGAGGAATGTATTAGATATGTTTTTGAAATAACGGTGCTGGTTAGAGTTTGGGGCATATACGCATACCAATGTCACAATCTTTCCATATAGTTTGCCTATCACTGCTAAAAATCTACCTTCTTTTTCTTTGTGAGTTGCAATCTCCTGAAAGGGGACATTGTGTTTTATCAGTATCCCTACTCCGTTTGTTTTAGATAGATTGGACGAGTAAAAACTTTGACCGAATTTAAATTTAAATGTTTGAGGTTCCCTACCCCTTTTGAAATGCGTTTCTTGTAACATCACAATGTCACTTTTTGTCTGTTTAAAGTCGTGGAGGGCAGAATTTCTCTTCAGAGGAGAATTGAGGCCTTTACAATTAATAGATATTACCTTAATCTGATTACTTTGTTTGTTTGTCATGATGGAATATGGGTAAGTGGAAATATGTTATTTTGTAGACATAGAGTTGTGTATGGTGGATGAATGTGATCATTTATGTAAGCATTTGCGCTCTCTCAAACAGCCATTATCAGAGGTAAAGAGAGAAGAAAGTAAAAAGAAATCAGTGATGGAAGGAAAAGGAACATAGGTAAATGGGATTGAGAAGGGGTGGTGTACCGGAGACTTCCATTTAAGAGGTAATAAGAGGACTGAAAATATATCTCAAGTAAATATTATTGTAAGCTTCCTAATTATTAGATACAGTAGCAAGAAGGAAGACAATTACATTGGAACAACATTTCACTCAACAAAAGAACAACCTAGAGTTTACTTTTTTTTTTTTTATATGTTAAAGACCAGGCATTATCCAGGCTCGTGGAGATGAACGACAGACTGAACAAAATTCACTGATTTGGCAGGGATACGATGTCTTCAGAGCTTAAGTAAAGAAACCTCATACACTTGAGATCTGTCTCAAGCCCCCACCACTAACATCTTAGATCACAATTAACATAAGCCTTAAGTCAAAGTATATAACTTTTCTAACAATAGATAACACCTATAATACATAGATAGTGCAACACAGCTGAGATAGGCTTGAAGAGTCCAGGCTGCCCTCTCAGAAATCTATTAAGTGGTAACAACATTGTCTCCAGTCTTTCCAGAGCTTCCTATAACCACTTATATTTTTGTCTGTCTAGACCATCACCACAAACAACATAAAGTTCAATCGACATAAACCTGCAAAATAGATATTTAACAGTCTTAACAATAAATAACATAGATAGAATATATATAATGCAGCACAACAAAGATAAGCTTAAAGGATACATGCTGCCCTTTCGGGGAGCTACTAAATGGGATCTACGCCATCTCTAGATTCTCCAGAGTTTCATGTGACGGATTCAGAGTTCAGATCTGGTTGGATTATCTTCTGTTTGGAGTTTCTCCTCCGACGATGAACTGTAGCCCACTCTGTGCGCCTTTCTTTCAGACGAGAAGATCCTCCTTGTGTCTCCATTGAGTTGTTTTGGTCTGAAGGGAGAGGGAATGTCAGATTGAGACCTTTAGAAAAAGAGTCCAAATCGTTCAGACTTCTATATATCCAGGTTTTGCCATCCAGGAACACAATTAGACCAAATGGATATCCCCAGCGGTATTTTATGTTGTTTTTCTGCAACACAGATGTGATAAATTTAGAGTCTTTTCTGTAATGTGAGGGGGCTCAAATCCAAATATGCTTGTAGTTCATGATCCTGATATTTGTAATTGGGATTGTCCCTGAAGTGTTGCCAAATAGTATCTTTATCTTTGAAATTTAGGAACTTCATAATGACATCACGAGGCGGTGCTTGACTTGGGGGTTTCGCTCTTAGAGCTCGGTGAGCCCTCTCTAGCATTATTGCAGGTTCTGGTGATCCCGAAAGAGTTTGAAACAGAAGTTGCAGATAGTTTTCTAAGTCATCTGGTCCTATAGTTTCAGGAATCCCTCTAATTCTCAAATTATTTCTGCGACCTCTATTGTCCAGATCTTCAATCTTGTCATTCAAATCCTGTATCAGGGTAGATTGTTGTTCTTGGTGTTCAGTTATGTCTTTGATATCTTTCATTGTTTCATCTTGCATAGTTTCCAGAGCTTCGACTCTATTACCAATGTCTGTTATATCCTTTCGAAGTTCAGAGATCTCCGTTTTAATCAGGTCTTTCAAAGAGTCTATATCTGTTTTAGATGGGAGTTCGCACATTTTAGATAGAATTTGTGATAACTGGTCTTGCTGTGTTCCCGCCATAGGATTCTCTGGTGTTGTTGTTTTGTCAGATTGTTTTGGATTTGAGGACTCTTGCCCCGGGCTCTCCCTTTCTTGGGATTGAAAAAATGTTGAGACTGATACAGGAGTAGTATTGTGAGATTTAAGAGACTTTTCTGGCTTTTTTTGTCTTCTGGATGTCATTCTTGTATTTATAAGAGATTAAAACAGTTAGAGAGTGTAATTCCCTTTTTGAGGCACTAGATGGAGCTCTTGCTATGATAATGAAGCTTTACAAGCAGGAATTAGGCTGCACAGTAGAAAGAACAATATTATTTATTCATAACATTATGCTGCTTGTAGTTTGTCTCCTTTTTATTATTGCATTAAATCTTCCTTCAGGTTGTCATGTGAAAATGATTTCAAATGTGACAGTGTCATTTATTTCAGAGTAAAATGTGAAAAGTGTTGTTTACATTATCTTCTGTGGTTTTATTCCACATTTTAATTAGCATTATTAAAAAGACCCAGTGCAGTGGCGTCACTAGGGGGGGCGGGCGGGCCGCACCCGGGTGACACCCTCCAGGGGGTGACACCAAAAAATTTTTTTTTTTTTTTTTTTTAAAAATTTTGTTGAAATTCAAAGAAATACAATGTTGAGATGCATAGATTATTTTATTTGAGGCTGACATTTGTGAACATTAGTGGGACTGGGGAAGTTGTAGACACACAATTTTTTTGCCCCTTGAGCCAGTGCTGCAATTTCAACAAATAGTTTTCCCGGCTGCTTTTGCTTGTTTGTACTTTGCTCCTCCCCTGCCCAATTTCACTATGAATGTTGTGGGTGTGCCGTGGGGCTTGCAAAGTTGCGCTGCTAGCCTAAACCTGCCTGCCTATCTGTGCTCACTGCTCAGTGACATGCGGCCCAGGGCTGTGCACTGACAGACTTGGAACAGAGTCAGAGAGCAGAATTTTAATAGTTTGCGCGCCTAAACCTTTTCTTTAGTGATTTATTTTAGAGTGCTCTGTTTATCTTTCATTTGATGTTCTGCTGAGCCAGGGAGCAGCTCTAGGCATGAGCTTCCTAATTAATGCAGTGCAGTTTACATATTTTGTATGTGTGTGTCTGAGTTTTTGTGTGTCTCAGTGTTTTTGTGTGTGTGTTTTTGTGTGTCTGTCTGAGTGTGTTTCCGAGTGTTTGTGTGTGCATCTGAGTATGTGTTTAAGTGTGTCTGAGTGTTTGTATGTGTGTTTGCCTGTGTTTTTGTGTGTGTCTGCTTTCTGGGGGGGGGGGGGGGTGACACCATGACTTACCGCACCGGGTGACACCAACCCTAGTGACGCCACTGACCCAGTGCAACGTTGAAATTGTTGAAGAATAGTTTTCTCCACATTACTGATGCTTAGTTTAAGCATTCAAATCATGTTGTTGGTTAATATAGGGGATTGGTGAAGTAAGGCTTTATTGAAGCATATTGTCCCCTAAGTCTATAATGCAGAAGGTATAACTTGAGTAGCTGCGTAGTGCCTGGTGTGGTCTACGTTTATAATTAATAATGGCCTGTCCTGTTCTAGTTATATGCCTGAGATCAATTTATAGGCTTAGAGGCATGAGTGTGAGGTTTATTTAACTTTTGTTTACCTGCACCTGATGTTTAACTTAGATGCGGCGATCCGGTGACCGCATGGAGAAGGCTAGTCAAGATGGCGGCGGCTGATCAGTTTGTGCAGCTTGCGCACAGGACTCCTCCTGATATACAGCGATCAGAGACCTTTTGGATCGCTTGAAGATAACCGCTGCAGTCCTTGAGTGTTCCCACACCGGCTGAAGGCTTTTATAAGGTCCTCTATTGCAGCTTATGCAGTGGCTGCAGCTCTGGTCTCACGGAGCTAACTCACAGACCGGCCATGTCCCGGCGTGGCCAAACTCCGCCCCCCTCTTTATTTTGTTTTTATGCAGTATATATGTTTTTTTAAGCTTTATTAGTATTAGGCACTCTTTATTTTGTTTTAGACACTCTTTATTTTGTTTTTATGCAGTATATATGTTTTTTTAAGCTTTATTAGTATTAGACACTCTTTATTTTGTTTTTATGCAGTATATATGTTTTTTTAAGCTTTATTAGTATTAGACACTCTTTATTTTGTTTTAGACAATCTTTATTAGTATTAGACACTCTTTATTTAGTTTTTATGCAGTATATATGTTTTTTTAAGCTTTATTAGTATTAGACACTCTTTATTTTGTTTTAGACACTCTTTATTAGTATTAGACACTCTTTATTTAGTTTTTATGCAGTATATATGTTTTTTTTAAGCTTTTTTAGTATTAGACACTCTTTATTTTGTTTTAGGCACTCTTTATTTTGTTTTAGACACTCTTTATTTTGTTTTAGACACTCTTTATTTTGTTTTAGACACTATCGGCTAGATTTAGAGTTTTGTCGGTAACGACCCGCGTAGCTAACGCATGCTTTTTTTTCCCCGCACCTTTTAAATACCGCTGGTATTTAGAGTTCACAGAATGGCTGCATTTTCAGTGTGTTAGGCTCCAAAAAAGGAGCGTAGAGCATAATTTACCGCCACTGCAACTCTCGATACCAGCGGTGCTTACGGACGTGGCCAGCTTCAAAAATGTGCTCGTGCACGATTCCCCCATAGGAAACAATGGGGCTGTTTGAGCTGAAAAAAAACCTAACACCTGCAAAAAAACAGCGTTAAGCTCCTAACGCAGCCCCATTGTTTCCTATGGGGAAACACTACCTAAGTCTGCACCTAACACCCTAACATGTACCCCGAGTCTAAACACCCCTAACCTTACACTTATTAACCCCTAATCTGCCGCCCCCGCTATCGCTGACCCCTGCATATTATTATTAACCCCTAATCTGCCGCTCCGTACACCGCCGCAACCTACATTATCCCTATGTACCCCTAATCTGCTGCCCATAACACCGCCGACCCCTATATTATATTTATTAACCCCTAATCTGCCCCCCACAACGTCGCCTCCACCTACCTACAATTATTAACCCCTAATCTGCCGACCGGACTTCACCGCTACTATAATAAATGTATTAACCCCTAATCAGCCTCACTAACCCTATAATAAATAGTATTAACCCCTAATCTGCCCTCCCTAACATCGCCGACACCTAACTTCAAGTATTAACCCCTAATCTGCCGACCGGACCTCACCGCTACTCTAATAATTTTTTTAACCCCTAAAGCTAAGTCTAACCCTAACCCTAACACCCCCCTAAGTTAAATATAATTTAAATCTAACGAAATAAATTAACTCTTATCAAATAAATTATTCCTATTTAAAGCTAAATACTTACCTGTAAAATAAACCCTAATGTAGCTACAATATAAATAATAATTATATTGTAGCTATTTTAGGATTTATATTTATTTTACAGGCAACTTTGTATTTATTTTAGCCAGGTACAATAGCTATTAAATAGTTAAGAACTATTTAATAGCTACCTAGTTAAAATAATTACAAAATTACCTGTAAAATAAATCCTAACCTAAGTTACAATTAAACCTAACACTACACTATCAATAAATTAATTAAATAAAATACCTACAATTATCTACAATTAAACCTAACACTACACTATCAATAAATTAATTAAATACAATACCTACAAATAAATACAATTAAATAAACTAACTAAAGTACAAAAAATAAAAAAATATTTACAAACATTAGAAAAATATTACAACAATTTTAAACTAATTACACCTACTCTAAGCCCCCTAATAAAATAACAAAGCCCCCCAAAATAAAAAAATGCCCTACCCCACCACCCACATACCCCTAATCTAACCCAAACCCCCCTTAAATAAACCTAACACTAAGCCCCTGAAGATCTTCCTACCTTATCTTCACCACACCGGGTATCACACCGATCCATCCTGGCTCTGATGTCTTGATCCAAGCCCAAGCGGGGGGCTGAAGACATCCATCCTCCGGCTGAAGTCTTGATCCAAGCGGGCAGAAGAGGACATCCGGACCGGCAAACATCTTCATCCAAGCCGCATCTTCTATGTTCTTCAATCCGATGACGACCGGCTCCATCTTGAAGACCTCCAACGCGGATCCATCCTCTTCTTCCGACGACTAGACGACGAATGAAGGTTCCTTTAAGGGACGTCATCCAAGATGGCGTCCCTCGAATTCCGATTGGCTGATAGGATTCTATCAGCCAATCGGAATTAAGGTAGGAAAATTCTGATTGGCTGATGGAATCAGCCAATCAGATTCAAGTTCAATCTGATTGGCTGATCCGATCAGCCAATCAGATTGAGCTCGCATTCTATTGGCTGTTCCGATCAGCCAATAGAATGCGAGCTCAATCTGATTGGCTGATCGGATCAGCCAATCGGATTGAACTTGATTCTGATTGGCTGATTCCATCAGCCAATCAGAATTTTCCTACCTTAATTCCGATTGGCTGATAGAATCCTATCAGCCAATCGGAATTCGAGGGACGCCATCTTGGATGACGTCCCTTAAAGGAACCTTCATTCGTCGTCTAGTCGTCGGAAGAAGAGGATGGATCTGCGCTGGAGGTCTTCAAGATGGAGCCGGTCATCGGATGGAAGAACATAGAAGATGCGGCTTGGATGAAGATGTTTGCCGGTCCGGATGTCCTCTTCTGCCCACTTGGATCAAGACTTCAGCCGGAGGATGGATGTCCTCAGCCCCCCGCTTGGGCTTGGATCAAGACATCGGAGCCAGGACGGATCGGTGTGATACCCGGTGTGGTGAAGATAAGGTAGGAAGATCTTCAGGGGCTTAGTGTTAGGTTTATTTAAGGGGGGTTTGGGTTAGATTAGGGGTATGTGGGTGGTGGGTTGTAATGTTGGGGGGGGGGGGGTTATTGTATGTTTTTTTTCTCCAGGCAAAAGAGCTGAATTCTTTGGGGCATGCCCCGCAAATGGCCCTTTTAAGGGCTGGTAAGGTAAAAGAGCTTTTCTATTTTAATTTTAGAATAGGGTACGGCATTTTTTTATTTTGGGGGGCTTTGTTATTTTATTAGGGGGCTTAGAGTAGGTGTAATTAGTTTAAAATTGTTGTAATATTTTTCTAATGTTTGTAAATATTTTTTTATTCTTTGTAACTTAGTTCTTTTTTATTTTTTGTACTTTAGTTAGTGTATTTATTTGTATTTATTTGTAGGTATTGTATTTAATTAATTTATTGATAGTGTAGTGTTAGGTTTAATTGTAGATAATTGTAGGTATTTTATTTAATTAATTTATTGCTAGTGTAGTGTTAGGTTTAATTGTAACTTAGGTTAGGATTTATTTTCCAGGTAATTTTGTAATTATTTTAACTAGGTAGCTATTAAATAGTTATTAACTATTTAATAGCTATTGTACCTGGTTAAAATAATTACAAAGTTGCCTGTAAAATAAATATTAATCCTAAAATAGCTACAATATAATTATAATTTATATTGTAGCTATATTAGGGTTTATTTTACATGTAAGTATTTAGCTTTAAATAGGAATAATTTATTTAATAAGAGTTAATTTATTTCGTTAGATTTAAATTATATTTAACTTAGGGGGGTGTTAGTGTTAGGGTTAGACTTAGCTTTAGGGGTTAATACATTTATTATAGTAGCGGTGAGGTCCGGTCGGCAGATTAGGGGTTAATAAGTGTAGGTAAGTGTCGGCGACGTTGAGGGGGGCAGATTAGGGGTTAATAAATATAATATAGGGGTCGGCGGTGTTAGAGGCAGCAGATTAGGGGTACATAGGGATAATGTAGGTGGCGGCGGTGTGCGGTCAGCAGATTAGGGGTTAAAAAAATGTATTATAGTGGCGGCGATGTGGGGGGACCTCGGTTTAGGGGTACATAGGTAGTTTATGGGTGTTAGTGTACTTTAGAGCACAGTAGTTAAGAGCTTTATGAACCGGCGTTAGCCCAAAAAGCTCTTAACTCCTGGTTTTTTTCTGCGGCTGGAGTTTTGTCGTTAGATTTCTAACGCTCACTTCAGCCACGACTCTAAATACCGGTGTTAGAAAGATCCCATTGAAAAGATAGGATACGCAAATGGTGTAGGGGGATCTGCGGTATGGAAAAGTCGCGGCTGCAAAGTGACCGTTAGACCCTTTAATGACTGACTCCAAATACCAGCGGACGGTAAAAACCAGCATTAGGAGCCTCTAACGCTGGTTTTGACGGCTACCGCCAAACTCTAAATCTAGGCCTCTTTATTTTGTTTTAGACACTCTTTATTTTGTTTTAGGCACTCTTTATTTTGTTTTAGGCACTCTTTATTTTGTTTTAGACACTCTTTATTTTGTTTTAGGCACTTTATTTTGTTTTAGGCACTCTTTATTTATTTTTTATGCAGTATATATGTTTTTTTAAGCTTTACTATAATGCTGCTTACGTAGTATTAGGTACTCTTTATTGCCTTTTTTATGCAGTATATATGTGTGTTTTTTAAGGTTTATTATTATGCTGCTTACGTAGTATTAGGTACTCTTTATTGCCTTTTTTATGCAGTATATAAGTTTTTACTTTTTTTAGGGTTGTTAATATTTTGCTTTGGCTTATGCAGTAAGTTTTATAAAGTTATTTTTTATTTTATTTTGAGGCCAGTAATGAACCTTTCAGTTCTGCAGCTGATTTTGTGTGTGCTGTGTAGCACAATCTTGCTCTCTTTTATGAGCCTCTTAAAGGGCACAGTTAAGCAGTAATTTTTTTTTATTAAAAGCAAGTAGTGAACCTTTCAGTTCTACTGGCAATTTTTATGTGTGCTGTGTAGCGCACTCTTACGCTCTTGTATGAGCCTCTTAAAGGCAGCAGTTATGCAGTAATGTTTTTGTTTGTTTTTTTAAAGCAAATAGTGCTACTGGCAATTTTTATGTGTGCTATGTAGCACAGTATTGGGCTCTTTTATGAGCCTCTTATGCCAGTTTTTATGTTTTTTTTTTTTAACTAAAATAGTGCTTCAGGTACTTTTTGTATGTGCTGTGCAGCACAGTGTTGGGCTCCTTTATGAGCCTATTAAGCCAGCAGTTATGTTTTTTGTTTTTTTTAAAACTAAAATAGTGCTATAGGGACTTTTTATATGTGCTGTATAGAACAGTTTTGTGCTCTTTTATGAGCCTATATTAAGCCAGCATTTTTTTTTAAAACTAAAATAGTTCTATAGTGACTTTTTATATGTGCTGTGTAGCACAGTGTTGGGCTCTTTTATGAGCCTATTAAGCCAGCAGTTATAATTTTTTTTTTTTACATAAGTACTGAGCTTTCCACTTGTACAGGAAATTCGTGTGTGAGGTATAGCGCAGCGTTGCGCTCTTTTATTAACTTTTTAAAGCCTTGCGCCTTAGCCCGACCCGTTCCTCGTGACAGCCAGACGCTTCTAACTGATCCTCACGCGACTACTCGCGCCACTGTAAAGGTCCAGGGTCTGGAGTCAGCTGTCTTGCGCTGCTGTTTAAATTGCGGAGGTGCGCGTGCGAGGAGGTCTATTGTCAGCTGTCTCATGCGCGATGAGTAAATGTAAAGCCAGGTGTGTGCGCCACTGTAAAGGTCCAGGTGACAGGTCTGGAGTCAGCTGTCTCACGCGATGCTGCTTAAATTACGGAGGTGCGCGTGCAAGGAGGTCTTTTGTCAGCTGTCTCACGCGCCAGGAGTAAATGTAAAGCCAGGTGTGTTTGTCCTACTGCGCATGACAGCTTCGGACAAACACACTTGGCCTTTTATAATATAGGATGGTGTGTGCTAGATAACACTAAGTGTTACAAGTTTTAGGCATGACCGTCCCCTTAATCCCAGATTTTATAGCTAAACTCTGTGTATATACAATTCAACCAAATCCTCCAATCCAATATTTTTGCCTGGATGCTTTAGGGTTTAACATGCAGTCATCTTCACTGGGTGTTTATATCTATTCTCAGATGCCCAGCATAACTTGCAATACTGTCGGCTGTTAGATATGCAACCTTACTGCCCCAGTTTTACAGGCTCTACATACCAAAAACACCTCCTGCAGATCAACACTTCTATAAATATAAGCTCTTTGATGTAAACTGTGTGGTGTGGGTTCTTTTCATCAAAACATGGCAAGAGTTGCTTAAACATAAGTCAATATCTTCAATGGCTTTGCTTTATAAGTAAATTTTGGGCACAACCGCCCCTTAATCCCAGACTTATTACTAATCTTCATGCATAGACCATTCAAGCAAATCCTCCAAACCTTTCATGTACTTCTGTGAGTTGTATCTCAATTATCTGTGATACACAAATGGTGAGTTCATTCCCCCAAAGAAAACGTTGAATTCCCTTAACTCGAGTCAGCTTCTTCAATGGGTTTGCTCAAAGACCTGTAAATATCACAACCAGCCCTTTCTCCCCAGACTTACAGCTATACTCTGTATACGGACAATATAAACCGCCCTCTGTTTAAGGCACTTATCTTTTTGATGCGTATGGGGTAGCTTGGATGTGGCGTTACCAGATTCCACAACTTCTCAGCTCTGTCTCTGAAGCGTAAATCCGTTATATGTGAACTTGAGGTGAAATAGATCTCTGTACTTGCCATTTAGTGGAGCACTGGATGGTTTTCTTACCGTCGCCTCTTCTCACCCTGTATGCAGTACAGCTCCTCAAATGCCCAGCTCAAAACTTGGGCCTGCTGGTGGTTAGCTGCGTAGTGAGAGCAAGTGTCTAGCTTCACTTCCTCTCATTCAGCCCGCCCACCGGAAATGACAAAAGTAATTTTTTGAGTATGGAATGGAGAGCTGCGGTACAGGCTAAAAGGCTAGTGGTATAGTTGTACCGCTGCGACTTGTAATACGGGAGACCTGCCATTTTGCGCACAAAGGCCAATTTTTCAGCGGTATAGCAGTGCGGCAAAACTTGTAATTTGACCCTGGGCGCGATCCGATATAGATCGTAGTTTGCGGCGCAAGCGAGGGAACCCCCGCCGCCCGTAGTTTCAGCTCGCAACTCGAGCTATCACATATATGGCGCCGTCAGATGCTAAAGTGCCGTAAGTCTGACAAACCAGCGATGTCCAGAAATCTGCGTAAGTACAAATTTCTGGAGTCGCCAGTGACTTACGGCACTTTAGAAACTGCCGGCGCCTACAAAACCTTACTAAAGTATTAAATCTCCTGTACTGTCTAACACGCCTCCCAAACATAGCCCGACATGTCTAACCCTCTATCCGCTATCCCTCCTCACTCTCCTAATAATAAAAAATGTATTAACCCCTAAACTGCCGCTCCCAGACCCCGCCGCCACCTAATAAAGTTATTAACCCCTAAACCGCCACCCCCGGACTCCGCCGCTACCTACATTAAACTACCCCCTAATGTGAGCTCCTACCCCGCCGCCACCTACATTAAACTACCCCCTAATGTGAGCTCATACCCCGCCACCTACATTAAACTACCCCCTAATGTGAGCCCCTTACCCCGCCGCCAGCTACATTAAACTACCCCCTAATGTGAGCTCCTACCCCGCTGCCAGCTATATTAAAATTATTAACCCCTAATCTAATCCCCCTACCCCGCCGCAACCTATTTTAAGTTATTAACTCCTAATCTAATCCCCCTACCCTGCCGCCAGCTATATTAAAATTATTAACCCCTAATTTAATCCCCCTACACTGCCGCCAGCTATATTAAATACATTAACCCCTAATCTAATCCCCCTACACCGCCGCCAGCTATATGTAACAACCTTCCTCTCTGTATAGGGTTAATCTTTTTGGCCTCCTTTTCAATTCACTTATCCTTTATAAGGAACGCCTTTTCCTAATACCTTTGCTTGGTATTAAGGATCTCACCTGGTTACTAGCCTTTCTACTCCTTCTAGGATTAGAACTACTTCTATAATCAAGTTGTCTCCTGAGGAACTCTCTTCTTATTTATTTGGCAGTATTTCCTGCTGAAATAATTACCTCTGGACTTCGATTTGGACATCTCTCTCTCTGACTCCATACCTCTGCTCCGGAGCAACAACTGACAGGCGGGTGACGTCACCGACGGCCGCTCCGATCACCTCCGCACACGCCACGCTACAGAATCTGGCTCCGGTTACTTCCCGCTGCTTGTTCAGCTCTGCAAAGCAAACACCTCACTCTCTGGCCTCTCTCAAGCCGTTAGCATATCCTTTGACCACGCTTGGTAAGCGAACCTATCACCTTTGTAACTTAGAAATTCAAACACATTATTTGATTGCATTTATCTGACGTCTATTTGCTAAGTACTGTGAAAGTTATTCTACCTGCTTTACTTGATAACTTGTACCGGCTAATCGTTAACTACAGCATAACTAAGTCACATATGCTGTGTTAACTATAAGCTAAATAAAACATCCTAAGTTAAATTCATAATTACAGCAGTCATTGTTTTTATGAGACATTTGGGATAACACATTTATCTCTGATAGAGAAATGCTGACATATTTTATATGTTTTCTAAGGAAGATTGTTTGAATTGTTACAGAATACCAAGCCCAAAAAATAACAAGATTAAGTGTGATGGATCCCGTGGAACTTTCAAACTATGTGGTAACCTTAGGCCAAAAGGTTGATCAATTAAATCAGGGTCTTAGAGATTTACAGATAGAAAACCAGACTTTAAAAAATATCATCAAAGAAGGCCTAACCCCAGCACACCAACACACTGATTCCTCCCCAGAACCACCTGTGAGTCCACCAGACAAGTTTAGTGGAGACAGGAAACAATTCAGACAATTTATCAATGCTTGCACATTATTTTTCACTTTAAAACCTAAAACTTTTTCTAATGATAAAATTAAGGTTTTAACAATGATATCTTATCTAAGAGGTGAACCCCGTGTCTGGGCAGATTCACTCTATGAACAAAATAATCCAATAATTAATTCTTTTGATAATTTTCTTAGTTCATTATCCTCTCTCTATGAAGATCCACACAGACAGAGTACAGCTGAACATAAACTCAGAGGTTTAAAACAGAATAAAAGGGCTGTGGAGGATTATATTTCAGAGTTTAAAATCTGGCAAATAGATTCTGGATGGAATCAGGTTTCCTTAAAGAGCCAATTTAGATTAGGTTTATCAGAACCTATTAAAGATGAATTTGCCAGATTAGAATTACCAGATGATTTAGAAGCTTTAATGCAGTTAAGTATAAAGATAGATCACAGACTTAGAGAGAGGAAACAGGAGAAGTTTTCCCATGACACCAATAACAGATATCATGACTCAAGAGCAACACTGCAGAATACAAAGGGTACAGAAGAACCTATGGATATAGGGACCATTAAAGGACCTTTAACTTCAGATGAAAAGATCAGACGTAGACTCAATCATTTATGCCTATATTGTGCATCAAAGGATCATGATGTCTCAAATTGCCCAGTACTTAAAAGAGTTAAAAAGGGTAAGAAAACAGACAATGAGTTAACCCTGAAATTAACTAACACTCGGGTAACAAACTGTCTTATTCCCGTCTCTTTACAGTGGGACCACCACCGCCTGTGCTCTGAAGCTGTAATCGATTCTGGGGCATATTCTTGCTATATAGATTCTGCACTTGTATTGTTGAATAAAATTCCACTTGTTAAAAAGCAAAAGCCTGTATTAGTGCGTCTCATTGACGGTAACCAACTAGAATCTGGGCCTATTACACACCAAACAGTACCCATTAAGGTTATATCACAAAACAACCATCATGAATATATTACATTCGATGTGTTGTCATCACCCATATTCCCACTTGTATTGGGGTTACAATGGTTAAAATTACATCAACCAACAATAGATTGGGAATCTAATAACATACAATTTACTTCCAGCTACTGTAAGACCACCTGTTTACCACATATACCCTTATTAACGATCACTGAAACTAAAATCCCGAAAGAGTATACAGATTTTGAATTAGTATTTTGTAAAAAAGAGGCTGAATCACTTCCACCCCATCGGCCATATGATTGCCCAATTGACTTAATTCCTGGATCTGACATACCATATGGGCACATATTCCCATTATCAGAATCTGAATTGTCACATTTAAAAACATACATAAATGACAATCTCCGAAAAGGGTTCATAAGACCTTCAACCTCTCCGGCAGGAGCAGGTATCTTTTTCGTTAGAAATAAAGACCATTCTCTACGTCCAATTGTGGACTACAGGGAATTAAATAAGAGAACTATAAAAAATCGCTACCCTCTACCCTTAATACCTGAATTGATTGAGAGGTTGCGAGGTGCAACTGTATTTACAAAACTTGACCTAAGGGGGGCGTATAACCTCATAAGAATTAGACCAGGTGATGAGTGGCTCACTGCCTTCAGAACCCGATATGGGTTATACGAATACACCGTTATGCCCTTTGGGCTTTGTAATGCCCCTGCCACGTTTCAAAGATACATAAATGACATTTTCAGGGATTTACTTGACATCTCCATGGTCATTTATCTGGATGATATCCTGATTTATTCATCCAACTTTGAAGAACATGTTAGACAAGTCAGAACTGTACTCTCTAGGTTACAAGCACATCAACTGTATGTGAAATTAGAGAAATGTATATTTCACTCTCAGGATATCACATTTTTGGGTTATCATATCACACCACAAGGAATTTCAATGCAAAATGACAAGGTTTCTACCATACAAAATTGGCCAATTCCAAAAACAAAAAAAGACATTCAGAAATTTCTCGGTTTTTCCAACTTTTACCGGAAATTCATAAAAAATTTTGCAGATATAACAAAACCTTTAACTGATTTAACAAAAAACAATACTCCATTCTTATGGACACAATCAACAAATGAAGTATTCCAATACCTAAAGACTTGTTTTACAACTGCACCAATATTGTCTTTCCCCAAAACCAATCTTCAGTATATTCTAGAAGTTGATGCATCACATTATGCCATTGGTGCCATACTCTCTCAGAGACCTTCACCTCAAGAACCCATTCACCCAATTGCGTTTTACTCAAGAGTACTAACTTCCTCAGAACTCAACTACCACATAGGGGAGAAGGAACTGCTCGCTATGAAATCAGCTTTGGAACATTGGAGGCACCTCCTAGAGGGTACTGACATACCTATTCAAATATATACAGACCATAGGAACCTCCAATATCTTAAGACTCACCGAACATTAACATCCAGACAAGTGAGGTGGAGTCTTTTCTTTTCAAGATTTTCATTTACCATAACCTATAGACCCGCCTCCAAAAACAAGAAAGCTGACATCCTTTCGAGACTACCTGAAAAACCTAAACAACAAACTCCTTATGGGACTATATTACCAGAACACTGCTTTCAGGAGACTCTTGGGATAGCTTTCAATGAGGACTCGTTTCTTCTGGATGAACAACAAAAAGATATTACTTTACCCAAACACTTGTTACAAAAACACGTTGATGGTTTATATTATAAAAATGATAAGCTGTATGTACCTCCTTCATTGAGGAAGAATATTCTCAAATCTATGCATGAGTCTTACCTAGCAGGTCACCCAGGTATAGGAAGGACTCTAGAACTAACAAAGAGATCCTACTGGTGGCCACACATGGGTTCTGACATTCAAACTTATGTACAGTCTTGTGAGATTTGTACTACCTGTAAAATTGAAAAACACAAGCCAGTGGGTTATTTACTTTCGCTGCCTATACCTGACAAACCGTGGACTCACATAGCTGCAGACTTTATTGTAGAACTACCTAAATCAAGTAACTATAACACAATTCTGGTGGTTGTTGATTTATTCACGAAACTTGCACATTTTATACCCTATCACAAACTTCCAACATCATTGGAAACTGCAACTTTATTAATAGAACACGTCATAAAATTGCATGGGTTACCTCTATCCATTACTACGGATAGAGGTACTCAGTTTACTTCTCGTATGTGGAAAGAACTCTGTACAGCATTAAATATCGAACAACGTTTAAGTACTGCCTACCACCCCCAGACGAATGGACAGACGGAAAGGACGAACCAGTGGTTGGAGGAATATCTCAGGTGCTTTGTGACCCAGAACCAAGAAAATTGGTCATCACTGCTTCCGCTGGCTGAATTCGCTCATAACAACGCATATCATACCGCAATCAAGAGCACACCTTTCTTTGCGAATTATGGCTTTCACCCAATCTTTCACGTTAATCCACAACATGACAGTCATTGCCCTGTTGTTAACGACACCACTAACAGCATTTCTGAAACCTTCTCTATCTTAGCTGAAAACATTAAGATTGCTCAGGACAGACAGAAAGTGTATTACGACCTCAGAAGGGGTCCTTCGCCTAATTATATGATTGGAGACTTAGTATGGTTATCGACTAAAAATCTTCGTCTCAGTACACCAACTAAGAAACTGAATACATTGGTCCATTTCCAATTAAAAAAATTGTAAATTCTAATGCAGTGACATTGGATCTCCCTGTACAATACAGGATACATCCCACTTTTCATGTCAATTTGCTCAAACCGTATAAAGAACTCAGGAACACATCCTTGAGATCTATTCCTCAGGTACCCATTGTTCCTGACTGTGAGTTTGAAGTCGAGAAAATACTTGACTCTAGGAAAGTCTCTGGTAGGTTACAATACCTCATCCATTGGAAGGGTTACTCATCCGATGAAGACTCTTGGGAGCCGTCAGTAAATTTATCTGCCCCAAGGTTGGTGTCGCTATTTCATCGTCGGAATCCGGATCGGCCTCGTCCTTGAACCTCGGAGTGGTTCATTTTTGGGGGGCCCTCTGTAACAACCTTCCTCTCTGTATAGGGTTAATCTTTTTGGCCTCCTTTTCAATTCACTTATCCTTTATAAGGAACGCCTTTTCCTAATACCTTTGCTTGGTATTAAGGATCTCACCTGGTTACTAGCCTTTCTACTCCTTCTAGGATTAGAACTACTTCTATAATCAAGTTGTCTCCTGAGGAACTCTCTTCTTATTTATTTGGCAGTATTTCCTGCTGAAATAATTACCTCTGGACTTCGATTTGGACATCTCTCTCTCTGACTCCATACCTCTGCTCCGGAGCAACAACTGACAGGCGGGTGACGTCACCGACGGCCGCTCCGATCACCTCCGCACACGCCACGCTACAGAATCTGGCTCCGGTTACTTCCCGCTGCTTGTTCAGCTCTGCAAAGCAAACACCTCACTCTCTGGCCTCTCTCAAGCCGTTAGCATATCCTTTGACCACGCTTGGTAAGCGAACCTATCACCTTTGTAACTTAGAAATTCAAACACATTATTTGATTGCATTTATCTGACGTCTATTTGCTAAGTACTGTGAAAGTTATTCTACCTGCTTTACTTGATAACTTGTACCGGCTAATCGTTAACTACAGCATAACTAAGTCACATATGCTGTGTTAACTATAAGCTAAATAAAACATCCTAAGTTAAATTCATAATTACAGCAGTCATTGTTTTTATGAGACATTTGGGATAACACATTTATCTCTGATAGAGAAATGCTGACATATTTTATATGTTTTCTAAGGAAGATTGTTTGAATTGTTACACTATATTACATGTATCAACCCCTAATCTAATCCCCCTACACCACCGCCAGCTATATTAAATGTATTAACCCCTAATCTAATCCCCCTACACCGCCGCCAGCTATATTAAATTAATTAACCCCTAATCTAATCCCCCTACCCCGCCGCCAGCTATATTAAATTAATTAACCCCTAATCTAATCCCCCTACCCCGCCGCCAGCTATATTAAATTAATTAACCCCTAATCTAATCCCCCTACACCGCCGCCAGCTATATTAAATTAATTAACCCCTAATCTAATCCCTCTACACCGCCGCCAGCTATATTAAATACATTAACCCCTAATCTAATCCCCCTAAAGTAATCACCTCTATTACCAGCCCTTAAAAGGGCCTTTTGCGTGACATTGCCCCAAAGTAACAGCTCTATTGCCAGCCCTTAAAAGGGCTTTTTGCAGAGCATGCCCCAAAGAAATCAGCTCTTTTACCAGCCCTTAAAAGGGCTTTTTGCGGGGTATTGTCACAAAGTAATCAGCTCTTTTGCATCTAATCTAAATCCCCCTATACCGCCGCCACCTATAATAAATGTTTTACCCCCTAATCTAATCCCCCTACACCGCTGCCAGCTATATTAACTATATTAACCCTATTTATATTAGGGTTAATATAGTTAATATTGTTATTATATTATATATATTAACTATATTAACCCTAATTATATTAGGGTTAATATAGTTAATATCATTATTATATTATATATATTTAAACTATATTAACCCTAATTATATTAGGGTTAATATAGTTAATATCGTTATTATATTATATATATATTAAGTATAATAACCCTATCTAACTCTAACATCCGTAACTAAATTCTTATTAAAATAAATCTAATTAATATTAATATTATTAATTAAAATATTCCTATTTAAATCTAAATACTTACCTATAAAATAAACCCTAAGATAGCTACAATGTAATTAATAATTACATTGTAGCTATTTCAGGGTTTATATTTATTTTACAGGTAACTTGGTATTTATTTTAACTAGGTACAATAGCTATTAAATAGTTAATAACTATTTAATAGCTACCTAGATAAAATAATTACCAGTTTACCTGTAAAATAAATCCTAACCTAAGTTACAAATACACCTACACTATCAATAAATTAAATAAACTACAAATATCTAAACTAAAATACAATTAAATAAACTAAACTAAATTTAAAAAACAAACAAACACTAAATTACAAAAAATAAAAAAGATTACAAGAATTTTAAGCTAATTACACCTATTCTAAGCCCGCTAATAAAATAACAAAGCCCCATAAAAATAAAAAAAAATTCCTACCCTAATCTAAATTAAAAAAGTTAACAGCTCTATTACCTTACCAGCCCTTAAAAGGGCTTTTTGCGGGGCATGCCCCAAAGAAATCATCTCTTTTGCCTGTAAAAACCCCCACAATTACCACCCCCCAACATTACAACCCACCACCCACATACCCCTACTCTAACCCAAACCCCGCTTAAATAAACCTAACACTACCCCCCTGAAGATCTCCCTACCTTGTCTTCACCCAGCCGGGCCGAACTCTTCATCCGATCTGGGCGATGTCTTCAATCAAGCGGCAGAGAAGAAGTCTTCCATCCGGGCGATGTCTTCAATCAAGCGGCAAAGAAGAAGTCTTCCATCCGATATATATATATATATACAGCCACCAATCAACAGCTAGATCTAGGTTCTCTGCTGCTCCTGAGCTTACCTAGATAAACCTTTCAGCAAAGGATAACAAGAGAAGGAAGCAAATTAAATAATAGAAGTAAACTGGAAAATTGTTTAAATTGTATTCTCCATCTGAATCATGAAAGGAAAATTTTGGGTTTCACGTCCCTTTAACCACAACCAGAATGCATTTATGTAGAGATCAAAAGATCGCAAGCTTACTTTACTTTTAATACTTTATTTCCATAAGTTTAAGATGTCATATCTCAAATTGAGTCCCTCTGGAATCCTGGTTTTTAGGTGCAAAATCCAATAAAACTCTCTTTTACTTAAGACATGTTCCCTAATTCCCTTAGTCATTCATCAGAATGGGTAAGACTAAGGAATGTGATGTGCATCAAAAGTTTGTTTAGCTTCACAAAATAGGAATTGGCTATAAAAAAATAGCAAAAGCATTGAAACTGGAAACGTTATGAATCAACCTGCAAGAGGACGTGTGTCTATTTTGTCTCAATGCACTGTGAAGAGGATGGTTTGAGTGCCCAAAATATCTCCAAGGATCACAGTCTTGGGGTCAGAAAAGTCTTGGGGTCAGAAAGTATCCAAAACTACAATATGACATAACCTACAACCCTTTGGAAGGGTTTCAAGAAAAAAGTTTCTACTCTCATTCAAAAACAAACTGAAGTGTCTTCAGTTTGCCAGACACTACTGGAACTTGAAATGAGATCGGGTTCTATGGTCAGATGAAACCAAAATAGAGCTTTTTGGCAATAAACACCAGAGGTGGGTTTGGCGCACACAGAGAGGTAGCCATATGGAAAAGTACCTCATGCCCATGGTTAAATATGATAGTGGCTCTTTAATTTAATTTTTGGGGCTGTTTTTCTGCCAGAGGACCTGGACATTTTGTTAAGATACATGGTATCATGGATATCAACATATATTAAATGAAGACCTGACTGCCTCTGCCAGAAATATTAAAATGGGTTGTGGTTGGATCTTCTAGCAGGACAATGATACAAAACATACATCAAAATCGACACAAAAATAGTTTACCGACCACAAAATCTAGACCCTGCCATGGCCATCCCAGTCTTCTGACTTGAACTCCATAGAAAACCTGTGAGGTGAACTGAATAGGAGAGTCCACCAGTGTCGCCTCAACATTTTAAGGATCTGGAGAGATTATGTATAGAGGGAGGCTCTCAGATCCTTTGCCATGTATTCTCCAACCTCATCAGGCATTATAGGAGAAGACTAAGAGCTGTTATCTTGGCAAACGGAGGTAGCACACATTATTGACTAAAAGGGTGTCAACAATTTTGCTACACATATATTTAACAAAAAACTTTTTAATTAATAAATCTGTTGTGTTTGCAATTGTTTGATATCCATGAGAGCAGAGTATTTTTGTGTATTTTATTTAACACAAGATCAAAAGGTTAAACAATAAAGATTTTTTTCACAGCTTTCTTTGCTGATATTTACCAAGCAGGGTGCCAATATTAGTGGAGGGCACTGTATGTATGTTTTATTTTTCCTAGTCTTAGTTTTTGTTGCTCATTACTCCAACAGTTTATAGTATGTAGATGAATCCAGATTGGAGTCATTATACAGTAATATCTCATACTGATGGAGAAAAGTAAAAGCCTCTACTTACGTATCATTCTCTAAGGCACTCTTACTATATACTACAGGCTTGTCATTTTCTTTCCAACACAAATAATTTAAACATGGTATGAAGTCCATGCACAATAACTTTTTATGGATTCATAGTACTTAACGAAAGTCTCCTCATACTCTCGGGGTATATAAATATCCAATGCGTAGTGAGTTATTTACCTCTAACACTTTAACATTATAGGTGATATACACTGTGTGGCCACTTTGTTAGATACAGCTACCTACAGCTGTTTTATTCTTATGTGCTTGCTGTATGAAGGACTCTATTACCAATACAAACCAGATACTTGGTAAAGGATGCACTGTAGTACACCTACCTCTAGGCATTGTCCTTCAGGAAGGCTACCACATGGTCATATGAGTCTCTGTCCTCCTCTAACTAATGTATCAATTTTATTAAAGTTGTATAAAAGGAGATTAGAATGTAGCCCTATACAATAATGTGAATTTTCTTACTAGGAGGCTAAATTGCCATATGTGTAGTTTAAGAATAGGCAATAGTTTACCATTAAGAACCACATGATCTCTGATATAATTTGTACACTTGCCATTGGGTATAGGGCCCATGCCCATATGGAAGGATATAATAATATAAGATGGTAAAAAATATCTTGTTGTTCCAGTATTTGCATAGCCGCATTTTATTTCTAAGCCATTAAAGGCTCTACTACATTCTATTCTAGAAGAGGCAATCTCAATCTCATTATCCACTCAATGAATACCCCCAATTTTGTTGTGCTTCTTGCTCCTTGGTTAGTAGTATACCTGGCCAGAACTCAGGCCTTTAACAAACATTCAGCTAGATTATGAGTTTTGCGTTAAGATGAAAAAGCAGCGTTATCAGGTCATAATGCTGCTTTTTCACGCCCGCTGCTATTATGAGTCTTGCAGGTACAGCTGTACCGCACACTTTTTTGGCCTTAGTGCAAATCAACTGACGCAAATTGCGGAAAGTCTTTTTTCAATGGGATTTTAATAGCGCTGGTATTACAAGCTTTTTCAGGGAAGTCCAAAAAGTGAGCGGTACAGCCTATACCGCAAGATTCGTAACGCATTCTAAAGTCAGTAGTTATGAGTTTTACGCTACAAACTGTAACATAAAACTCATAACTAAAGTGCTAAAAAGTACACTAACACCCATAAACTACCTATTAACCCCTAAACCGAGGCCTTCCCACATCGCAAACACTAAAATAAAATTATTAAATCCTAATCTGCCACTCCCGACATCGCCACCACTATAATAAACATATTAACCCCTAAACCGCCGTACTGCCACCTCACAAAACCCTAGTTAAATATTAGTAACCCCTATTCTGCTGTCCCTAACATCGCCACCACCTATCTACATTTATTAACCCCTAATCTGCCACCCCCAACGTTGCCGCCACTATACTAAAGTTATTAACCCCTAAGTCTAACCCTAACCCCCCCTAACTTAAATATAATTAAAATAAATCTAAATAAAACCTACTATTAATAACTAAATAATTCCTATTTAAAACTAAATATTTACCTGTAAAATAAAACCTAAGCTAGCTACAATATAACTAATAGTTACATTGTATCTAGCTTAGGTTTTATTTTTATTTTACAGGCAAGTTTGTATTTATTTTAACCCCTTAATGACCGGACCATTTTTCAATTTTCTTACCCTTAATGACAATGGCTATTTTTACATTTCTGCAGTGTTTGTGTTTAGCTGTAATTTCCCTCTTACTCATTTACTGTACCCACACATATTATATACCGTTTTTCTCGTCATTAAATGGACATTCTAAGGATACCATTATTTTCATCATATCTTATAATTTCCTATAAAAAAAATATAAAATATGAGGAAAAAATTGAAAAAAACACACTTTTTCTAACTTTGACCCCCAAAATCTGTTACACATCTACAATCACCAAAAAACACCTATGCTAAATAGTTTCTAAATTTTGTCCTGAGTTTAGAAATACCCAATGGTTACATGTTCTTTGCTTTTTTTGCAAGTTATATGGCCATAAATACAAGTAGCACTTTGCTATTTCCAAACAACTTTTTTTCAAAATTAGCGCTAGTTACATTGGAACCCTGATATCTGTCAGGAATACCTGAATATCCCTTGACATGTATATATTTTTTTTTAGAAGACAACCCAAAGTATTGATCTAGGCCCATTTTGGTATATTTCATGCCACCATTTCACCGCCAAATGTCATCAAATAAAAAAAAATGTTCACTTTTTCACAAATTTTGTCACAAACTTTAGGTTTCCCACTGAAATTATTTACAAACAGCTTCTGCAATTAAGGCACAAATGGTTGTAAATGCTTCTTTGGGATCCCCTTTGTTCAGAAATAGCAGACTTATATGGCTTTGGGGTTGCTTTTTGGTAAGTAGAAGGCCGCTAAATGCTGCTGCGCACCACACGTAAATTATGCCCAGCAGTTAAGGGGTTAATTACGTAGGTTGTAGGGAGCTTGCATGGTTAATTTTAGCTTTAGGGTAGTGTAGTAGACAACCCCAAGTATTGATCTAGGCCCATTTTGATATATTTTATGCCACTATTTCACCGCCAAATGCGAGCAAACAATTAAAAAAAAAATAATTTTTCACAATTTTAGGTTTCTCACTGAAAGTATTTACAAACAGCTTGTGCTATTATGGCACAAATTGTTGTAAAAGCTTCTTTGGGATCCCCTTTGTTCAGAAATAGCAGACATATATGGCTTTGGCATTGCTTTTTGGTAATTAGAAGGCCGCTAAATGCTGCTGCGCACCACACGTAAATTATGCCCAGCAGTGAAGGGGTTAATTAGGTAGGTTGTAGGGAGCTTGCAGGGTTAATTTTAGCTTTAGGGTAGAGATCAGCCTCCCACCTGACACATCCCACCCCCTGATCCCTCCCAAACAGTTCTCTTCCCTCCCCCACCCCACAATTGTCCCCGCCATCTTAAGTACTGGCAGAAAGTCTGCCAGTACTAAATAAAAGGAGTTTTTATTTTTTTTAATAAAAATAAATAAAATGTTTTAGCTGTGATGGACCCCTGCCTTAGCCCCAACCTCCATGATCCCCCCCCCCAGCTCTCTAACCCTCTCCCTACCCAATTTGCCCCAAAAACAAAAGTGTTTTTTTTCTTTTTGCAATTATTAATGTTTTCTGTAGTGTAGCAGCTCCCCACAATACCCCAACCCCCTCCCCCTCCCAGATCCTTATATATTTATTTTTTTAAAATGTTTTTTCCCCCCTCTTCCCTCCTCATTGGTGTCAGTGGCCAGCTAATCGCGCGCGCGCACGGGCGCACGCGCGCACCCGCGCGCGCGCACGCGCGCCCCCGCACGCTCCCGGCACCCGGTGTGCACATTGCACTTACAGGAACCGGATGCCAGGTAGCGATGGACCGCCCACCCGCCTCCCTGTTATGCTCCCACCCACCAACGAACCGGCACCATCGCTACCGGTGCAGAGAGGGCCACAGAGTGGCTCTCTCTGCATCGGAGTCTTCTAAAAAGGTATTGCAGGATGCCTCCATATGGAGGCATCACTGCAATACCCTGAGAGCTGCTGGAAGCGATTGCGATCGCTTCCAGCACTCTCTTAGACAACTGACGTACCAGGTACGTCTATTGTCATTAACTGGTTGTTAATGCATGACGTACCTGGTTCGTCAGTTGTCATTAAGGGGTTAACAAGGTAGAATAGTTACTAAATAGTTATTAACTATTTACTAACTACCTAGCTAAAATAAATACAAATTTACCTGTAAAATAAAACCTAACCTGCCTTACAATAAAACCTAACCCTACAATTAAATAAATTCCCTAAATTAAATACAATTAACTAAATTCAATACAATTAGCTAAATTACAAAAACAAACAAACACTAAATTACAGAAAATTACAAGATCTTTAAACTAATTACACCTAATCTAATAGCCCTATCAAAATAAAAAAAGCTCAATAGCCCTCAAAGGCATTGCCCCAAAGAAATCAGCTCTTTTACCAGTAAAAAAAAATACAAACAACCACCCCAACAGTAAAACCCACCACCCACACAACCAACCCCCAAATAAAAACTAAAAAAAAGTATCTCCCCATTGCCCTGAAAAGGGCATTTGGATGGGCATAGCCCTTAAAAAAGCATTTAGCTCTTTTGCAGCCCAAACCCCTAATCTAAAAATAAAACCCACCCAATACACCCTTAAAAAATCTTAACACTAACCCCTGAAGATCTACTTACAGTTTTGAAGAGCCGACATCCATCGTCAACGAAGCCAGGAGAAGTCTTCATCCAAGTGGCAAGAAGTCCTCAATGAAGCCGACAGAAGTGGTCCTCCAGACGGGCAGAAGTCTTCACTCAGACGGCATCCAAGATGGCATCCCTTAGATTCCGATTGGCTGATAGAATTCTATCAGCCAATCAGAATTAAGGTTGAAAAAATCCTTTTGGCTGATGCAATCAGCCAATAGGATTGAGCTTCAATCCTATTGGCTGATCCAATCAGCCAATAGGATTGAGCTCGCATTCTATTGGCTGTTCCAATCAGCCAATAGAATGCAAGCTTAAGCCTATTGGCTGATTGGATCAGCCAATAAGATTTTTTCAACCTTAATTCCGATTGGCTGATAGAATTCTATCAGCCAATCGGAATCTAAGGGACACCATCTTGGATGACGTAATTTAAAGATGTCTTGAAGATGGACCCGCTCCACGCTGGATGGATGAAGATAGAAGATGTCGTCTGGGTGAAGACTTCTGCCTGTCTGGAGGACCACTTCTGCCGGCTTCGTTGAGGACTTCTTGCCGCTTGGATGAAGACTTCTCCCGGCTTTGTTGAGGATGGATGTCGGCTCTTTAAAACTGTAAGTGGATCTTTGGGGGTTAGTGTTAGGATTTTTTAAGGGTGTATTGAGTGGGTTTTATTTTTAGATTATGGGTTTGGACTGCAAAAGAGCTAAATGTCCTTTTAAGGGCACTGCCCATCCAAATGCACTTTTCAGGGCAAGGGGAGATTAGTTTTTTTTAGTTAGGCTTTTATTTGGGGGGTTGGTTGTGTGGGTGGTGGGTTTTTATTGTTGGGGTGGTTGTTTGTATTTTTTTTTTTTACAGGTAAAAGAGCTGATTTCTTTGAGGCAAAGCCCCACAAAAGGCCCTTTTAAGGGCTATTGGTAGCTTAGTTTAGGCTAGGTTTTTTATTTTGATATGGCTATTAGATTAGATGTAATTAGTTTAAAGATCTTGTAATTTGTATTTTATTTTCTGTAATTTAATGTTTTTTTTTGTAATTTAGCTAATTGTATTGAATTTAGTTAATTGTATTTAATTTAGGATTTTTTTTTAATTGTAGGGTTAGGTTAGGTTTTATTGTAAGGCAGGTTAGGTTTTATTTTACAGGTAAATTTGTATTTATTTTAGCTAGGTAGTTAGTAAATAGTCAATAACTATTTAGTAGCTATTCTACTTAGTTAAAATAAATACAAACTTGCCTGTGAAATAAAAATAAAACCTAAGCTAGATACAATGTAAATATTAGTAATACTGTAGCTAGCTTAGGTTTTATTTTAGAGGTAAGTATTTTAAATAGGAATTATTTAGTTATTAATAGTAGGTTTTATTTAGATTTATTTTAATTATATTTAAGTTAGGGGGGGTTAGGGTTAGGATTAGACTTAGGGTTAGGGGTTAATAACTTTAGTATAGTGGCGGAGACATTGGGGGCGG
Source organism: Bombina bombina (assembly GCF_027579735.1). Classification (NCBI taxonomy): domain Eukaryota; kingdom Metazoa; phylum Chordata; class Amphibia; order Anura; family Bombinatoridae; genus Bombina; species Bombina bombina. Next base: position 41,169,831 of record NC_069502.1, read on the forward strand.
CAGATTAGGGGTTAATAAATGTAGGTAGGTTGCGGCGATGTTAGGGATGGCAGATTAGGGGTTAATAATATTTAACTAGTGTTTGAGATGCAGGAGTGCGGCAGTTTAGGGGTTAATATGTTTATTATAGTGGCGCTGATGTCCGGAGCGGCAGATTAGGGGTTAATAAGTATAATGTAGGTGTCAGCGATGTCGGGGGCAGCAGATTAAGGGTTAATAAGTCTAAGATTAGGGGTGTTTAGACTCTGGGTTTTTGTTAGGGTGTTAGGTGTAAACATAAGTTTTGTTTCCCCATAGGAATCAATGGGGCTGCGATACTGAGCTTTATGCTGCTTTTTTGCAGGTGTTAGGCTTTTTTTCAGGCGGCTCTCCCCATTGATGTCTATGAGGAAATCGTGCACGAGCACGTACAACCAGCTCACCGCTGACTTAAGCAACGCTGGGTTTATAAAAACCCGTAATACCAGCGCTGTAGGTAAGTGAGCGGTGACATTAACGTACAAGTTATTACCGCACCCCACTTAACGCAAAACTCATAATCTAGCTGATTATATTTTATTATTCTATTCCATGTTTATCATTGTTATTTTAAGTTTTTTTTTTAATAAATAAGTCAGTTTGTCTAATTCCTGAAATTTTTCTTTCTACACTTGTGTTATAATGGAACTAAGAGTGAATCTTTTGCTAATGGGTTTCACAAAAGTATAATATTTAGTTAACCCACCAGCAAACCCCCCCACACACACACACACATTTACAGTTAGGTCCATAAATAATTGGACAGTGACACCATTTTCATTATTCTGTATGCCACCATAATGGATTTGAAATGAAACAACCGAGATTCAATTGAAATGCAGACTTTAGGAATTGCAGCCATTTTTTTACACAGTCCCCTTATTTCAGGGATTAAAATGAAATTGGACAAATTAACACAATCATAAATAAAATGATAATTTTTAATACTTTGAGAAGAATACTTTGCAGGCAATGACTGCTTAAAGTCTGGATTTCATGGACATCACCAAACGCTGGTTTCCTCCTTTGTGATGCTTTGCCATACCTTTACTGTAGGTGTCTTCAGTTGTTGTTTCTTTGTGGCTTTTTCCGCCTTAAGTTTAGTCTTCAGCAAGTGAAATGAATGCTCAATTGAGTTGAGATCAGGTGAATGACTCAGTCATTGCAGAATATTTCACTTCTTTGCCTTAAAAAAACTCCTGGTTTGCGTTCGCAGTATGTTTTGGGTCATGGTTCATCTGTAAAGTAAAGCGCCATCCAATCAACCTCACTGAATTTTGCTGAATCTGAGTAACCAATATATTTCTATACACTTCAGAATTTATCCTGCTGCTTTTGTCTCCTGTCACATCAATAAACATTTTTGACCCAGTGCCATTGGAAGTCATGTATGCCAATGCCATCACACTGCCTCTACCGTGTTTTACAGATGATGTGGTATGCTTCAGATCATGAGTCGTTCCAAGCCTTCTCCCATACTTTTCCTCCCCATAATTCTGGTACAGTTTGATCTTAGTTTCATCTGTCCAAAGAATACTGTTCCCGAACTGGGCTTGCTTTTTTTTAAAGATATTTTTGGTAAAGTCTAATCTGGTCTTTCTATTCTTGAGGCTTATGAATGGTTTGCCCCTTGTGGTGAACCCTCTGTATTTGCTCTTGTGAAGTCTTTTTTTTATAGTAGACTTGGAAAATGAAATACCTACCTCCTCAAGAGTGTTTTTCACTCTCAAAGTGGTAAGTAGCATGGTACAAATGATATTAGAGTAAACAGAGAGGGTAAAAAGATTGGACAATTAAATAGTGGGTGTGGGAAGATGGAATATTGTGCTTTAGACACGTGATTGGTAAGACTGTGTGATTATTGGCAAGGGAAATATATAGTATTAGCATAATACATTCCAATAGTATTGGTGATGGAGGAAACTTCTATCCAACTCCTTAGAGGTTTGCATTAGTTGGCCAAAAATAGTTAATTTAGAAAGTAACAAAATGACAAAGTAGCCCAAATTTCTACTAAATATAATTAGAGTAATTCCCTCATCGTTTCACTTAACTATAATATAATAGTATTCTTGGTTGGCAGATATACTAGGTAGCTGTTCAAAATAGTTTACTGTGACAGACACCTCTGTCAGTACTGGAAGGGTTAACTTGGTTCAGCTTTGAGAAACTATTTTCTAAAAGACAGGTCCTGGCAGCAGCTATTGTTTACTGTAATTAAGTTTTAGTGATAAGCATTCACATTGTTTGTTTAATCACCTCCAGAGTCAGACTGCTAAGTGATAAGAAGGACATTGTTTTCTTGTGTTTAAATTGTTTATTTGGTTCTATTTAAAAGGGCGTTTTCCCTCTATCTAATGTACAATACTCTTTCAACCCCCCATCTGGTCTCAGACCTGCATAAATACTGGGCATATAGCCCTCAATAAAACACATTCTGTTTTTACCTTCAAGATGGTGCCTGGTCTCATGTTTGGGGGGAATTAGCTGAGTTTGTGTGTGTTGCTGATCCCACATTCAGGGCATCTTTCATCAGGTATTAACCCTTGGTATCCGGGTTATACCGTAACAATTGGTGGCAAGCGACGGGATGATCCTCATCGCCCAGAAGAGCAACTACACAAGCCAGTAACCTCAGGAAGAGGGGGATTATTACAATACTGACCAAGATGGAAGGAGTACCAGGGCCCGAAGGAACCAATGGGCCCAGCATATCAGACAGAACCCCAGAAGAAGCAAGCTTTGATCAGGCGGTTAAAATAAGACTGGCACATTATGGCCCCAACCCATCTGCCGAAATTATCGACCGGGTCATAGCAGCTGTGGAGGCCAACCTACTTCGCCAAAGCAGGGCTGCAGCAGCCCAAGTCACAGCAACCCCAGTGGAAAAGAGAAAAGTAAATTTTGCAGCTTTTAAAAACTTCCTAGAAACAGAAGGAGAGATTGATTGGTACCTTGCGGATTTTGAGAGGCAATGTGCACTACACAAGGTACCCGCAGAGGACTGGGTCATGATATTATCTGGAAAATTATCCGGCAGGGCCAGCGAGGCTTTTTGGGCCATTCCAGATGAGGAAGTCAGGGATTATAATGCTGTAAAAGAGGCTCTGCTCTCCAGGTATGCGATTACACCAGAGGCATACAGGAGGCGGTTCAGAGACACTGTTAAACTAGCTGGAGATTCCTATGTCGAGTGGGCATGTAAGGTGCACCGCACAGCAGCTCACTGGATGGCGGGGTGCCAAGCCGTATATGGGGAAGAGGTGCTGCAGCTGTTCCTGTTGGAACATTGCTTCGACAAGTTACCCGCAGGAGTTCGAGAGTGGGTTCGGGACCGTAAACCCTCCACCCTGCATGAAGCTGCTCGCTTGGCAGATGAGTATACGGATACCCGCAAACTGGACACTGCTACAACTAAGCCCCCTGCCAGAGTGGAGTACCGACCCACAGTCACCCCAGCAGCTACCAGTTACCAACCCCTTGCACACCGCTCTACCACACGGCCTCCAGCCATGAACTATCCTCAGAGAGCCCGGTTCAACTCACGGGACTACTCACAACCTTTTTCGGTGCTTTGGATGTAAGCAACTAGGGCACAAAAGACCAGAGTGTCCCCTAAACGCAGCGAACCAAGCACAGTCCTGGAGAAGACCCGCCGGCGGAATCCCATGTAACCCTCAGCCTGCGGCCCACTGCGTAGAGGTGGAAGAATGCTGGGGCATCCTACATGAAGCATACCCCGTGCAAGCTGCCCACCACAATAACCGGCAACTGGTTAAAGTGAATGGGAAGGAGGTCAGTGGTCTACGGGATACTGGTGCTACCATGACCTTGCTCCAAAAGAACTTGGTGTCTGAGAACCAGCACACCAGAGACACTGTGGCTGTGAGGGTAGCAGGGGGCACTGTGTTCCGCCTACCTGTTGCCCGGGTACATTTGGATTGGGGAGTGGGCTCTAGACATGTGAATGTGGGGGTCATGAAGGACTTACCAGCTGATGTTCTCCTTGGAAATGACTTGGCCCCCCTTGTTTCTGCCTACGCTCCCATGGGTCCCGCCGATGTTAACCCTGTGACTACCCGTGCCCAGATCCGTGCCACAGAGATTGACCCACCTGCTGCTGAGCCTCAGGACGCTGAGCTCAGTAAATCTCTATCCGCTATTGATACGTGGAAGTCCCGTTACAATGCACTGATGAAGGAGAAGAGTCAAGTAGAGGATGAAATGGTCACGTTAAACAATCACGTAACAGTGCTAGCGGGAGAGAAGAGGAGCGCAGAGGAAAAAGCGCGTTTAGAACGGGAATCTCTGCTAGACAAGCTGCACCAACAGACTGCAGAAAACACCAGCTTGAGAGTGGAACATGAAACATTAAAGACAAACTTAGCGACACTGGAGGAGAAGCTGACGCTGGCTCATAGTGAGGTGCAGCAACTCAAGGGCACCCTATGTCAGTATGAAGGGCTTGTGGATACCTATAAAGAGCAGGTACAAAAAACTTGTAAAGAAGCCGATGAGATTTTGAAGGACTGCTTAGCCCTAGTCTGGGCACTGAAGAAGTTGAACCCTTATTTATACGGACAGGAATTGTCTCTCATAGCGGGAATACAGATGGATTGTCCCGGCAAACTGACATGCCTACCACCTCCTAGTCCGGTCATCCCCAAGTTGACCCGCCAAAGGGTCAAGCCGGGTCTGCCGGAGTGTCCCACCAGGAGGGAGCCATGTGACAGACCCCTCTGTCAGTACTGGAAGGGTTAACTTGGTTCAGCTTTGAGAAACTATTTTCTAAAAGACAGGTCCTGGCAGCAGCTATTGTTTACTGTAATTAAGTTTTAGTGATAAGCATTCACATTGTTTGTTTAATCACCTCCAGAGTCAGACTGCTAAGTGATAAGAAGGACATTGTTTTCTTGTGTTTAAATTGTTTATTTGGTTCTATTTAAAAGGGCGTTTTCCCTCTATCTAATGTACAATACTCTTTCAACCCCCATCTGGTCTCAGACCTGCATAAATACTGGGCATATAGCCCTCAATAAAACACATTCTGTTTTTACCTTCAAGATGGTGCCTGGTCTCATGTTTGGGGGGAATTAGCTGAGTTTGTGTGTGTTGCTGATCCCACATTCAGGGCATCTTTCATCAGGTATTAACCCTTGGTATTCGGGTTATACTGTAACATTTACTATCATTGATTTATCAGTATTGAAGATATGGAAAATGTAATGTAAATATATTGGCTTTCACCGCTTTACTCACAATGCGGGGATTACAAGTGGCTAAACAGCGTGCAGGCTGTTATGGAGCATTTGTTGTCAACCAGAGAAATAAGTAATTTCAATATACTGGATTGCTGCTGCAGCATGTTTACAGACTACACCCAAGGGTGGCCAATAGCAGCTCTCATTCTATTGGATGATTTGACATTTTCAGCCAAAAGGAATGCAAGGGTACCCCAATATAAAAGGGGTACCTTGCATTCAATCTTCAGTGTGCGGCAGACGATCACATGAAGAGGACCTCCACATCACCGATGACCGCTGTCTCCACTGATGACCGCTCCAGATCCGCACTTCCGACAAGAAGAAAAAAGATGGACCCATGATGGATGAAGATAGAGACACCTAGATGAAGATCTTTCACCTCCGGTAAGAAGATGGATCACCGGACTTAGTGAGTACCGATTTTGGGGTTAGTGTTTTTTTTTGGGGGGGTGTTTTTTTTTTAAGATTAGGGCTTTTTTATGGGCTGTAAAAGAGTTGAATGCCCTTTTAATGGCAATGCCCATAGAAATGCCCTTTTAGGGGCAATGGGTAGTTTAGATTTCTTTAAGTTATTTTTTTTTTATTTTGGGGGGGTTTGGTGGGTGGGGGTTATAATGTTAGGGGGTACTTTCTTTTTTTCAGAGCAAAAGAGCTGTTATCTGTCCTTTTAAGGGCTATTTGTAATTTATTGTTAGATTATTTTTTTTTTTTTTTTTTTAAGGGGGTATTAGATTAGCAATAACTTTTTTATGTTGGATGATTTCGTTTGCTATTTTCAATAATGTTAGGTTTTTAAATTTTTTGTAATCTTAGCTTATTTTTTTGTAATGTTAGGTTTTTTTTATCTACTGTTACTTTTTGGGGGGTAATGTTATTTTTTTTTTTAGTAATTTATGATTTTTTTTTTTGTATTTTTTTTTAATTCATTTTTAATGTTAGTATTTTTTTATTTTATGTAAGTGTATTTTAATTGGTGTTAACTTAGGGGGTGTTAGGTGGGGGGCTTAGTTATTAGGTTAATACTTTGCATTGTGGGGGATTGGCAGTTTAGGGGTTAATAGGTTTATATAGTAGTTTGCGTTGTTGGGTGTTGGCGGGTTTAGGGGTTAATAGGTTTATATAGTGGTTTGCGTTGTGGGGTGATGGTGGATTAGGGGTTAATATGTTTATTAGGTAGTTTGCGTTGTGGGGTTGGCGGTTTAGGGGTTAATACTTTTATTAGTTATTGTGATGTGGGGGGATGGCGGTTTAAGGGTTGATATTGCACACGCGTTAGGTGTTTAAGGCTTCCAGGGAGTTACGGTACTTTTATACTCAGCACAAGGCTTGCTGTGCCTGCCAATGTGTGGCAAGGTTAAAATGGAATAACATTTCTCCATCCTGCGTGCGTAAGTCCTTGTGCTGAATATATGCTATGGACTGGCAACGCCGGTTCTATGTTAGTTTATGGGAGAAAAAACTGAGGGCAATGGGTAAAATATACGCATGTAATTTGTATACTGTGCCGTATATGTGATCAAACGATTTAACTAAAAATTGGCAACACTGGGTTCTGGGCCCATGGCCACATATGTAATCTTACCCAGTGTTTGCTACTGTACATTATAGTAGCATTGAGCAGAAACCAGATAGATACTATTTGTAATGCTCGTGGGATATCCATCTATCAGACCAAACTTTGCCAGTAGTCTTCTTATCCCGGCGTCAAGTGGAATGATAGGAAATACATCAGAGCAGAGTAAGTTAGTCTAATGAAGTAAGCAGTACTCACGGTAGTCAGGGTAGTCTTTCAGGGCAATAAGAAGAAGGCAGAGGATGGTCAAGACAGACTGAGTCCGGCAACAGGAAGGCAATCCAGCAGTATAGTAGTTCAGGGGTGAACCAATAAAAGAGCAGCAACAAAGGAAATCCAGCAGTGTAACAGTTCAGGGGTAAACCAATAGAACGATCAGACAAGCAGAGTTCAGTAACAGTATGGCAATCCAGCAGTTCAGAGGTTAAGCAAGCAGAGTGGTCAGACAGGCAGAGTTCAATAACAGTATGGCAATCCAGAAGTTCAGGGGTTAAGCAAGCAGGGTAGTCAGACAGGCAGAGTTCAATAACAGTATGGCAATCCAGCAGTTCAGGGGTTAAGCAAGCAGAGTAGTTAGACAGGCAGAGTTCAATAACAGTAGGGCAATCCAGCAGTTTAGTAACACAGCACCCAGGAGCACACAAAGCATCACCTATACTTGGGCACAGGTGAGAGCAACCGGGGCACTTACATAGAGCAAGATTTGCGCCACAGAAGGGATCCAGTCCAGCATCAGAAGAGAGGCGTGCGGTGATGACGTCATCACCGACGCCTGAAACTACCGCAGCATTCATGGCAATGGCCATGGCAGCGGAGCAGCGGCGGCTTCAGAAGCGGTGTGACATAGCCCCCCAATTAAGGGTTCCCTCCGGGAACCAGAGTCGGTTTCAAAGTATGAGCAGCATGGAATCTGGAGACCAAAGATGGAGCATGAACATCATGGGCAGGAACCCAGGAATGATCTGCCACAGAGTAGCTCTTCCAATGCATGAGGTACTGTAGTTGCCTGCACCTATATCTGGAGTCCAGGATCTTAGCAACCTCATACTCAGGGTCACCATGAATCAAGAGTGGAGGAGGAGGAGGCCGGAGCTGAGTATATCTGTTCTTGATGTAGGGCTTGAGTAGTGAGATGTGGGAGTGAGATGTGGGTGTATGCGCAGGATTCTGGGCAAGGCCACTTTGTAGGCAACAGGAGACAGTCTTTTAAGGACTTTGTAAGGGCCGATATACCTAGGCCCTAATTTGTGGACATAGATGAACATGTCGAGTAGAGACCCAGACACGTTCACCTACAGAAGGTCGATGATGATCAGCAAACCTCTTGTATCCAGAGACAGCTGAACGTAACTGAGAGTAAATACATTGCCAATGAGTAGTGAGGTTAGTTACGTGTCAGTCTGCAGCAGGAACCCCTGTGGGCTGAGCGTAAAGAGGAAAGACACAAGGTTGGTAGCCTGTTGCGGCTTGAAATGGAGAACATTGTAGAGAAGAGTGCCAATGAGTGTTCTTTGCCAATTCAGCTAGGGGCAACAATTCAGACCAATTGGTATGAAGAGAATTAACAAAAGCTCTGAGATCGGCTTCGAGATCTTGATTCACTCATTAGTCTGGGGATGGTAGCCAGAATATAAGGAAAAAGTGGTTCCAATCAATTTGCAAAAGGCTTTCCAAAAGGTAGAGATGAATTGAGGACCTCTTTTGGAAACAATATTCAAGGGAATGCCATGAAGTCGTACCACATGTAACAGAAAAAGAGACGATAATTCTTGGCCAGATGGTAGTTTAAGGGTATAAAATGAGCAAGTCTGAAGAATCAATCCACCACAACCTAGATAACTGTATGATGGTCAGAAGGAGGGAGGGCTACAATGAAATCCATTGTTATGTGTGTCCAAGGTTATTTGGGAACGGACAATGGTTGGAGTAAGCCAGGAGGCAAGGATCAGGAGTCTTATTGGCAGCACAAGTCATGCAGGCTTTTACATAATTCTGAGCATCAGACTTCATGGTAGGCCACTATACATGTTGGGAAAGAAGCTTAAAAGTTCTTGTCAAACCAGAATGTCCTGATGTTTGCTATCATGAGCCCAGGATAGCACAGGGGTGCGTAGGTTCGGAGGTACAAAGAAGATATCAGGAGCCGCGGGGGCTTCAGGAGGCTTTCTAGACTGGGCACGTTGCAGACTTTGAACTAGAGAGGTCTTAAGTTGAGCAACCACACAAAGAGGGAGGTATGATGTGTTCAATAGGAGCTTCAGAAGAGTCATTAGACTGAGGAAACTGACGGGAAAGGGCGTCAGCCTTTTTATTTTTTGTCCCAGGAAGATAAGAGACTACAAAGTTAAAACGAGAACAGAATAAGGCCCACCTGGCCCGTCGAGGATTGAGTCGATAAGCAGTCTCTAGGTAAGTCAGATTCTTGTGGTCAGTGAGAATCTAAATGGTATTGGCGGTACCCTCTAGCCAATGATGCCATTCAGTCAGGGCCATCTTAATGGCTAAGAGTTCACGATTACCCACATCATTATTCCTCTCTGCAGGAGTAAAGCATTTGGAGAAAATGGCTACAGGGTGCAACTTGGAGGTTAAAGGATCCCTTTGGGTTAAGACTGCTCCAGCTCCTATCTCAGAGGCATCAACCTCTAAAGTGAACTGCAGGTCAGGATCAGGATGGCCGAGCACAGGAGTAGAACAAAAGGCCTTTTTCAGATGAGAGAAGGCATCCATGGCTTCAGGGTGTAAATTTTTGCAGTCTCTGTTCCGTTTAGTCAACTTAGTGAGTGGAGCAACTATTTGGTAAAAGTTCTTGCGGTAATAATTAGAGAACCCCAAGAATCTCTGTAGTTCTTTTAATGAGGTGGGTTGAGGCCATTCCAGAACTGTGGTTAGCTTAGAAGGATCAATAGCAAAACTCTCCTTTGAGATGACATAGCCAAGGAACTGGATTTGAACTTGGTCAAACTCACATTTCTCCAGCTCGGATACCAGAGAATTGTCTCTGAGGCGGAGAAGTACCTGTCTTACATAAAATATATATATGTTGAATGGGCCAAACTAATTGTGAAAATTGTATGTGTATAAATAAATTTGAAACAGTGTATAAATAGAATTGTAAACACACTACTCCGGGTGTTGTGTAACACTAAGGTGTATAGACACTTGTATATTAGTGAATAATAACAAAACTGTAATATATAGAAAACTATACACAATATAAGCAAAATTATGTGCAACACAATGCAAGTGTACATATAACGCTAGTGAAAATAAAATCAAATACATTAAATAGAATTAAACCGTATCATTCCTAGATCCCACTGAAAAGTGAGAACAGTCCCATGTACAGTCCAAGGGTTTTCCCTCGTTCATCAACAGAGCAAGCTGCGAACAACTCCTTCCAAAACTTGCTGGTTAGCCAAGTGCGGTCAGATGTAACATGTAAAAGAGAAGAAGGCGCCACACAATCAATATGGTAGGAAACACTGCCACACAAATATCAATATTCTCACAGAATATCAGGCACTTTAGAAGTGCTACAACAGCCTCCTGGACCCTTAAAAACCATCCAGATAACTCTCCCCCTGGCACTCCACTCGATCAACGTATCCCTTTGGTGGAAAAAGCAGAGACGACTCCACTCCAAAAGAGTCTAAATACACCAGTTAAACATCCACAAATCGTGTGGATATCTGAAGTAAAATAAAACAGTTGTGGATAAAGTCTCTTGTTAAAATGTTAAAGAGTTTATTTAAACACACAACACATTTCTTGATCGTCAGTGACCGTTTCTGCAGGTGTATGTAAAAACAGAAAAAAATCCATGACTTATAAATCCTAAAATCGGCGTCCTCTAATTTGCACTGCGCCTGCACAAAGGTTTACGCTGCCGTTTTGACAATGAAGCTGTCATACTACGTCTCCAATTGGTTATAGTGCCACCAATAGGAATTGGATGAACACACCCACTTAGTAGAATTACGTAGGTCAACACTAGCTTATTACATAGTGTGTCCTGATAGGTCGCCTCGCGATCAATAAAATTAAGGTGTTAAAGACACACCAGGCTATTATATATTGTGTGTGAATAAATGTGATAAAAAAGGATATCGGGTAGGTGATCCTTAATTCCTCAAAAGAGAAAAAGAGAGAAAAATACAAAATAGTGTGATATTGTTTAACAGTGTTAATATAAATCTTGCGTGTACAAATGGCTACTCACATATGTCTAAGCTATCGTCAGCTCAGGTGTAAAGGCAATCTTGAGTATAAAGCTGTCAGGATCAGCTATATCTGTGCATGTGTCTCATTCACAATCTCCCAAATCTCCAAGGAAACTAAAAAGTAACAATAGTGTGATATTGTTAAATGCCCACTTGAGTAAAACCAATACTTAAAATATTACTCACACTCTGTGGGAGCTGTTTCTAAGCTCCACTTTAAATGCAGATCTGAATTTTCTGGCTATCAGGTAGCCTTAGGAAATGATTCCGGAACCGCTTCCAGTCAAAGTTATTTTATTCAAAGTATAAAACTTATAAAACAAATGCAATCTGGATAATATAGTCACTCAGGGTTACAGTGCAAAAATGTTACAACATACAAGTTACACTTAGTTGTTTAGCAGGATGGCAACTGATTGATACAATGTATCCGTGTAGTAGCCAAAGTTCTTGCATAGAAACTCAAGTGAGCATTTAACAATATCACACTATTGTTACTTTTTTCTTTCCTTGGAGATTTGGGAGATTGTGAATGAGACACATGCACAGATATAGCTGATCCTGACAGCTTTATACTCAGGACTGCCTTTACACCTGAGCTGACGATAGCTCAGACATATTTGAGTAGCCATTTGTACATTTGTTAATTTAGGTAATTTATTTAATTGTAGTGTAAGGTTAGGTGTTAGTGTAAGACAGGCTAGGTTTTATTTTACAGGTAAATTTGTATTTATTTTAGCTAGGTAGTTAGTAAATAGTTAATAACTATTTAATAACTATTCTACCTAGTTAAAATAAATACAAACTTGCCTGTAAAATAAAAATAAAACTTAAGATAGATACAATGTAACTATTAGTTATATTGTAGCTAGGTTAGGGTTTATTTTACAGGTAAGTATTTAGTTTTAAATAGGAATAATTTAGTTATTAATAGTAGGTTTTCTTTAGATTTATTTTAATTATATTTAAGTTAGTGGGTGTTAGGACTAGGGTTAGACTTAGGTTTAGGGGTTAATAACTTTAGTATAGTGACGGCAACATTGGGGGCGGCAGATTAGGGGTTAATAAATGTAGGTAGGTGGCGGCGATGTTAGGGGCGGCAGATTAGGGGTAATAATATTTTAATAGTGTTTGAGATGCATGAGTGTGGCGGTTTAGGGGTTAATATGTTTATTATAGTGGCGGCGATGTCTGGAGCGGCAGATTAGGGGTTAATAAGTATAATGTAGGTGTCGGTAATGTCAGGGGTGGTGGATTAGGGGTTAATACGTGTATGATTAGGGGTGTTTAGACTCAGGGTTCATGTTAGGGTGTTAGGTGTAAACATAAATTTTGTTTCCTCATAGTATTCAATGGGGCTGCATTACTGAGCTTTACGCTGCTTTATTACAGGTGTTAGACTTTTTCTCACCTGGCTCTCCCCTACTACGCTCACTTCTTGCCTTTTAACGCCGGGTTTATAAAAACCTGTAATACCAGCGCTGTAGGGAAGTGAGCGTTGACAATAATGTGCAAATTAGCACCGCACCCCTCTTACCGCAAAACTCGTAATCTGGCCGTTTGTTTGAGATTTAAGTTATTTGTTTTTATTATATAGTGTGTACTAGTGATCACTTGTCAACCCATATGATGGGGGTGAAAGAATGACTCGACCCCTAATATATTATTGCAACACAGTGATAAATTTGTGCATTAATAATATCCTCTAATTATTTATTTATATATATATATATATATATATATATATATATTCAAGAACAATACGGAGAGGACGCAATTGCTATTTGAGTTAAGTTAGATCAATTGCTATTAGGCACAGCTGCCATATGCAATATAAAAAATTTACAGTGTGGTGCAGACCCTTTAAAATTTATGTCATGTGCAAACAAGAGAAGATTCCAGGAACAAAATCCTGGTAAAGAAAGACATGGATTTAAGCACTCTTTTTACAAAAAACTCACAAACACTTTGTAACATTAATTAGTAGATTTAATTGTGAAAAAGGTAGCTCCTCTACACCGGGAGAGCAAAGTCATGCAAGAAATCAAGGTAGTAATATTCATAAGCATAAATATATGCAGTTCAAACCCATTGATGACCAAATTAATTAAGAAACCTGACCGGTCAGGGGTACACACAAAAACAGCTATGGTAATGAGTGAAAGTACATCAAATGTTTCACAGGAGTCACAAAAGTATATCTTAGCCTACTACACCCTGCTGCACACAGAACCCCCTATTTAAGAAGCTAGGAGGTGTATCCTGGGCAGGTAGTAAATTGGATCTAAGAGGCTAAATTAACAGACTCTGTGAAATGATTAGTAGATGGTCATATAGTTGTAAATACAGTATATAATGAATTGTTGGTACAGAGTATTCTTTTTTATATCAAGGGAGACCACCTCTAGTCCTACTACACCCTGCTGCTCTCAGCAACCCTAAGTAAAGGGGTATAACGCTGTGCAGGTACGTATATGAGATCTAAGTAGACAGGCAAGTGGGCCCCCTGAATATGTACATAGCGAGACAAATTTGCACAGAGTTACAAGTACTTATTTTGTGTACTTGTTATTTCCTATAGCAACATCATACATGCAAAGCTCGAAGAGAAAGCCTGTAGACAGGATGCAAGATTGTTAGAGCAGAGGTACATTCAGCATGCCAGTATCGCAAAGTTTAAGCGAGCATAAGCCAAAGCAAGTTCGTTAGTGCATAGTCTTAGCCAGAAATGTATGATTCCCCAGCAGAGACTTATTCATCCAAAATTCAAATAGTTGTGTCAAGAACTGCGCACTTGAACCATATCAAAATAAAACCACTGCAAGGCAGGCTATTCTGGCAATTAAACAAGGTCAAAATAGATATACTAATCATGTAGACATAGAGAGAGTGTTCATTGAGTTTTTTCAAGAACTATATAAAGTAGAGTCTCATAATACTTCGGAGAAAATAGAATTTTGGAATAAAATTAAGATACCGAAACTTGCACCAGAAGCTCTGAATATCATTAATGCTGTTATCTCAGATGAGGAAATTTTATGTGCCATTAAGGAGTCCAAGTTAAATAAAGCAGCTGGGCCAGATGCGTTGCCCATAGAATTCTATAGAATCCTTCAAACCCAAACGTTACCCATTTTAAATAAAATATTTAATTTATATTTTTCAGAAAATACTAAGTGCTCACCATACTTTGCGGTGGCCAACATCTCGTTAATCCTGAAGAAGGATAAAGATCCTGAATTACCTAGCTCATATAGGCCGATTTCAGTTTTGAATACTGATTACAAGATGTTGGCTGCCATTTTAGCCAATCGACTGAAGCCATATATTGCAGACTTGATCCATGAAAATCAATCTGGATTTAAGCCAGGGCGAAACCCGGTAAGAAATATGAGGAAAGTTCTAGTTCTTATAGAATCTATTTGGAATAAACATAGGATTATGGGATCTCACGTGATGCAAGATAAAGCTATACTAACGGTCGACGTCGAGAAGGCTTTCGACTGCATAGGATGGGACCATCTGTTTTTTCCTTAGGACAATTCGGGTTCTCTGGACATTTTAGTATTTATATTAGACTGATTTATAGTTCTCCCACATCGGCAATTATTATTAACAATACAATTTCGCAACGCTTTACCTTACAGAGAGGGACTAGTCAGGGGTGTCCACTCACCCCTTTGCTTTTTAATATTTGTTTAGAACCTCTGGCGTTATTACTGCGTCAGGAATTAGATGGCATTCTGTTGGCGGGTGACAAATTGGTCTTGCTGCTATATGCAGACGACCTATTACTATTTCTGTCTAATGTTAGAGTGTCACTCCCAATATTTCAGAACAGTATCACTCAATTTGGAGCAATTTCGGGGTATAAGGTTAATATTCTGAAATCAGAGTTGTTATGGTTATATAGAAACCCGGCATTTAGAACTATTCATCCTTTTTCGGAAGTATCCCAAATTACATACCTTGGCCTCAGACTTACCAAAAATCCAGAGGAATGGTACGGGTTGAACTATACACAATGTTTGCAACACTGTAAGAAGAAACTTGAGGAGTGGGCTTCCCTACCCATCTCACTATCGGCCCGTACTGTTATGATTAAAACGATTATTTTTCCCAAATTTTTATATATCTTTCAAAATATTCCAACTATTATGCTTAGGAAAGATGCTCTAGATTCCAATGGAATAATACTAAACCATGTATTGCCTTGCATCGATTGATGAACTCAAAGCTAACTGCTGGCTTAGCACTACCTAATATTCAGGCATATAACTTAGTTATTTCTGCTAGATTCGCAATAGACTGGATAACTGAAAAAGATCAAATTTACTCATTTAGCTGGGAGTCTCAATTAGTGGCACCCTTTCAATTAAAGGCGCTGATACACTGTCCCTTGACGGCACTTCCCTCAAACGTATTTTATTCATCCATGTTTAAAAATGTTATAGTAGCTTGGCAAAAAATGTGTGGCGAATTAGATTATGTTCCGTATGTTTCCCATTATTTACCTATATGTGGTAATCCTAATTTCAGTCCCGGAATGTCAAATAAGATTTTTAAAGTTTGGGAGAGTAAAGGGCTTAAATTCATGAGTCAAATTATGGGAACAGATCGTCATTCAATAGCATTTGCCGAATTACGCGGTAAGTTTGCCCTTACAGCACGTGAATTCTATGCGTACCTCCAAGTCCATCATTTTCTCTTGGAAATATCCCAAAAATATGGCACAAAGTGGTCCTTGGGCGAATTGAAAGACAGGATAACTAGCTACCTAAATGGACTCTACTCAATCTCCCCAATATACTTATTATTAAACCAGAAAGCATCTAGGTTGCAGGTCAATGATATGGCAGCAAAATGGCAGAAGTGGTTCCGGGATATAAATGAACAGACTATTATTAGGAGTTTTAAAATATTTCAACAAGCATAGGTACCAACATCTTGGAGAGAATCCCACATTAAAGTTTGCCTCCAAAGTTATCTCACTCCAGGAATTCTTTCCAAGTGGTATAAAACCAAGGTGTTTTGTTCCAGATGCAGGGCTGCAGAAGCAGATATCTTCCACTGTTTTTGGCAATGCCCCAAAATTTCACAGTTTTGGCAAAAAATTAATTACTGGATGAATGCAACTCTGCATCTGGACCATAAATTTGAACCAATGGAGATTTTTTTTTTTTGTTAAGTTTTTAGGTGTTGCGAAAAACCACAAGCTCATAAACACGATTATATTATGTGGGCGTAATCTTATTCTAAAGCACTGGAAAGCATCCGCAGCACCCAAGTTTGCCCACCTTAAAAACGCATTAATTACACAATATACGATGGAGCAATTTAATATGTCATATCCGTATGAAGAATATTTGCCCCTGTTTTTCAGGAAATGGGAGAGTTTCATTATTTCAATACCAATAGCTTGTCAAAAAAAATTGATCAAACCATTCTGTAACTCAGTATATGTTCAAGCAAATATTTATGCTGGTCATTTTCCTGAATACTGGGCGGACGGGAGCGAGTGAGGTGGTTGGTGGGGGAGTAGTGGGGGTAGGTACAGTATCCGGGAAACGCTCTGGATATCGAAATTGAAAATATTATATCCCTTTGGCTTGAATGAGCACATCAATATGGCAGCTTTCAATTGATGAGGGTCACCATTGTGTTAGTTTTTTTTTTTTTTATACATACATCAGACTTCCCGTCTGTCCCTCACTCTATTTTGAATATATCATAGAGGACCTTTTATCATTAGGGTGTGTTTTCCTATATTGTTTTACATATGAGCTATTGTCTTTCTATGTTGATTTGTGGACTAGTCACTGTGTTGGTTTATAGCTTTATATATTATATGTTTATGTTTTTAGGGTATGCTAAATTGATATTTTAATACATTTCCACTAGATCTAACATATCAGTGAAATATTGATATAACAATATCTACCAATTTATTTATTTACTAGTCCTAAAGCCCGTTCACACGGGCCGTGTTGTGTTATAATTAATTCTCTCTCTCTCTCTCTCTCTCTCTCTCTCTCTCTCGCTCTCTCTCTCTCTCTCTCTCTCTCGCTGTGCTGCCGGGTCCTTGCGCTGCTGTCGGGTGGGTGCGCGTGCGATCAGCTGCAAGTGTTTGTCTGAACTGCGCATGACGGCTTCAGACAAACTCTTGTCTTTTATAATATAGGATAATAATTTGGATGCTATTTATTTATTTTGGGATTATTTTCACATACTTGATGTATGATGTGATAATTCATTTTATTCGCTCTGGATCAGAGAACACACTGTAATATGCATGAGGTTATTTTAAGTATGCATACTTGTATAGTTCTGCATATATTTGGGACCTGTTTGTTAATATACAATTTGTGAAATTCTGTGGGTACGTTAGAGCCATTTGTATAACAATATGTATTCTGGTGTTTTTTTTAATATATTTCTATGTGTACTACACAGATTCTGTTTTTATTTAATTTTTTTTTAGTGTAATTAAGGGCAGCCATAAATGCGCCTCTGCGTTAGTTTTCGCTGCACATATTTTTATGATTAGCTGATATTATTAATGCGCAAATTTATCACGGTGTTGCAATAATATATTAGGGGGCGAGTCATTCTTTTACCCCCTTCATATGGGTTGACAAGTGATCACCTAGTACACACTATATAATAATTTGTTGTGTCTTTAACACCTTTATTTTATTGGTCCCGAGGCGACCTATCAAGACACACTATGTAATAAGCTAGTGTGGACCTACGTAATTCTACTAAGTGGGTGTGTTACCTATCATCCAGTTCCTATTGGTAACACTACAACCAAATAGAGACGTAGTATGACAGCTCGATTGTCAAAATGACAGCGTAAACTTTTGCGCAGGCGCAGTGCAAATTGGAGGACGCAGATTTTAGGATTTATAAGTCATGGATTTTATTCTTTTTTTGCATGCACCTGAGGAAACGGTCACTGATGACCGAGAAACACGTTGTATGTTTAAATAAAGTCTTTAACATTTTAACAAGAGACTTTATCCACAACTGTTTTATCATATTTGAGATATCCACACGATTTGTGGATTTTTAACTAGACTCTTTTGGAGTGGAGTCATCTCTGCGATTTTCCCACAGAGCATCACTCATTACCTGAAGGACCTGATATACGGGGACCTGCAGTTCAACCAAAGGGATACGTTGATCGAGTTAAGTGCAAGGGGGAGAGTTATCTGGATGATTTTTAAGGGTCCAGGAGGCTTTTGTAGCACTTCTCAAGAGCCTGATATTCTGTGAGTATATTGGTATTTGTGTGGCAGTGTGTCCTTCCATATTGATTGTGCACTATTGTATCACCTTCTTCTCTTTTACATGTTACACCTTTCTTACATGTTCATGATGCCCCTCAATAGTGGAGAAGAAAATAAGGATGTCATTCAGATAGACAATGACAGTGCGATTGAGGAGGTCACAGAAGACATCGTTAACAAATGCTTGGAAGACTGCGGGGGAATTACACATCCCAAAAGGCATTATGAGGATCTCATGTTGAAGGCAGTCTTCCAATTATGCCCTGGAAAGATACTAATAAGATTGTACGCCGCACGTAGATCAGTTCAGTGATTAAAGGAATAGGATAGCAATTCTTGATAGTGATGTTGTTTAGGGCTCTGTAGTTGATACAGGGTCTGAGCCCACCATCTTTCTTACTGATGAAAAAGAAGCCAGCCCCTGCAGGAGAAGAGGAAGGGCGAATAAAACTTTTAGCTAGGTTCTCTTGAATATAATCCTCCATGGCCTTGGTTTCAGCTTTGGAGATTGGATAAGTCCTCCTTTTAGGAAGTGGGGCTCCAGGAAAGAGGTCAATTTTGCAGTCATAGGGACGGTGGGGTGGCAGCACATCAGCTGCTTTTTTTTTCAAACATATCTGTAAAATCTGCATATACTGAGGGAAGGCTTGAAGGGGTCTGTAGACTGGCTATGGGAATGCGGTGCAGAGGAGTAATCTTAGCCAGACAGGAGTGGAAGCAGGATGTACCCTAGGAGGCCAACTGACCCTCAGTCCAATCGAATTGTGGGTTGTGTATACAAAGCCAAGGAAGACCAAGGATGACAGGCTGTGCTGAGGAATGAATGACATCGAACTGCAACTGTTCGGTATGAAGGACTCCCACAGACATGGTTAGGGGTGCTGATTCG
This sequence comes from Bombina bombina, assembly GCF_027579735.1. NCBI lineage: Eukaryota > Metazoa > Chordata > Amphibia > Anura > Bombinatoridae > Bombina > Bombina bombina. The sequence continues at coordinate 41,189,090 of NC_069502.1, forward strand.
AAATGGATTAACCCTGATCCAAGGGGAGTTCCATCCAGAGTAGTTATTTTGAGACATTGTTTTTTTCTGCAGAAGAGGCAACACTGCCTGAATCATAAAACGGTGATCAAGAAAATTTCCAGCTGCCCCTGAATCAATTAAGGCTTGAGCGTGGACAGAATTCTGAAGGAGGGTAATGGTTACAGGTACCAGAATCCGAGAGGAGTGAGGGGATTTAGCAGTGACCACAATTAAAGCTACCCCTGTTTTATCCTCTAAACATTGACTTTTCCCAGCAGAATATCACAGTTCTTTAGTTGGTGAGAGTTAGAACCACAGAAGAAACACAGTCACAATCTACTTCTTCTCTTTCAGATTCTGTGGGTTTGAGGGAGGAGAGATCCATGGGTTCTTCTACAGAGGTAGCTGGAGGTGCTGAAGAGATAGAGGGTAGTCTAGAGACCAGATGAATAGGAGGATGAGAGGGAAGGATTCTACGAATTCTGTCTTTCTCAGCTTGTCTCTCCTGAAAGCGAGAATCTAGACTGATACATAGAAGGGAAGAAGGAATATCTTGATAAGTAAGCCCATCCTTGATGCGCTCATGTAAACCTCTCCTAAAGGTCGCCTTAAGAGCACTGCCATCCCAACTGGTCTCAAGTGCCAAGGTGCGAAACTCGATGGCGTATTGTGCCACAGTTCTATTGCTCTGGCGAGATCCAAGAGAGAGTACTCTGCAACAGAAGCGTGGCCGAAGGTCCCAAATACAGAAGATAATGCAGAAATTAAGGCATTAGCATCATTCAGGAGTTGAGCGCTCTGTTCCAAAAGGGGAGAGACCCAGGCTAGGGCCTTGTTTTTCAATAAAGATATGATAAAAGTGAACTTTGGCTGATGAGACTGGAAGGTGTAAGGATCATTGCAAAAGTGCAGCCTGCACTGGATGAGAAAACCCCTACAGTCGGTAGTACCATCATACTTGTCATGTCATGGTATTCGTGGTATACTTCCAGAAGCAGGGGAAGAAGCTGCAGCAGGGTCCGGCTGTATAACAACAGGAGTAGCGTTCTTCTCTGCAACCAGTGAGGAGAGCATATCAGTTATAGCCTCTAGTTTAGAATTCACATTCTGCAAGTGTATGGTATGGGTTCCCAGTATCTGTCCCTGAAGAGAGACTGCTCTTGTTACCTCATTTGGGTCCATGGCCCAAGTATATTGTAATGCTCATGGGATATCCCTCTATCAGATCAAACTTGGCCAGTAGTCTTCTTATCCCGGCATCAAGTGGAATGATAGGAAATATCCCAGAGCAGAGTAAGTTACAATACTCACAGTAGTCATGGTAGTTCTTCAGGACAATAAGAAGGCAGAGGATGGTGAAGACAGGCTCAGTCTGACAACATTAAGGCAATCCAGCAGTATAGCAGTTCAGGGGTGAACCAATAGAAAGAGCAGAAACAGGCGGGTATCAGCAACAAAGGAAATCCAGCAGTATAACAGTTCAGGGGTAAACCAATAGAATGGTCAGACAAGAAGAGTTCAGTAACAGTATGGCAATCCAGCAGTTCAGGGGTTTAGCAAGCAGAGTAGTCAGACAGGCAGAGTTCAATAACAGTATGGCAATCCAACAGTTCAGTAGCACAGAACCCAGGAGCACATGAAGCAACACCTATACTTGGCCACAGGTGTGAGCAGCTGAGGCACTTACATAGAGCAGGATTCATGCCACAGGAGGGATCCAGACCGGCATCAGAAGAGAGGCGTGCGGTGATGACGTCATCGCCGGCGCCTGAAGCTACCGCAGCGTCCATAGCAACGGCCATGGCAATGGAGTGGCGGCTGCTTCAGGAGCGTATCGGCGTGACACTATTTAGCCATTTATGTTTGGATAATTTATCTGAATGTCATTGGTAGTCATTATAATAGTGACAGGTTAGCTACCTGCTATTTATTCACCACCATACCAAACTATTTACCCTATGATAGCTTTTCTTGCTGTAACCTTCATCAATACAAAGGCATAATAAATTAAATTATTGAGACAAGAATACAACTTTTCTATCACACTATATTGTCACATGGTTTTAATATTTTTTTAAATCACATTTTTTAAGATATCAATAAAAGTTATATATTAACTTCCACTTTTGTGTTTCTGCCAATATCAGTCTAGGCAGAGAGTGCTACAATGCATCCTTTTCTGGATTCCTTTCCAACCACATTGCAGTCTTAATGTCATAGATGCAGATCACCACTCCCATTCCTTAATAGTGATAATCAATACATTCAGATATATTGAATAATCTATATACATGAATGGGAGATTGCCAAAATAATGCCATTGCCAAGCCATCGAAACCTGGATCCTGCTCAACTCCACCTTCCCAGCTGTTTCCTTCCTCACCGAAATCTGGCTGAACCCCACATCAATGTCTGACATCGCCATCCCCGACAGATACTAGATTTCCCACAAGGACCGCAGCAACCGACCAGGAGGGGGCATCGCCATCATCCACAAACACTCCCTCCACGTCACAACCAGCTCTGACTACCACTCACCAGGCTTGGAACACCTTTTCTTCAAGATCCAGGTCAGTCCCAAAACCACCCTCCGCTGCACCCTCAGACCTCGTCCCACCTTCTGCGACTCAATCACGGACCTCATCACACCCCACGCCCTTGCCTCAACAGACTACATCCTCCTCTGCTACGTCTTCTTCCGCCTAGACAACCCCAACGACCACAACACCACCAACCTCCTGGAAAACCTTGGAACCATCGAACTGAAGCAACTCATCAACTCCCCAACCCATGTAGTTGGACACACCCTTGACCCTATCTTCTCCACAGGCAACCACATCTCAGTCAACCACATCACGAAATCCATTGGACCGACCACCACTGCATACACTTCTCCTTCGACAAACCCACCACACACCTCCGGCAGCACCACAGCTACCTCCACAGACACCAACTCCACCACCTGCAACCTCCACCACTGGCTCACAGACTGCTCCAACACCCTCGCCCCCTCAAGAAACCGTCCAGTTGCCAACCTACCAACAGGGCCAGCTGGTTCACCCCGGCCCTCCAGGACTCCAAACGCCACTGCAGGCGATTGGATAGACCCCTACGAAAAAAATGACCTACAAGGAAGCCATCACTACCCACCACCACCTCATCAAAACCACCAAGAAGACAGCTATCCAAGAAAGAATCAACGCCAACATCCACAACAGCAAGGAGTTGTTCACAGTCATGAAGGAATTCTCCAAACCCAACATCGACACCAATGACATCCCGCCCTCTCAGGACCTCTGTGATAAACTTGCAACATACTTCCTCCACAAGGTCGTCGACATCTATGACAGTTTCACGCCCCAGAACTCACCCACTACTGCCAACTCACCAACCCCCACCGATACCTCAGGCAAATACACCACCGCCTACCCCCCACGGACCATCTAAAGTCCCCTCACCACAGAGGACACCCTCAGAATCATAAGATCTATCCACTCAGGAGCACCCTTGGACCCATGCCCGCATCACGTATTCAACAAAGGGGGTTACACCATCGCCTCCAAGCTCCGCCGCACCATCAACTGCTCCATTGAAACCGGAACTTTCCTGGATGATTGGAAGCACGCAGAATTAAAACCACTACTGAAGAAACCCACGGCAGACCCTAATGATCTGTAGAACTAACGTCCCATCTCTCTGCTCTCCTTTGTGGCCAAAGTCATCAAGAAGTCCATCAATGCGCAACTCATTGACCACATCGAGGCCAACCACACCCTGGACCCCTCCCAATCTGGTTTTAGGAGCAACCACAGCACCAAGACTGCCCTTCTACACCCCACCAGACAACTTCGATCGACCGACCAAGCCCTTGCAGTCATCCCCCGCATCAGGAAAACGACAGCTGGAGGCAGATCCTTCTCTCAAAAGGCCGCCAAGACTTGGAACACCCTCCCGCTGCACCTCAGACATGCTACCGCCCTAACAAAGTTCAGAAAGGTCCTCAAGACCTGGCTCTTCGACTGAACTGCAACCCTTAGCACCTTGAGACTCTTACGGGTGAATAGCCGCGCTTTACAAAAACCCGATAGAGAGATAGATAGATAGATAGATGGACAGATAGATTGTAATTTTGTTTCAAATTATTCTAATAAAGTTCTACATTTAAAGGGACAGTCTACACCTTAGTCATCTTAAAGTCTTACTTTAGATTAAGCTGCAAAAATCATCCTGAACCCCTTTCTATATCATGCAGCAGCAACAGTAAAAAGGTTATTTTAAAATGACTATTGCTTCTGGTCACTTTATAATGGCTGCCAAGCTCCACCTACTGATGACATCACGATGTGGGTTGCATCTATGCACTCTGCTGAATAGCATTGACAGTCTGTTGAATCCAATCAGTAAGTCTTTTGTAACTAGTCTATCCTTTAATGCAGCCATGATCATGATGCCATCAGTGGGCAGAACTTGGCAGCCAATTTAAAGTGACCAAAAACAACAGTCATTTTAAAATTAATTTTGTTACTGTAACTGCTGCATTATATAGAAAGGTGTGCAGGAGGATATTTGCAGCTTATTCTAAAGTAAGACTTTAAGATGACTAAAGTGTAGACTGTCCCTTTAAGAAAGAAAAAAAAGTGTCTGCTTTAACATATAAAGGTTTTTCTTGTTGGAGCATGTGTATAGCAGGGCGTTTCCAATCAGACATAGATGGGCAAGTTGTTTGCTTACAGTGGAGACAAATTAGACATTTGATTCATTTTAGCATTTTTTTTAAAAGAAGGTTAGATTATATTTATATCATATTTTGGGGTTTATTACAAAAGACAATTTTTGAAGAGAGTTCAATTGAGCAACCTAAAGAGGATTCCATGAGGTTTGTTATCTGAGTCCCGTAGGATTTATTCATCTCACAGTCCCACCAGGTATGGTAAAGGTTACCTCCCACCCCCACCCTCTGCAACACGTCTCAGAACTGGAGGGGTTAATGAAATGTAGACGGGATGATGTAAGATATCAACTCATCAATAGTTTAAAATTTGTTATTAGTACAAAAGCAGAAGAGATTTATTTTTGTGAAAAGAAAGATCTTGTTCCATTGTTCTTTAGAGAGGGAGATATGTAAGTCTTTATCACATCAGGTTGTGTTGGTTGGAAGAGTCAGGGGGAATATCAAATAAAATTGTAAAGGAAATGGAGATTGTTCCTCATGTTAGTAGTGGTTGTTTCAAAAAAGGATTCAAATGAAGTTTGTGGTCTGCTTAGATTCCTCTTATTGGGATGTGTAAGTATGAAATGAGTTTAGTTAATGCAGAACAATCCCCTTGCTTTATTAGCTGTAATCATGATGAAGAGGTGTTGGTTGGTGAAATGTATACCTATTTAAGATGCATTATCAATCACCCTTGTCTGATCAGTCTGGGGGGATTTTAGTACGACCCCCTCTGAGACAGTGGAGAGGTTTGGAAGCAGCTTATCATGACTATTACTTCTTAAATTGTTGCTGCAGGGTCACATTCAGCTTTATAAATGGTCAATTTATTGTGACTTCTGATCTCTGAGGGAGGCAAACAGGCTATATAGCAATACTACTGTTTGTCATCTTGTGAAAAAACAAAGGGAAGATGTAGTTCAGATTGTGGGGCACATAACTGGACCATGTGAGTTGATAGATGCTAATATAAATATTTAGAATATTTCTGATTTATTGAACACATTTCTATTACTAGTATTACCCTGAATCTAATGGAGCACACCCGTTTTCATTGTATTTGTTGGACATTATGTACAAATAGAGCAAAACCCCAGCATTTTGTGTTTTAACTTAAAAGGGCAGTCACTTTCATGATTCAGATAGGGCATGCAATTTTAAACAACTTGTCCTTTCACTTTTATCATCAAACTTGCTTTGTTCTCTTGCTATTCTTAGTTGAAAGATACACTTACGGCTAGATTACGAGTTTTGCGTTAGGGTTAAAAAGCAGCATAAAGGGGGCAGAGCCAACAGCCGGTCTGAGCAGATGTGCATCTTTGGAGCTCCTCTCCAAATTCATATTTTACCTTGATTACAACCTGCATTTTGGGGTTCACTACTTATCCACAAGGACCCATACTGACTGGCAGAAATGGAGGCACTAGATCGTTGGGAGCAAAGAACCCAGGCACTCGTAACCCAGCATTTTACCAATTTGAAGGAGAGTATTCAAAAGGTACTGGCGTCAGTAGTGCAACGCAAACCGGACACCCAGATCTACCCACAGAGAGAGGAATCTGAGACACTCGGACTCCCAGCAAACATGGCATCCTCATCTTTACTAAAGGCAAGATGGATTTACCCTCGTGAGAGTTATAAGGGGAAGGCCACCGGTCATACTAATGCAGCAGAGGCGAGGTATAGACCAAAGTTAAAATGGCGTCTTTGCCCTGCAGCTCTGCACTCACTTGGTAAGACCCCGCGCACGCAACAGAAGAAGAAAGATCGAGAGCACACTTACAAGTTGCGGTCTGTGCCTTGGTGGGTGGATGTACCTCAGACCGTTATAATAGGAGGCAAGACAAGGAGAGAGCGACTGTGGAGCCCAGGCTCCGCACTGAAAAAGGCTATCAGCGTGTGCAGTCAGAACCCAGTCAGTCAGCACTGTGCACTTCTATGCAACCCCTACTACTAGAAGCGCCAGGACCAGGCTGGCCATGGAACTCAGGGACAGACTTTCCTCACCCTGGCCATCCGGGGTGGGATAGGAACACTGAGCTGTGCGGCTCCCAGAGGCTCACATAATTAGATAATTCAGTTGTGAGGGTTGACAGACATTAAGATGCCGTGGGACTGCACTCCTTTAACTGCTTACAGCCCAGAATGCTAGTTCTACATCGATAAGACTGCCTATGTTTATGTGCTCTTTGCTTATTTACAAGATAATGTTCTTTTGTGATACACCTTTCTATCTATGTAAGAGCCCTGTAGCTGGAATCTGCATACTACTAACACAATACGTTTTAACTATACCGCTTGAAAGGGCAAGTTGCTGTTTGCTTAAGTCAGACTGTCCCTAAAGTTCCTTAGCTTTACCTTCAACTCACAAGAGGACTCTTCATAAAGTTTATGTTTGCCTGTTCATAAAAGCACGTAACGTTTTTTAACCAATTATTGACTTGGATGCCTGTTTTACAGTAATAGGAATGCCTGTGTTCATGTGTTCCTTGTCTAGTCAAGTGCTACTGCCTCTGATGGAGGCTGCCTGAGATAGAAATGTAGTAAATCTACCCTTCCAAGCTTCATGGACCTTAATCACTTAAGTCATTTATATTTTAATACTCCACACTTCGAAATTTATACTTAAACATATCTTTTTGATAGATGATGTAGTTACCATTTTCTGCCACTGGAGGGGAGTAGAGATTCGATTTTACTCTAAACATAGCATAGATTCGTGTAAGTTTGGCTTAGATTACATATCATCTGGGACTGCTTCAAGATTCCTAATTATGTATATATTGAGCTACCCTCTATAGATTATTTACTTATATACAGGAAGGTCACAACCAGGTAGCTATATATTTTTCTTTATATCTTTCTTTACTACCTCCTACTGACTAAAAGCTAATGCTACCAGAAGGGGACTGATGACTGTCACTGTTTGCATTATTTATACTAAGTTTTGAGCTTTAAGTGCACCTGCAGGTTAAATAGTTAAGTGTGGATGAGGCATATAGCAGTTTATTGTATTTATAGTTAGCTTTTCATATAGGGACAACAAATTTTAGAGGAAGCTCTCTTAAACAATACATAGCAAAATGTCCCTTAAGTTTTATGGAAACCCTGAGTAAATTTACTTCTAGACTGAGGGTACTACAATAGCACTGGACCCAAGTACTCTTTATTGGCACCTTAGATAACTTGCTTCTACTATACCTAAGCAATGTCCCTAACAATTACTAAAAGCTGTGCAGGCGCAGCTCCTTATTACTGTATACCAATTCTTCCCACAACATATTCTTTGGGAGTACATCTATATATCTTTATAGTCATGGGTTTAGTTTAGTTGACTCTATAATATTGTTGAGAGGCTGATAAAAGCTTATTTCCTTTTCAGAATCTATTTACTCTCTAATATAACTGGTCCACCGGTCGCAGGGCATAGGGCCCGTGCCCGAGCGACAGGGTTTAATTATTTTTGAAAAGTGGGTAACAAACCTTAATCTATTGTAGCGCACCCAGAGCTGCATTTTGGTCCTTCATTAAATCAGATCTTAACAAACTTTAGAAGGTTCAGAACTACAGGCTCCTTATCTCCAATAGCCTCTAGCATTTGCACATAGATAGAGGGCACCCGAGGGTTCCATTTGATTTAGATAGTGCATACAGATTTGCGCCTTCAGGCTAGTAATTGAATGGAATGCTATATGGTTAATAGCTATATGGTTAATAGCTTATTGGCATAGTACATTCCCTATAACTTACACTAGTAATAAAGCTACTACGTTGAACTATCTACCTACTACTAGTCCATTACAATGCCCTACGCATAATAGCCTAAGTGAGCTATAGAAATGAAGTTTACACAAATGGTTCCACTCGGTTAGCCAGTACACTAGCCTAAGCTGTAATTGTCCCATTTCAACTTCCCTCCCAGCAACACAAAGGAACATGCAAAGTCAAATTTGGTCTGGTAGATCTGCAAGGTAGCAGCTTGTATATAGTTTGTTTTATTTAAAGCCTTGTTGCAAATAGGCAGTCAGTCTTTTTTGCATGGACACATGACTTTTAGTTCAGGCTGTTTGACACATTTAACTAACCACATCCCCCACCATATATAATGTACCCCCTAGTTAAGGAGGTCTAACTAAGCGGTTCATCTTGCTCATACCGCTTTCCTAATTAATCTCTTACGGCTAGATTTAGAGTTTTGTCGGTAACGACCCGCGTATCTAACGCTGGCTTTTTTTTCCCCGCACCTTTTAAATACCGCTGGTATTTAGAGTTCACAGAAGGGCTGCGTTAGGCTCCAAAAAGGGAGCGTACAGGCATATTTACCGCCACTGCAACTCTAAATACCAGCGGTGCTTACGGACGCGGCCAGCTTCAAAAACGTGCTTGTGCACGATTCCCCCATAGAAAACAATGGGGCATTTTGAGCTGAAAAAAAAACCCTGCAAAAAAGCAGCGTTCAGCTCCTAACGCAGCCCCATTGTTTCCTATGGGGAAACACTTCCTAAGTCTGCACCTAACACCCTAACATGAACCCTGAGTCTAAACACCCCTAACCTTACACTTATTAACCTCCGCTATCACTGACCCCTGCATATTTTTTTTAACCCCTAATCTGCCGCTCCGTACACCGCCGCAACCTACGTTATCCCTATGAACCCCTAATCTACTGCCCCTAACACCGCCGACCCCTATATTATATTTATTAACCCCTAATCTGCCGCCCCCAATGTCGCCTCCACCTACCTACACTTATTAACCCCTAATCTGCTGACCAGACCTCACCGCTACTATAATAAAGTTATTAACCCCTAATCCGCCTCACTCAATAACCCTATAATAAATAGTATTAACCCCTAATCTGCCCTCCCTAACATCACCGACACCTAACTTAAAGTATTAACCCCTAATCTGCCGACCGAACCTCGCCGCTACTATAATAAAGTTATTAACCCCTAAAGCTAAGTCTAACCCTAACACTAACACCCCTCTAAGTTAAATATAATTTTTATCTAACAAAATAAATTATTTCTTATTAAATAAATTAATCCTATTTAAAGCTAAATACCTGTAAAATAAACCCTAATATAGCTACAATATAAATAATAATTATATTGTAGCTATTTTAGGATTTATTTTTATTTTACAGGCAACTTTCAATTTATTTTAACTAGGTACAATAGCTATTAAATAGTTATTAACTATTTAATAGCTACCTAGCTAAAATAAAGAGAAATTTACCTGTAAAATAAAAACTAACCTAAGTTACAATTAAACCTAACACTACATTATCATTAAATTAATTAAATAAATTAACTACAAATAACTACAATTAAATACAATTACATAAACTAACTAAAGTACAAAAAATAAAAAAAGCTAAGTTACAAAAAATAAAAAAATAAGTTACAAAAATTTTAAAAATATTACAACAATTTTAAGCTAATTACACCTAATCTAAGCCCCCTAATAAAATAACAAAGCCCCCCAAAATAAAAAAATTCCCTACCCTATTCTACATTAAAAAAGGTCAAAGCTCTTTTACCTTACCAGCCCTTAAAAGGGCCTTTTGTGGGGCATGCCCCAAAGAAAACTGCTCTTTTGCCTGTAAAAGAAAAATACAACCCCCACAACATTAAAACCCACCACCCACATACCCCTAATCTAACCCAAACCCCCCTTAAAAAACCTAACACTACCCCCCTGAAGATCATCCTACCTTGAGTCGTCTTCACTCAGCCGAGCCACCGATGGAACCGAAGAGGAGATCCGGAGCGGCAGAAGTGATCCTCCAAGGGGCGCTGAAGAAGTCTTCCATCCGATGAAGTGATCCTCCAGGCGGCGCTGAAGAAGTCTTCCATCCGGGCGATGTCATCTTCCAAGCGGGGTCTTCAATCTTCTTCTTCAGGATCCATCTTCATTCCGCTGACGCGGAACATCCTTCTTCCCCAACGGACTACCAACGAATGAAGGCTCCTTTAAGGGACATCATCCAAGATGGCGTCCCTCGAATTCCGATTGGCTGATAGGATTCTATCAGCCAATCGGAATTAAGGTAGGAAAAATCTGATTGGCTGATGGAATCAGCCAATCAGATTCAAGTTCAATCCGATTGGCTGATCCAATCAGCCAGTCAGATTGAGCTCACATTCTATTGGCTGTTCCGATCAGCCAATAGAATGCAAGCTCAATCTGATTGGCTGATTGGATCAGCCAATCGGATTGAACTTGAATCTGATTGGCTGATTCAATCAGCCAATCAGATTTTTTCTACCTTAATTCCGATTGGCTGATAGAATCCTATCAGCCAATCGGAATTCGAGGGACGCCATCTTGGATGATGTCCCTTAAAGGAGCCTTCATTCGTCGGTAGTCCGTTGGGGAAGAAGGATGTTCCGCGTCGGCGGAATGAAGATGGATCCTGAAGAAGAAGATTGAAGACCCCGCTTGGAAGATGACATCGCCCGTATGGAAGACTTCTTCAGCGCCGCCTGGAGGATCACTTCATCGGATGGAAGACTTCTTCAGCGCCCCTTGGAGGATCACTTCTGCCGCTCCGGATCTCCTCTTCAGTTCCATCGGTGGCTCGGCTGAATGAAGACGACTCAAGGTAGGATGATCTTCAGGGGGGTAGTGTTAGGTTTTTTAAAGGGGGGTTTGGGTTAGATTAGGGGCATGTGGGTGGTGGGTTTTAATGTTGGGGGGGTTGTATTTTTCTTTTACAGGCAAAAGAGCAGTTTTCTTTGGGGCATGCCCCACAAAAGGCCCTTTAAAGGGCTAGTAAGGTAAAAGAGCTATGAACTTTTTTAATGTAGAATAGGGTAGGGAATTTTTTTATTTTGGGGGGCTTTGTTATTTTATTAGGGGGCTTAGATTAGGTGTAATTAGCTTAACATTGTTGTAATATTTTTAAAATGTTTGTAACTTATTTTTTATTTTTTGTAACTTAGCTTTTTTTTATTTTTTGTACTTTAGTTAGTTTATGTAATTGTATTTAATTGTAGTTATTTGTAGTTAATTTATTTTATTAATTTTATGATAGTGTAGTGTTAGGTTTAATTGTAACTTAGGTTAGGATTTATTTTACAGGTAATTTTGTATTTCTTTTAGCTAGGTAGTTATTAAATAGTTAATAACTATTTAATAACTATTCTAACTAGCTAAAATAAATACAAAGTTACCTGTAAAATAAATATAAATCCTAAAATAGCTACAATGTAATTATTAATTACATTGTAGCTATCTTAGGGTTTATTTTACAGGTAAGTATTTAGTTTTAAATAGGAATAATTTATTTAAGTATAGTGTAGTGTTAGGTGTAATTGTAACTTAGGTTAGTTTTTATTTTACAGGTAAATTTCTCTTTATTTTAGCTAGGTAGCTATTAAGTAGTTAATAACTATTTAATAGCTATTGTACCTAGTTAAAATAAATTGAAAGTTGCCTGTAAAATAAAAATAAATCCTAAAATAGCTACAATATAATTATTATTTATATTGTAGCTATATTAGGGTTTATTTTACAGGTAAGTATTTAGCTTTAAATAGGAATAATTTATTTAATAAGAGTTAATTTATTTCGTTAGATTTAGATTATATTTAACTGAGGGGGGTGTTAGTGTTAGGGTTAGACTTAGCTTTAGGGGTTAATAAATTTATTATAGTAGCGGCGAGGTCCGGTCGGCATATTAGGGGTTAATACTTGAAGTTAGGTGTCGGCGATGTTAGGGAGGGCAGATTAGGGGTTAATACTATTTATTATAGAGTTATTGAGGCGGGAGTGAGGCGGATTCGGGGTTAATAACTTTATTATAGTAGCGGTGAGGTCCGGTCGGCAGATTAGGGGTTAATAATTGTAGGTAGGTGGAGGCGACGTTGGGAGCGGCAGATTAGGGGTTAATAAATATAATATAGGCGTCGGCGGTGTTAGGGGCAGCAGATTAGGGGTACATAGGGATAACGTAGGTGGCGGCGGTGTGCGGTTGGCAGATTAGGGGTTAAAAAATTTTAATAGAGTGGCGGCGATGTGGGGGGACCTCGGTTTAGGGGTACATAGGTAGTTTATGGGTGTTAGTGTACTTTAGAGCACAGTAGTTAAGAGCTTTATAAACCGGCGTTAGCCCAGAAAGCTCTTAACTCCTGACTTTTTTCTGCGGCTGGAGTCTTGTCGTTAGATTTCTAACGCTCACTTCAGCCAAGACTCTAAATACCGGTGTTAGAAAGATCCCATTGAAAAGATAGGATACGCAAATGGCGTAGGGGGATCTGCGGTATGGAAAAGTCGCGGCTGCAAAGTGAGCGTTAGACCCTTTCCTGACTGACTCTAAATACCAGCGGTAGCCCAAAACCAGTGTTAGGAGCCTCTAACGCTGGTTTTGACGGCTAACGCCAAACTCTAAATCTAGCCGTTATTCTCTTAACAGAAACTCTCTAACTATTATGTTCATTTATAAATGCCATCTATAGCTCGAGTTTAAAATTCTATATATTACAGCTTGTACGATATGACTTGAATATAAATTACCACCTCCTCCCCCCCCCATATAATATACCTCCCTATTTAGGAGGGTTAAATGCGCGGTCTGTCTTACTTATACCGCATCCTAACTACCTTCTTTGTCCTTAATGACAGCTAACAGGGACTAAGCCTGGTTATGTTTGCATGTTCCTTCCTTGATATAGTCCCTAACAGTTGGTCAATATAATAAAAACTTTAAAAATCTGAGGTAATCGAAATAAGATCCATGAGTGGTCTAATATATAGCAGGTAGCCTCCTGTTATTGCAAAACACCCCCTTAATCAGGAATTATGAGAGGAGGCTAACACTATCATTGGCACGATTGTATTGTGTCTCTACCAAACAAAGTCATTTTTTGTTTAACATTGCTTACCTTGTTGTTATTCTATTAGTTGTTATTACTGATAATGATTTGCAACTTATCCACTGTATGATGAACCTTGCACTATGTTGTTTATGTTGACACTTGTGGAATGTTTAAAAATCTTGTTTGTATGCCAAACTTTACCTCAATAAAAAAATGTATTAAAAAAAAAAAGCAGCGTAAAGAGGTCCTAACGCTGCTTTTTAACGCCCGCTGGTATTACGGGTTTCCGTAACGCCACAAAAAAATCCATCTCTGCTCAAATCATTAACGTAAACCCAGACCCAGTAGTTAACCATATACAGCTAACAAAAACATCCACGAATCACAAAAAAACATTACACAAACTACACTTACACTCATACAAACACTACACAATATTTATTTTTAAGATTTTACATTTTCATGTCAAAATAGAACGGATCGAAGTTACGAGATCTCGGGTGTTTGAAAAAAAAGCCATACAATTCCATTTTCCATTGACTTACATTGACAGACGGGAACATACACTCATATAGCTACATCTACATACAAATATTATCACATACATACACTAATCTATACATACAAACAATATACAGCACATTACCTACACAAATCAGATTTTTAATACGAAATAAACTTGATTTAGCTACTTTTTCACACCAGAACATGACGTCACTCACTTTACGCTCAAAACAAGTGCTGGATTTTATTTCTCAACACATTTTTCTCCTCCATTGACTTCTATAGGGAAGACGTGCTTGTGCACGCGACAGGCAGATTTACCTAACGCACGCAAAATGCGTAGACAAGAAAACTCGTAATACAAGCGTTACTATTGTGAAACTAACTCATTCTTTCTTGCGTTAGTCCCGCTATGACAAATAGATCAAGATGTGACTATTTCCCTATGGACTTTTGGCTTTTACTTGTGTGAAATTCAATACAATATCAAATTGTTATAGAAATTTACATTACATCAACTATAAATCACCATCACCAATACGATTTTTTTTTTTACATTTTATTATTCACAAACAGTAGACAATTGGAAACACGTCTCATTTACCTCTATTATAATATTTCATTTATTCAACTCATATGCTTGCATGAACAGCATATCTACATAGGCTTAACATATGATCATTAATGGATGCACATACATGACTTTTAGCATTTAATCATACATGTGCATTGATCTTCTGGGGGAAAAACACATATAAACAATGAACACATTTACATCATTCAACTACATTGGAAGGTTGCTTAACATTAGATTCTCTCTATGAATCATGAAACATAAAATATGGATTTACTGTCACTTTAACATCACAATTCACTCAGAATATACCATTAGGAATTACGTACAATAATAACATATCATTAGATCATATTATAGTTGTCACTTTTTTGGAAGGAACAACAATGCTATACTGCTTTATATAAGTCAGCATATGTGGGAGAGAATCACAATACATACATAGATGTACATAACACGCATCACACAACAACAAAGCACACATTTATATTTTTAATCAGCACACAAGAAGAATGTTTTCAAATACAACACAATGAAGATTTGCTAACTAGACAGGCAGGTTGCTAATATGATGACGTCATTATAATTAAACTTCAACCATACAGATTACAGCTTTAGGACTGTACCGCCCCTTTCAGAAGTTTAACACTCAATACTACATATACGTAAATGAGAGTTTGGAAGATCATCATTATTATTGCGATTTTAATAGGACGCGTACAATATTGACATCTCGCAAATCACTTATATATACAATACTACAGATGTCAGCCGGAAGATCTTCATTATTATAGAGATTTTAATCGGACGCGTACAATATTGACATCTCGCAAATCACTTATATATACAATACTACAGATGTCAGCCGGAAGATCTTCATTATTATAGCGATTTTAATGGGACGCGTACAATATTGACATCTCGCAAATCACTTATATATACAATATTATAGATGTCAGCTGTTACTTTATCGTTTACAAACAATATTGCAGCAACATTGATCGATCACATTCTATGCCATGTCTATGCACACATTATACACAAGTATGCACTTTCATTCATGTTAGCGTGGACGTGTGCTTTTTGCTATAAGATCGCGTTTATTAAGTATTTATTACGCATATGAACAAACATTACGAAGATGCACTGTATATGTTACATTTTACACTTTCACATTGAGATTCATTGGGGGAAAACAACATTTCAGCAAACACCTACAAAAACCGCCCACTTTGAAAGCATTCGCGCTGCTCACATACAAACAAGTGTACACAATAAGCAATCATTACAAACTCACTACCATTGGACTAATTGCACTATAAGTCCCCCAAACAACATGGCCAAAGCGTCCCTTGTGATCGACATTGTATCAAATCGCTTCTGTGTGTTTGCATACCTTGTTACTCCTTGTGTGTTTGCTCTCCTGTTTGGCTCTGTGCTGTATAGCTTGGCAAAATGGATAATCCTCAGATGCTGCTGGTGCTGTTGCATGAGTGGTGTTCAATAGAATCAGACGGGCTCGGCGTCTCCAAGAGAGACAAAGGGCTCGTTTGGTTAGAGGTCTTCGTGTTCACAGGGTGAGGCCCACCTGGATAACATGAGTGACTTTGAGGTTTTTGACAAGTATAGGCTCAATCGCAAACAGCTCATTAGCCTTTACGATGTTCTTAAACCTCATATGGAGCCACATAGACGTATGCGGACTGCAGTCCCTGGCATCACCAAGATGATAAGTTGCATACACGTCCTGGCCTCCAGGGAGTTTTCAATCCGGAGAGGGGTACATGCATGGGCTGGCTCAGGGTACCTTCTCTGTGGTTTTTGACAACTTTCTGGACGCCATGGTACGAGTCGGTAAGCATTACATAGGATTCCCTCAAAATTATGGTGATTGGAGGCACCTGAAGAGGGAATTCTTTGCAATAGCTCGAATGCCCAATGTCTTGGGACCAATAGATTGCACCCAAATTGCGCTGCATGCTCCAGCCGAAGACTTGTCCTTCCGAAATTGCAAACGCTTCCATAGTCTGAACGTGCAGTTTGTTTGTGACACACGGATATGGATTGCGAGTTTCGGCGGGGCTGTGGCGGCAGTTTGAGGGCAGACAGTTTCCCCCTGGGTGGCTCGTTGGTGAGTACTTGTGCACAACATGGTCAAGTAGTTAGACGATTGCCACTGTAGTCTTAAAAACCAGTTGTGCTTGTGTAATGTGCAGCTGTAAGATGCAATTTAACCATTTCTTTCTTTTAGCAAATGTCTGCTTTATGCGAAATACGCATAGGTAGCATGTCCTAGCTTAAATGGGCAGTTAGAGAATGCGATTTAAACATGTAATAGTCTCTTTCCAAAAAATGGCTACTTTTAGCTCCAAACAGATATGTAGCATGTCTTAGCTTAAATGGGCAGCTGTAGGATGCAATTTAACCATTTCTTTCTCTTTTAGCAAATGTCTGCTTTATGCGAAATACGCATAGGTAGCATGTCCTAGCTTAAATAGGCAGATAGAGAATGCGATTTAAACATGTAATTGTCTCTTTCCAAAAAATGTCTACTTTTAGCTTCAAAAACAAGTTAAATTAAGGTTTGCAGGTGCTGCTATATAGAAACAAGTATGTTCCTTTTGACACTCAACGAAAGTTCATGTCAGTCTTTTTTATGAAATGCTGTAGAGGCTGTAGTGGGTAAAGTTCAATGTGTATTGTCCCCTTACCGTCTCTAATCACATTCTTTCTGTAGTCAATATGTAATCCACATGCTATTCAAGGAGCCTGTAGTGCCTCCGGAGTATACAAAATACAATAAAGGGTTAAAGCCTCCGCATGAAGCCTCCGCTTAACCACCCTGGGATATTTCCCCTCTAACGCTCAAACGTAGACTAGGTGGTTAGCTTTGTATAACGCTTCTTTCCCCTTTCACTTGTAATATCCAGACATTTGTAAGGTATAGTTTAAAAACAGTACCTGTTGTCGAGATCCTGCTCCGTAGAAACAGAAATGCCTTGTCTCCTAGTCTGGTTCTCTGCTTCAGTAAGCCTCCGTGTGTTCACTGCTGCTCCGCCGCTGTGGGAATGGACGCGGGGAAGTGACGTCAGACGCCCTCCAACTACAGCCTCTGTACTTGCCGACAACCAGGAAGGAGCGTGCAAAGCCGGTTACAGATTAAAAAAATCAAAAGAAGGTGACACGCTCCTTGTATTTAAATAAAACTTAACATTTATTTTTCTTCATTAAAAAGATATATGTACAGCAGTCAAGATCTAGTATTACTTGATAGCGTGGCACACTGGCTTACGCGTTTCGGGCGTTGCCCGTAATCATAGCCTGTTGATGTGTAATGCCAGATTAATTTAAAAAACCCTTGCTAGATACTGATTGGATAAAATTTAATTAACACTATCTAGTTCGTACACAGCATGCATCTGCACTAATATACACTAGACCTCGTAATAGTCTATACGTAAAAGAGAAATAAGTACTTAAACCCTACTCATGGAGACTCTAATCTGCGAATCAGAAATAGAATGAAAAGTGTTTACTTAATAAAACACCTATAACTTAATTCATATGTATTTATACTTAGTTATAAAGGTCAATACATTTATTTCTAATGAGACCTGTGTGCTCTTAAAACATCGGTTATCTAGCACATGTATTCTAAGCATTGTTTAACACCTTACGGATAAATGGTCAAATGCATATATCTTTCAAAGACATAGATAGATAAGATTACTGAACATCTATTAATGCAAAAACAAATACACAGATTAATATAAATACTCTAAAGGCCATTCTTAATAGTTGATTTCTGATTAAAAGTTCTGACTTACCCTCAAGAAGTACTTAAGTCCTAAGTGACTAGTTATTTCAGCATATACAGATTCTGGATAAAATACACTTTTCCCTGTAGGATAATAATCAGAATTAACAATATTAGAGAATGATCAGACTATGAACTAAAACATAATAGTGAATGTTGGAGTGTTTACAAGATATGACTAAATCTGAAATGGGATGGGATTCATTATGGTGATAGTATTTCTCTGAGGAAAAGAAGATCAGAATATTTTCACTTATAAGTTTATAGATTTGAAAATCAGACTCCCTAACTTAACTATTGAAAATATACCAAAATCCGTAATTGCCAAATGTGTGAATTAGAAACTTAATCTAACAATAGTCTACATGGATGTATTTTGTATACAGTGAATACTTAACATATTATTAAGGGACACCCCAAAAGTTATTGGCTAAACCAAAAATATTTTTTACTTTTAGCTCCAAACAGATATGTAGCATGTCATAGCTTAAATGGGCAGATAGAGAATGCGATTTTTTTGTTTTTTTGTTTTAAAGAAAATGTTTATTTTAGGGGATTTTTGTGTACACAAATGAATTGTATTTTAATATAATATTTTAAAAGATATTTTTAATTGTCATGTTATGTTAATTATTTATAGGTGATTCGGGTTACATGAGCCGGCCTCGGCTCATTACGCCGTTGCGTAACCCCACAGACGAGGCCCAGGAGCGCTACAATCGAGTGCACAAGCGGACTAGGGCTGTAGTGGAGAGGATGTTTGGGCTCCTCAAAATGAGACTAAGATGCCTGGACAGGTCTGGAGGAGCCCTCCAATACAGCCCTAGTAAGGTGGCGAAGATCGTTATAGCCTGCAGCATCCTGCATAACATTGCACAGCGGGCTGGGATGCTGCAGGCCGTCCAGGCGCCCCAACGCCTCCTCCAAGATGAGGAGGACGACCCTGTTCTAGAGGGGCCATTCCGGGACTAGGGGCTCAATGTCAGAGCAAACATCATCAACCGCCACTTCAGACGGTAAATAATAGAAGTTATATAGGAGCATTGCGAATATGTGTGAATTTTAGGGAAATGAGAAGTAGAGAATTGTGCAAATATGTTAGGATTGTTCATCAAATGATTTTAAAAAAAGGAGTTAATTATTATTATTATTATTATAGGTGATGCTTCTGGCATTGGGTCCTGTAATGACTTCGCCACCTGGTTTTCAAAGACAACATCAGCTGGTAAGCATAAAGAATGTATGGACTGTGGCTGGCGGAAATTTTGCACAATCAGACATCATATTGCATACATTTTAAAAAGTAGTATTTAGTTGACAAGTTCCTAGTTTTTTGGATAATCAGAAAAGTATCCTCTAGCAAGACTATATGCTTCAAAGTCATATTCAAAGTCATACATCAGAGGTTAGGTCTGCACAATGTATGACTTAGCTTCACACTTGATTGATAGAACATAACACAAGATTCTACACACGCTTAGTAAGCTACTGATATAAATACATTTTGAAAGGGGGGGAGGATGCAGAACTAAGTCACACACTTCTATTAATTATTTGATTTACACTTTTTCTGCCATTAGTGAGATGACTTCATCTAAAGACTGAAAGTGAAGAATTCAAGACTGAAAGTGAAGAATCCCAGACTGAAATTGAAGAATCCCAGATTGAAAGTGATTAATACCAATGTGATCATGTCTGGCATTGTCTTTCAAATGTGCTGACCTTGAAAACCATACAAAGACACGTTCACATGGCAACAATTTTATGGAACAAGACTGAGGATGCATCCTATTGGAGACCCTTAGATTTTTATTTTTTTTAGATGGTATTTCACAATCCTCTATCTTGAAAATGATGAATAATACACCTAATGAAGATAAAATGTTATTTTGAAGATAATTGCCTTTTAAAGACCATACATCCAGGTTAGTTTGCACAATGCATGCTATTTAAGAATCACAGGAGGAAGAATGTGAAAAGAATTAGAAATATATACATGTCCTATATTAGAATATGTTTATTTTAGATACATTACCCCTATTTTGTGCTAGAGAGGACTCAGATTCTGACCAATCAGACAAAGGGATACATTTTATAGTTGATATAGAGGTATATTATTTGAAGGGACATGAAATATTATATTCAATTATGTTCCTCATAAAATCCAATATAAAAATAATTTTAAAATGTGATATGCATTATTTTGTCTAATTTTAAATGCTAATGTTTAATTCTAATATTGATTAGACAATATAATTGTATTAATTTCAAAATATAGCTGCAAGCAGCAATAGAGGTGGCCAGCGCATCATTTTTGCAAAGCCATATAAGTAGTTATGTCACAAAATAAAGCTATACAACAACTGTTTACAGTTCTAACATAAGCATTTGGAAAAAAACACATTTTTGAAATGTTTGCGTTTTTTAAAATGGCTGCCACACCATATGACCTATACTTTCAACATGAACAAATGTAACTCTAGGTGACAATATATGGTTATACAGCAAATTTCACAGCTTTAACATAAGCGGTTGGAAAGAAAACACAGTTTCAAAATTTTTGTGTAAACCAATATGGCTGCCACAGCTTGTGACTAATTCCTTCAACATGAACAACTGTGACTCTAGGTCACAATATAAGATTGTACAGCAAATTTCACAGTTCTTACATAAGCGGTTGCAGAGAAAATAGACTTTCAAAATTTTCACGTAAACCAAGATGGCTGCCCGATCGTAAGATATACAGCCTCTATATTATGAACAATAGTGCTCACTATAGATGTCAATAAACATGGCAAAAATAAAGCATTTTTGTAAAACAGTTTTTGTTTTATTATTAATTTAAATATGTTGTTAAGCAATTTTGAACAATTCAAAATGGCTGCCAAACCACATGACGTATCAACTTCTCTTGAACAAATCTGAATGTTAGTCATAAGATAACTCTATAAACAAAATTTCAAGTCTGTCCCATAAGTGGTTTCGGAGAAGAAGATTTTTATAGTTTTTAAAAATGGCGCATACGAAACAAATGGCCGCCAAGCTATGCAATGTATGGCTTTCAAATTGCACATACTAATGCTCACTATAGACCTCTACAATTTTCAGAAGTTTCATGAAAATTTGCAAATGTTTTATTTCACGAAGGCGACTGTGCAATGCGAATTTTAACTGCAATATTGTCTTTAAGGGTTATGACTATGTGTAATCATGTGTCTATTACACTGTAATATTGTTAAATATTGTAAAACTAATGTATAAAGTGCAAAATTACGCAATTAAATGGCAATAAAAAGGTTAATGTCTCACAGCAGCCATGTTGATTATGGAAAAATCGCAATTTTAACAATCTTGGTAGAGGACCTTGCAAGGAGCATACGTGCAAAATTGCGCTTTATTGCACTAAGCGGTTTAAGAGAAGAAGATGTTTAAAGATTTTCGCAAAATGCAAGATGGTTGCTACATCATGTGACCAAGTCACTTCTGTTGAGCAATGGCAAATCTAAGTCATAGCAGCACTAAGCACAGCAAGTTTCAAAGTTGCAACATAAGCAGTTCCAGTCCTAAAGATTATTAAGCAGTTCTCGAAATTTGTCGCAAAAAACAATATGGCTGCGTAACCTTATGACCTATGAGTTCAATATTGCATGATATGTAGCATTGCAATAGGCTGTACCAGCATACCTGATTTAAAGAGTTTAGCATAAGTAATTTGTGTTTTGTGAGCAATTAACTCAAAAGAGGAAGTATTGAATTACAAATAATTACGATAAACATAAAGCCGATATTGCTGCCGCATCATGTGACTGATTCTCTCCTAATGAGCAATTATGAATCTAGGTCACAATGTAAGACTGTACAGCAAATTTCACAGTTCTTACATAAGCGGTTGCAGAGAAAATAGACTTTCGAAATTTTCGCGTAAACCAAGATGGCTGCCCGATCGTAAGATATACAGCCTCCATATTACGCACAATAGTGCTCACTATAGATGTCAATAAACATGGCAAAAATAAAGCATTTTTGTAAAACGGTTTTTGTTTTATTATTAATTTAAATATATCGTTAAGCAATTTTGAACAATTCAAAATGGCTGCCAAACCACATGACGTATCAACTTCTCTTAAACAAATCTGAATGTTACTCATAAGATAACTCTATAAACAAAATTTCAAGTCTGTCCCATAAGCGGTTTCGGAGAAGAAGATTTTTTATAGTTTTTAAAAATGGCACATACGAAACAAAATGGCCGCCAAGCTATGCAATGTATGGCTTTCAAATTGCACATACTAATGCTCACTAAAGACCTCTACAATTTGCAGAAGTTTCATGAAAATTTGCAAATGTTTTATTTCACAAAGGCGATTGCGCAATGCGAATTTTAACTGCAATATTGTCTTTAAGGGTTATGACTATGTGTAATCATGTGTCTATTACACTGTAATATTGTTAAATATTGTAAAACTAATATATAAAGTGCAAAACTACGCAATTAAATGGCGATAAAAAGGTTAATGTCTCACAGCAGCCATGTTGATTAAGGAAAAATCGCAGTTTGAACAAACTTGGTAGAGGACCTTGCAAGGAGCATATGTGCAAAATTGCGCGTCATTGCACTAAGCAGTTTAGGAGAAGAAGATGTTTGAATATTTTTGCAAAATGCAAGATGGCTGCCACATCATGTGACCAAGGCACTTCTCTTGAGCAATAGCAATTTCAGGTCATAGTAGCACTAAGCACAGCGAGTTTCAAAGTTGTAACATAAGCAGGTCTAGAGCTAAAGATTTTTAAGCGTTTGTCGAAATTTGTCGCAAAAAGCAATATGGCTGCCAGAGCATGTGACCTATGAGTTAAATTTTGCATGAGATGTAGCACAGCAATAGTCTGTACCCGCATACCTGATTTTAAGAGCTTTGCAAAAACAGTTAAGCAGTTATGGGCAATTGAATACGAAGCTTGGCGGAATAAAAATAATAATAATAATAATAATAATCCGAACAATAACAATAGGTTGTCCTGCAACTTTGTTGCTGGCCACCTAATTATGGATAGATATAGATTTCAAGTATGAACCTGTTTTTAATATCAAGACAAAAAAATACATGTTAGAGCATAGACACAAGATGATTTAACAATTATTAGATTTCATGAATATGTTAAGACATGTGTTAAATAATTAAATAACCTAAATGACTAATGTTTGTAATATTTCTTTTCTTTCTTTTTCAGAGTTTCATCTGTGATGAATTACCTTTTTCTTTGTTTTTTTTTGTCAATAAATTTATTTTCATACTATATATTTTTCAATTTATTTTTTTACATACATATTCTTTGACACATATCTCTATCACAGTAATATAAGAAGAAATATATTCATCTAATATTCTGACATGTAAACAAAATATTAGTCCCATAACTATTAAAGTCATCTATTTTACAAGCACATGCCTGATATCAAATATACTAATTAAGGTTAATGTATTGAATGTAAATAATCAACACAGCTTATTCAGATAATGTTAAAGTCAAGTATCTTACAAAATTTAATTTGGAGTTAAATACATCTATCTATGCTTCTATTGTGTGATTCATAGATGTTAAAATCATAAAATGTTTATGACGAGGATATGTAGTCTAAATTATACAGAACAACTTTGTTCATTTCACTCTTAAGAAATGAAAGTGTTTAATTTACATTAAAGTGACAGTGTAGTTGAATGTTAGATTTTCATTCTAATCTCTGTAATCTTCCTTAGGTATCCAAAAACATTCTTACTCTAAATATAGGTGTTAGGAATTATTGTTAGCAGGACCAGCGCCATCTTGTTCTTGGCTGCCATTTTGTCTTTGGCATCCATTTTGTCTGGCTAACAGTTATTTTAGTGGTGTATTCTTAGTGAGAAAAGATATATTTGTTATTAGGTTCTTAGAGCTAGTGTTGGCCTTGCAGATGTTCCTGGCAAAACGCCTGGAAAATATTATCTCTATAAGATGCTCACATAACCTTGTTCTAGGCCCTAGATGCATTTGTTATTATGACTATAGAAATATTGTTGTTCACAACTCTGCTTTACCTAATTATAATAATGAGTTTGTATTTTTCTTGACAAACATTGTGTAAAATGGCGCGGTCATAACGTGTCATCATGTTAACCCTGTATGCTGTAATTGTTGTCTATAAGATATGTTGTGTGTCTTTCAATATAGGAGAATAGTTTTAGACTTACTGCTACGTAGTCTGAAGTGCTGTTCTAAGGATATCCTTATCAAATAATATATTAATTTCCAGTTGGTACGGTTTGCCCGAGGCCTAGTGCTGACTGACACTCCCCCCCTGAAAACAACACCTAACAATTTGTTATTCGGCTTTAATTATTTTTTAGGTAATATTTTCGATTATCTGTAAATGAAAAGTAAGTTAATTTCACATTTATACCAAGCTATTGTATGCCATATTGATTACTTTTCACTGCTAGTGGAGTCATTTGAAGGGTCAGTTAACCATAGATATATCCAAAGATAATTTCTAGCAATTATACTCCTTACCTGTTGGATAGATATCACATATCTATATGTATTTTAATTCCCCTTTAGTTTATTTCTACAATGTTAACTCCACATATTCCTAATGGTTTTGTCCTTAAAGGGACATTCCAACAAAATTTCATTTAGTGATTCAGAGATAATACAAATCATCTTTTAAAACAACATTTAAATGTACTTCTATTATCTAATTATATTCAGTCTTTAGATATCCTTTGTTAAAGAAATAGCAATGCACATGGGTTAGACAATGACATAAGGCATCTATGTGCAACAACCAATCAGCAGCAACAGAGCCTATCTAGATATGGTTTTCAGGCAAGAATATCAAGGGAAAAAAGCTAATGAGATAATCAAACTAAATATGACGTTGTTTTAACATTGTATTATCCATCTAAATCAGTAAAGAACATATAGCTTAATGTCACTTTAAGGTAAAGCTGTATAAATACAGCCATTTGAAGATATTTCATTCACAGTGGGGAAAACAATACAGAAGGTAATACAAATATGCTTGATTCTCATGTTATACTAAGTTTGAGAAAGGGAGGTGCATAGGATTATGATCAGCAAAGCATTACTGGGAAATATCTACTTAATTGTGACTGGCCAACAATGCATATTTACAATGTTTAGACAGATGTATTTAGATCAAGTTCCAGATTGCATATTAGCTCATTAAAGGGACGGTAATTCAAAAGCGTTTCTTTCTGGATTCCTAAATAAAATATAATTTTAAACATTAAAATTTAATTCTATCATCGATTTTAATTCATTCTTTTGATATTATTTCCTTTACAAAAATATCTAGATATGCTCAGTATCTGAAGATTGGTGGGTGCACAGAGATGCCTTGTGTGATTGGCTCAACCATGTGCATTTAAGTTTCTTCTTTTAAGGATATCAAAAGAATATTCGAAATTGATAGTCACATTTTAAATGATAAAAATGTATTCTCTCTCTGGATCATTTTAAGAAAATATTTGGGTGTAATATCCCTTTAAGAATAAAGACGCCATTGCACAATAACATTCGTGAGCAGTTCAGACAAATACAAGCTCGAGGTTTATTTACTAATAATGAACAAACATTTAGTTTAATATTTATAAACATATTATCCAAGTTCCGGCCATTATAACTAGAAATTACACATTTCTGAAATATAGTGTGGGAAACGTATCTTGCAACACGAGTTTCGCATCTTTAAAAAGTTCTAGTCTAATGCCACGCAATAGCACACAATCGATGTGCATTATAAATACGTTTAATAGAGCAATGTCAATACTTCACAATAAGTCATGAGATTTATTTAAAAATAAAAAAAATACATACTATGTTTACTTTTTATTAATAAAATTTATTGGTATTAAAGAACCTAATCGATATTAAACATTGAAATGTGTAAAACATTTACTAATGTGACTGGATAATATTTACAAAAAAACAAATGTCGTCTTAATATATTAATATTTAATGGATCACTTATATTACATCTGTGTCACACATATCCGCATAACAGTCCCATGAATTACAAATAAGTCTACATGAAAAATGTAGTAACAGCACCATCTGGAGGTATGTGTATGGAAGTTACTAAGATATGAAACAATAAGGAACAACCAATCAGAGTTCATCGCACAAACATAACTTGAGTCAGTATGGTCTCACAGACATGATAACAAAATTTCAATATTTTATCCAATCAGATGTACAGATACCATGTCATGTGGTGCATCTCTGTTTTACTTCACCATATAAAAGTCCATTACACGTTGCCATTTTTGTCAGTTCTCTAATGCCTGCTGGCATATATATATATATATATATATATACTGTATATATATATTATATATTATTATATATTCTCTGTTCGAGGGACTAGCAGGCATGATGTCTCCCAGGTTCACCAAGCCGTAGAGTGCTGCAGTGGTCAACGCCATCGAGGACTTCTATCCTCAGCTGTTTGGGAACAAGAAGAAGTCGACAAAGCAGAGCATTAAGAAGGTCCTCTGGGGGTTTATCACCAATTATGTTAATTTGGTGTGTGGCTTCCAGAGGACCACAGATCAAATCATGTGGAGGTTTGGGGATATGAGGGTGTGTCTAAGCAAGAAAGTCGACCTCATAAGGGAGTCCGTCGGAGGGAAGGAAAGAAAGTTCCACCCCCACAGAAACTGTACCTACTCACTTATGAGGTGACTTTACGCAACCTCCTCAATCTCCGGGTCCCCCGCAGATTTAGATCATCTCGCTCCTCGGCTTCTTCTTCTTCTCTCCCAGCTGCTGGATCTGAAAGTCCTGACCCGGAGGCCAGTGCAGCTGCTTCTCCATCCGGTGGCCTGGGAGAAGAAAATCTAGAGGCTGAACCAGGTAAATATCAGACTTCATATAATATATTAATATTTGAATATATATTTAAGCAATGTGTATATAGTCATATATTTAACCTATATAGATCTCACAATACACGCTACATATGATGTTTAGATATCTGAATTTAGATTTGTCACACATGAAATATGAATGATGTTTCTTGCGCTCTCCAGAATATGCGTTGCAGAGGGAAAATGAAATTGTGCATCCGTGAAATCCCTATAATCCGTCATTTTATACATTGACTATCGAATCATTCCCTTAGTTCTAAATATTAATTGTTATCATTCAATATTAACAAATATACGATTATAATCTCGTAGTACATCCAATTGGAAATATATTTGAAGTCTTTAGAAATGATACTCATCACACTACTATATCCAAATCAATTCAGAATCACGGATGCGCAATTCCGCTTTGAATCATTGCGCAATGATCCCGAAAGATAGAATTGCGCACACACGTGAACATGTGTTTGCTGGAACAGTGGCATTGCTTGAGACATGTTGGTCAAATTACGGATGCGCAATTCCGCTTTGAATCATTGCGCAATGATTCCGAAAGATAGAATTGCGCACACACGTAAACATGTGTTTGCTGGAACAGTGTCATTGCTTGAGACATGTTGGTCAAATCATGGATGCGCAATTCCGCTTTGAATCATTGCGCAATGATTCCGAAAGATAGAATTGTGCACACACGTGAACATGTGTTTGCTGGAACAGTGGCATTGCTTGAGACATGTTGGTCAAATCACAGATGCGCAATTCCGCGTTGAATCATTGCGCAATGATCCCAAAAGATAGAATTGCACACACGTGAACGTGTTTTTGCTGGAACAGTGGCATTGCTTGAGACATGTTGGTCAAATCACGGATGCGCAATTCCGCCTTGAATCATTGTACAATGATCCCGAAAGATAGAATTGGGCACACACGTGAACATGTGTTTGCTGGAACAGTGGCATTGCTTGAGACATGTTGGTCAAAACCACAGTCAACAACATAAAAGAGAGAAAATAAGAGTACATGATCTCTTTATTTATCCATTAATTTAGTAAACAATGAACTCACGTGAATACAAATATCATTTTAATTTGTCAATTAGAATATAAA
The DNA here is from genome assembly GCF_027579735.1 of Bombina bombina. Lineage (NCBI taxonomy): Eukaryota > Metazoa > Chordata > Amphibia > Anura > Bombinatoridae > Bombina > Bombina bombina. Next base: position 41,217,552 of record NC_069502.1, read on the forward strand.
AATCTGATTGTTCGTGTCCATGGCCTGATTTGTATTAATGATATCCAATCCAGATTGAATATTTTACAGATATGGATGTTGTTGCTGGAACCTCAAGCCCGTGTTCGTCACAGCATGGTATGTCTCATTTTAATTTACCTTTGTCTTACAAACTTGGACATAACATTACATAATCCATTCACATTGATCTATATTCCTAGGGATACTCTAATTATCTTGTATTGTTATTTTCAAAGAAGAATCACAAATTACAGTTGGGATTACATTGTAATCCAAATCGCAATTTATGAGTATTTGAACATATTCCTTTGATTCTTGATATCTTCATTTTAATGTAATCTTAGGGTCATGGCCAATTTATATTCTGCCCCTGGGTAGTGTTTTATATTTTTTGTTTACATTTACACAACATCAACACATTTTTACATATGTGCAGATTAGAGAAATATACTTCTCGTATGCTTTGAAAATGTATTCTTATCATTAAAGGGACATGAAAACCAACATTTAACTTTTATGATTTAGACACAACATGTGATTTTCAAAAACATTATAATTTTCTTCTATTATCTAACTTGCTTCAGTCTATTGTTATCCTTAATTGAAAATCATATCTAGGTAGGCTCAGGATCAGCAATGCATTACTGGGAGTAACCTGCTGATTGTTTGATGCACAAAATTGCCTATTTTCATTTGTGAAACACATGTCTTCAGATAACAGTAGTGCATAGTTGCACCTTAATAAAACTTTTAAAGACAAACTAGAAAACAAAAAATATATTTGATATTTTAGAAAAATCACATGCTGGATTCGAATCATGCAAATTAATACAATGACACATTTGGAGTTTTATGTCCCTTTAAGAGCAAAGGATAATTAAAGAATCCTGATGATATACTTAAATTACATATTTGATTGTAATTGCATGCTCAATCCCATTCATTACATCAACATATGGACTAGACAATTCATTAACAGCGACATTGTCAAATAAAGATATTTTAATATTTAATATTAAAGGGACACTGAACACCAATTTTATCTTTTGTGATTCAGATAGAGCATTCAATATTAATAAACTATCTCATTTACTCCTATATTAAAATTTTCTTCATTCTCTTGGTATCTTTATTGGAAATGCAAGAATGTAAGTCTAGATGCTGGTCCATTTTTGGTGAACAACCTGGGTTGTTCTTGCTGATTGGTGTATACATTCACCGACCAATAAACAAGTGCTTTTCATGGTTCTGAAAATAAATATTGATTAGCTGCCTTCTTTTTCAAAGAAAGAAAACAAGAGAACGCGGACAAATTGATAATAGGAGGAAATTAGAAATATGCTTAAAAATGCATGCTCTATGTGAATCACAAAATTAAAGATATGGGTTCAGTGTTCCTTTAATAATAAATATATTCATTAATCCTTACACTGTTTGGATGAACCAATATTGATATCTATATCACATATTCCCTCTTGGACTTCCTTTATATATATACAGGGAGTGCAGAACTATTAGGCAAGTTGTATTTTTGAGGATTAATTTTATTATTGAACAACAACCATGTTCTCAATGAACCCAAAAAAGTCATTAATATCAAAGCTGAATAGTTTTGGAAGTAGTTTTT
>NC_069502.1:41224178-41374178 GCF_027579735.1 Bombina bombina
TAAATATGCTTTATTTTTTTAAAAAAAAGGATACCTTTTTATTTTAGTACTGGCAGACTTTCTGCCAGTACTTAAGATGGCGGGACAATTGTGGGGTGAGGGAGGGAAGAGAGCTGTTTGGGAGGGATCAGGGGGTGTGATGTGTCAGGTGGGAGGCTGTGCTCTACACTAAAGCTAAAATTAACCCTGCAAGCTCCCTACAAGCTACCTAATTAACCCCTGCACTGCCGGGCATAATACACGTGTGATGCGCAGTGACATTTTGCGGCCTTCTAATTACCAAAAAGCAACGCCAAAGCCATATATGTCTGCTATTTCTGAACAAAGGGGATCCCAGAGAAGCATTTACAACCATTTATGCCATAATTGCACAAGCTGTTTGTAAATAATTTCAGTGAGAAACCTAAAATTGTGAAAAATGTAAAAAAAAAATTATTTGATCGCATTTGGCAGTGAAATGGTGGCATGAAATATACCAAGATGGGCCTAGATCAATACTTCGGGTTGTCTACTACACTACACTAAAGCTAAAATTAACCCTAGAAGCTCCCTACATGCTCCCTTTTTAACCCCTTCACTGCTGGGCATAATACATGTGTGATGCATTTTGCGGCCTTCTAATTACCAAAAAGCAACGCCAAAGCCATATATGTCTGCTATTTCTGACCAAAAGGGATCCCAGAGAAGCATTTACAACTATTTATGCAATAATTGCATAAGTTGTTTGTAAATAATTTCAGTGAGAAATCTAAAGTTTGTGAAAAAAATTGTAAAAAAGTGAACGATTTTATTTATTTGATCGCATTTGGCGGTGAAATGGTGGCATGAAATATACCAAAATGGGCCTTGATCAATACTTTGGGATGTCTTCTAAAAATATATATATATATACATGTCAAGGGATATTCAGGGATTCCTGAAAGATATCAGTGTTCCAATGTAACTAGCGCTAATTTTGAAAAAAAGTGGTTTGGAAATAGCAAAGTGCTACTTGTATTTATTGCCCTATAACTTGCAAAAAAAGCAAAGAACATGTAAACATTGGGTATTTCTAAACTCAGGACAAAATTTAGAAACTATTTAGAATGGGTGTTTTTTGGTGGTTGTAGATGTGTAACAGATTTTGGGAGTCAAAGTTAAAAAAAAGTTGTTTTTTTTTTCATTTTTTCCTCATATTTTATATATTTTTTTTAGTAAATTATAAGATATGATGAAAATAATGGTATCTTTAGATAGTTCATTTAATGGCAAGAAAAACAGTATATAATATGTGTGGGTACAGTAAATGAGTAAGAGGAAAATTACAGCTAAACACAAACACCGCAGAAATCTAAAAATAGCCCTCGTCCTTGAGGAAAAAAATTTAAAAATGGCCTTGTCCTTAAGGGGTTAATATATTCATGAAATGTTACATGAAAAATTGTAGTGAACATTCTGAGTTTAAAGGATCTATTACATCTTCTAAGTAATTATATTTGATTAAAATCAATCAATAACTTAAAACCTAGTCATTATTGTGACTTTGTATCAATATTTTATGATAAAAATAATCCAGACTTTAACTAATGTATAATCTTTATTTCTTTCAACACAATAATATTTATTGATATCACATCTGTCTTGAATAAGTGACACGTTTGATCAATACATGTGTCATTATTGTTATTCCAAATAAATCTTTTAACTTATCTGAAAACATCCCTGACATATGTATTTCTCATGTGTCCCTTTTTAAATGGTAAAGATGGACACCATAGCTATAGGTAACATATAATGTATAACCAATCCAGATTTTCATAATGTATCTCGTAGCATTATTTCTCATTTAAAGGGACATGAAACACAATAATCCAAAGATTAAAATTCAATGTGAAAATGTATTTCAAATTGCAATGTCGTACATAATCGTGTAACATAAAATGTTGTTTTCATGTCTATTTAAACCTTGCTGCTTGCTAAATAGTTAATAATCCTCTGCTTCTAATGAAATATATCCTTAGTACCAACAATGGATTCTATTTCATATATCACAGTATTACGTTATTTAGCATGACATTCATAGCTGCCAATATAGCACATACTAGTTTTTTAAATATAAATATGTTTCTTATTGACATGCAAAGCTGTAAAATGAGTCCTTGTATTTGCTGACATTGTTACATGATCTCTGATGCGCCATGTTGCTTAAGACGTCACATGCCAAGCTGTAAAATGAGTCCTTGTATTGGCTGATGTTTTTACGCGATCTCGGATACGCCATGTTGCTTAAGACATCACATGCCAAGCTGTAAAATGAGTTCTTGTATTGGCTGACGTTTTTACGCTATCTCTGATGTGCCATGTTGCTTAAGACGTCACATGCCAAGCTGTAAAATGAGTTCTTGTATTGGCTGACATTTTTACACGATCTCGGATGCGCCATGTTGCTTAAGACGTCACATGCCAAGCTGTAAAATGAGTTTTTGGATTGGCTGATGTTTTTATGCGATCTCGGATGCGCCTTTGATTGGATGCCGTTTTTTACACGATCTCGGATGAGCCTTTGATTGGATCAAGGATGTGCCATGTTGCTTAAGACATCACATGCCAAGGTGTTAAATCTGTCTGATTGGATTACGTAGTCCAGCAATATTTTGCACCTAATCCACATTTTAAAACCATGGCGAGTATGTATTGTGTCAATCATGTACATTGTTGAACCATAGATGATAAAGAACACAAAATATCTTTTGATGGCTGTCTCGTTGAATAAACGAATGAAAGAAATATGTTTTCCTGCATAAGATATTTTGAGGCAAGTGCAAATCCATGAATATACTCCATCTTGTTTAATATGTTTGTCAACAATATTTTCATTTTTATAAATAATTACTGTGTTGTGTTGAATTTTCTACAAATCTAATTCCTAAAGATGCGCTATTGTATTTGAATCAAGTAATCGATATGCATTGACTTTTATCATATGCTAAATATATAAGATGCCTACTTATTCTAGATGTTATGTTGTGGTATTTTTTCTTAAAGGGACATTATACACTCATTTTTACTTAGCATATATGTTTTGTAGATGATCTATTTATATAGTCCGTATTTTTTAAAAAAATGTATATTTTTGCTTATGTTTAAATACCATTGCTGTGATTTTCTGACTCCTAACCAAGCCTCAAAGTTTGATGTGACTATCATCAGCTACCTTCTCCAGCTTGCTCCTGTTTGTGTAAAGGGTCTTTTCATATGCAAAGGAAGGGGGATTGTCTTATTTCCCACTTGAATTGGGCTTTCCAGCTAACATTTCTACATAGCTAAACAGATTTTCTAAGTAAGTCTTTAAACCGTTTTCTCATGGATTTTTATATCAGTATCTGGGCATCTTGTTCTTTATAGTAGTGTCTATTACATGCAGTTCTCTGAAAATGAGTGTATACTGTCCCTTTAATATCAATGCTCAGTATTGTGTCATGCATGAGTTCCACATTGTTGATCTCCAAATATATTAGTGTGAATATATATTTCTAAAGTAACTCTTATAAGGACCTGAAACCATATTCCTTCTAAATGAAATGTATTTCTTAAATAATTCAAACACAATAATGTATCTTTAAGAAAATAGACTTTATTTAACACGTCAATAGAAATATGGCATACAGGCTTAGTATCCTATTCCAATATTTTCTTGTTTGAACAAGTACATGTAGATATACCAACAATCCCTAAGGATTAGTATATGTTAGCATATGTTCTTGTTTAAAGGGACAGTCAAGTCAAGCAAAACAGTAATGATTTTAATTTCCAAAAATGCAATTTTTATAAAAGATATCTCAAACGTTTATCACCAATTTATCTTAGTTATCTTGGTATTGTTAGTTGATAGCTAAACCTAGGAGGTTCATCTGCTCATTTCTTAGAGCTTGAAGAGTGCATCTAATCTGAATGCATTTTGACCACTAGAGGTCATTATTTTTTGATTTTCATATAGAAAACATTGAGCTCATGCAGTATAGTTACCCTGGATTGATCAGTGATTGGCTGAAATGCCGGTCTGTCAAAAGAACAGAAATAAGTGGTAATTTTTCAGAGGCATAGATACAAGGTTAATCACAGAAGTAAAATGTGTATTTCTCTAAGTCTTGTTTTTCCAAACTTGATAATGCGTAATAAAGTGTTTTCTTTGTAACCAACAATAATTAATGTTATGACTGTCCCTTTAAGTTGTGTTGGCATTCAAACAGTGATATGCCAACATGTATAATTGTAATGGTAATTTTGTTTGAGATTAGGGAAACAGTTTGGTCATCACATCACAGAAACCAATCAATGTAATCAACAAGGATAGGTATGTGATAATGTGGTCTCCACACACTTGTAAACCACACTCTGCAAACAATCTGCCTCCATGGACCCGGTCCCATAGAAGCAGATTATATACAGAGTGTGGTCCACAAGTGTAAGAAGAACACATCATCACATACCTATCCATTACACATTAAATAAATAAAAATATACCAAAAAATACTTCCTTCCTCTTCCTTCCCCTCTTCCCATGAGACTGAGGCTCGGGGGGGGGGCAACTGTCCCCTCTGATGAGTTCTCATCGGAGATGTTTGGGGAAGAGGGGAAGGAGGAGTACTGGGATCACCCGGCTGAGGAAGAGATTGAGGAGGAGATGGAGGAGGGCCAGGATCATATGGCCCAGCAGCAGATGGCCCAGGATCAGATGGCACAGGATCAGATGGCCCAGCAGCAGATGGCCCAGGATCAGATGGCCCAGCAGCAGATGGCCCAGCAGCAGATGGTGCATTATGCGCCTCCCGGAGAACCTGCAATATGTCTTTCATAGTATGCAAGATCTCTCTTTGGTCTTGGATAAGCTGTCTTTGGTCTTGTCGAATCTCATTAATTGCTTCCGTCAGCTGCATTCTGCTTTCCGTATTTTCTTTCCGGGAGGCACACATCTATTCCATAAAATCTCTTAATATCTGCACCTCTGCTATCTCCTCCTGAGTAGCTGCTGGTGCACGGTGGGCTGCTGGTGCATGGTGGGCTGCTGGTGCAGGAGGGGCTGCTGGTGAAGGAGGGGCTGCTGCAGGGATCTCTTCTACAGTGGGGGTTTCTTCCGAGGATGAGGATAGAGGGATATCTTCCATGTCTCCCCGAGGTGGTGAGTCATCTCCACCACTCTCATACCTGGGTGAAGGAGGAGCCTGTGGTTGCTCTGCTGCCTCCTCCCCAGACTATGTATATTGTAAAAAGAAAGAAATCGATATATTAGCACAGTTCCGAATAAAGATGTAAATGCTTTTGCTTACAATATATTTACAAAGGCAGCCTCATTAATCCACTTTCAAATATATCAATACAATTTCTGCATTTTCCAAACCGTGTTTCTGATATCTATATGGTCAATCTGAATGTGTTTTTGCGTTTGTTTTCAGTCTGTTTAAATGCACACCTAATCTGTAGACTAGATACTAATGTTTTATTTTTATTTCACAGCTAAATTTGTATTTATTTTAACTAGTTAGACTAGCTAGTAAATAGTTATTAACTATTTAATAGCTACCTAGTTAAAATAAATACAAAGTTGCCTGTAAAATAAAACCTAACTTGCCTTACACTAACACCTAACATTACAATAAAATAAAACAATTAAATTAATCAAATATAATTATCTAAATTACAAAAAAATAAACACTAATTACACAAAATAAAAAAAAAGAAATTATCAAATATAAAAATGAATTACTCCTAATCTAATAGCCCTATCAAAATAAAAAAGCCTCCCCAAAATAAAAAAACCCTAGCCTACACTAAACTGCCAATAGCCCTTAAAAGGGCCTTTTGCGGGGCATTGCCCCAAAGAAATCAACTCTTTTACCTGTAAAAAATAATACAAACAACCCCCAACAGTAAAACCCACCACCCACACAACCAAACCCCCCAAATAAAATTCAGTCTAAATAAACCTAAGCTAACCATTGCCCTGAAAAGTACATTTGGATGGGCATTGCCCTTAAAAGGGCATTTAGCTCTTTTACATTGCCCAAAACCCTAAGCTAAAAATAAAACCCACCCAATAAACCCTTAAAAAAAACCTAACACTAACCCCCAACGATCCACTTACAGTTTTCGAAGACCAGACATCCATCCACATCCAGGCGGCAGAGGTCTTCATCCAATCGGGCTGAAGTCCTCACCGAAGCCGGCAGAAGTCTTCATCCAAGTGGGCAGAAGTCTTTATCCAGACGGCATCTTCTATCTTCATCCATCCGGCGCCCAGCGGGTCCATCTTCAAGACATCCGGTGCGGAGCATCCTCTTCTTACAATGGTCACTGTAGAATTAAGTTTCCCTTAAGTGACGTCATCCAAGATGGCGTCCCTTACATTCCGATTGGCTGATAGAATTCTATCAGCCAATAGGAATTAAAGGGAAAAAATCCTATTTGCTGTTGCAATCAGCCAATAGGATTGAGCTTTCATCCTATTGGCTGATCCAATCAGCCAATAGGATTGAGCTCGCATTCTATTGGCTGATTGGAATAGCCAATAGAATGCAGGCTCAATCCTATTGGCTTATTGGATCAGCCAATAGGATGAAAGCACAATCCTATTGGCTGATTGCAACAGCCAATAGGATTTTTCCCCTTTAATTCCTATTGGCTGATAGAATTCTATCAGCCAATCGGAATGTAAGGGACGCGATCTTGGATGATGTCACTTAAAGGGAAACTTCATTCTACAGCGGCCATCATAAGAAGAGAATGCTCCGCACCGGATGTCTTGAAGATGGACCCGTTCCGTGCTGGATGGATGAAGATAGAAGATGCCATCTGGATGAAGACATCTGCCCGCTTGGATGAAGACTTCAGTCGGCTTCGATGAGGACTGCTGCCCGCTTGGATGAAGGATTCTGCTGCCTTGATGAGGATGGATGTCCAGTCTTTGAAAACTGTAAGTGGATTGTCGGGGGTTTAATGTTTTTTTTAAGGGTTTATTGGGTGGATTTTAATTTTAGCTTAGGGTTTCAGCACCATAAAAGAGCTAAATGCCCCTTTAAGAGCAATGCCCATTCACATGTCCTTGTCAGGGCAATGGGGAGCTTATTTTTATTTAGAAGGATTTTTATTTGGGGGGTTTGGTTGTGTGGGTGGTGAGTTTTACTCTTGGGGGGTTGTTTGAATGTTTTTTTACAGGTAAAAGAGCTGATTTCTTTGGGACAATACCCAGCAGAAGGCCCTTTTAAGGGCTATTGGCAATTTAGTGTAGACTAGGTTTTTATTTTATTTTGGGGGGGCTTTTTTATTTTGATAGGGCTATTAGATTAGGAGTTATTCGTTTTTATTTTTGATAATTTCGTTTTTTATTTTGTGTAATTTAGTGGGGGGGGGGTTGTAATTTAGATAATTTTATTTGATTAATTAAATTTTTTTATTTTATTGTAATGTTAGTTTTTAGTGTAAGGCAGCTTAGGTTTTATTTTACAGGTAACTTTCTATTTATTTTAACTAGGTAGTTAGTAAATAGTTAATAACTATTTACTAACTAGTCTACCTTGTTAAAACAAATACAAATTTAGCTGTGAAATTAAAATAAAACCTAAGATAGCTACACTGTAACTATTAGTTATATTGTAGCTAGCTTAGGTTTTATTTTACAGATAAGTATTTAGTTTTAAATAGCAATTATTAGATAATAATTGTAAGTTTTATTTAGATTTATTTTAATTATATTTTTGTTAGGGGGTGTTAGGGTTAGGGTTATGTTAAGGTTAGGGTTAGGTTTAGGGGTTAATATATTTATGTAGTGATGCAGGATGGCAGCGGTTTAGGGGTTAATAGGTTTTTATAGTGGTGACGATGTCGGGGAGCGGTGGAATAGGGGTTAATACATTTTTAAAGTGGCAGCGATGTCCTGAGTGGCAGATTAGGGGTAAATCATTTTATTTTAGTGTTTGCGATGCGGGAGGGCCTCGGTTTATAGGTTAATAGGTAGTTTATGGGTGTTAGTGTACTTTGTAATATTTTAGTTATGAGTTTTATGGTACAACTTATGTCTACTGTCAGCCGGCTAAATTATTTTTTCAAAACAATTTTGAACATGATTCTAATTACTTGTTTTGTGTCCCACAACAAACTCTGTAAATCCTGTACTAGAGGTTGCAAGATCGCATCCAACCACTCCGATAGATGTTCCATCTTGCAGGGATTTGTGAACCTTGGGCAAATGGTTAAATATCAGAGTGGTTGGATGTTTGACTAGTAGATATTCAGAAGTAGCTTGATCCAAAATGCCTAGCTCTTTGCCATTATCTATTAAATGAATTAGTTCCTTTTAGAATTTTGCAGTAGGATCCTGATCTAGAACATATAATCTTTAGATTTCTGCAAATGCTTTAGAGCTTCTTTTACATGGAACAAATGGTGTGATATTGCAGCGCTGAGAATTACCCTAAGCTGTGAAACACAAAAAGGGGTCTAACCAATCCCCTAAAAGGACAGATTCTAAAAACAATGGTAGTGATCACAGCGCCAAGATGGCCTAAGGGTAAATACACAAACACGTCGGGGAAGACTGAATAGATTTATTGTTTACAAAGTAGTACTGGTAAAATTAATACAATTAATAAAAACAGGAGTCTAAAACTAAAATCCAGACAAATTAGATTAACATAAAAATTAAAATCTAAAAATAAACACAAAAAAAATAATAAACACAAAAAATAAAAATAAAAAATAATAATTTACCAGTTGGTGGGGGAAATTGTTACATTAACCCCGCTGGCAACAATGTTAAGATAACTAAATGAATAGGCTAAAAAGTATAATATGTCACAATCATACAATGAGACCCTTCCCTAGAAGTTGGGTGTTCTGGGGTATGCCTAGCCGTGGGTGAGAACGGTTAAATACCACCTAATAAGTCAAACCGTTAAAGGATGGCAGCAATAAACGTTGGTGACACCGTTTAAGAGCCTGGATGGCTGATAAGTAAAGTGCTAGAGATGTAGCACAATAGATGTCAGTGGGGTTATGGATCCATATTTAAGGATTGGCCGCAGTGAAGATCCCGAAATTGGAGTGCTTGACAGTCGCCGCACTCTAATTGGAATCTCTGATGCTGACCCCTGACTACAAGGGAGTCTGTATATCCAGATTATTGCTAAGTGTATAACAAAAACTCAAACACTAAAAGGAGAATACAAGCGAAATAAGCAAAGTAAGCAAAATAAGCAATAATAACAATAAAAAATCCTAGCAATAATTACACAAATCTATACATCAGTGTATTAGTGAACCATGTGAGAGAGATGCAAATAAGTGATAGAAAATACTAGCACTAGTTACACAGACCGTGTACAATAATCAACAAAGCAAAAAAGTAAAAAAGTTAAAAAGTAAAAAAGTGTCGTTCAACAAAGGATAACAAAGAGCACTGCAGTGAAAAAAGTGTGAGTGAGCAAAGTCAGTTCAAAATCTGTGCCCATAAAAAATAAAAAACTGTGCACTAGCACTAAATAATCAAAAGAAGCTTCTATTGGGCCAAAAAAGAAAAAAGGTGAGGAAAAAATGATGAGGAAAAAATGAGAAATACAAAATTGGTTCAAACGTCAGTGTGTCAGTGAAAGAATAATAAACAGTATATTAGCCAATTATAAATGTTCCATTATAGGTCTTTTTCCATGTGAAAAAAGTAGTGGTAGCTGGAAGAGGATTATCCAGGAAATCCTTTGGAGAGTCCAGCTGTGTCTATGAGAATACCGTTGATCCCTAAAATCAAAAATAAAACATAGAGTGGCAAAGTTTTCCAAAAGGAGAATAATCAGAAAGATGCTTATCAATGTGTCGTCTACGCGTTTCGGTCCTCACAAGACCTTTATCAAGACTAATTCATTGGTAAGCTAAGCATCTTTATATAGGCCTACTAATTTGGTGACCGGAAGTAGCTCATTCTACTTCCGGTTTTCCGCTACTTACAATGGCTCTTATTTACTCTTTAGAGATAAACTTATGTGTTTGGCCCTTGATATTTTAATATTTTAATATTCTGCTAGTTGGTAATATATATTTGTCCTTATTATTACTTTTGTTTACCTGACATCGATTACATGATGTCACTTCCGGTTATTGTTACCAGGTGCAAGCAAACCCGGTTTCACTTCTGGTTGTCATTTATTGAGTTGACGAGGGAAAAGGGCTAAACCTTGTTATTTTCTTAATCTGTTGGCTTGAACACGATTTAGATCGCATACTCTCTGACTTGCTAATGTAGAATATAAAATCTAAATTATATATTAGCGACACCATCGTTATCTCCATACAAAGACCCAGAGACTGAAAAAATATATATAAAAAGGGGAATAAAGGAAATATATTAAAAATATATTGAAAGTATGTTAAACAATATTGGAATTGTAATAAGAGTATAAATATAGATATAGATATAAAGATATTAAAGAATAAATCATAAATAGTAGAAGACTCCCGGCATCTAGCCTGGGTTTTGCCGTAGTCCCCTTGATAGCTTAGAGTATCTAGTGTCTCGATTAGTTGAAAAATAGGGACAAATAGACTTATCAGTTGAACATTATGGACAGGGGACCGTTATCTAACTTATTGTGACACAAAATCGTTTATGTGTCTAAAGGTAGTAAATGTATGCTTAGTGGACTAATACGCATACAGAAGTTAATCTCCTAGATTATTAGCATCGTAATTCTTTTACATGTAATGGAACATCTTTATTTCAATCACCATACCGTTTTCGTATGGAGATGATTTTTGGAAAGCATTGACAATGGTGAGAAATTATCTAACATGTATACACTAATCACAATCAGGATAGGAGAATAGTACATGTCTCAGATGGTTGTTGCTCCTTAGAGAACAACAGTTCTGATCTATGGCTGAGGATGATAAAGAAAATAGGAGCATAATGGCTCATTGCTTGTTGGAGGTGTGTTGCCCTAGTTTCTGAGATTGAATTTCGAGTGTTACTAGAAAGGGCTAAGCGGATGCATCCTTTATCTATGCGTTGAGAATCTTAATTTCTAGATGGTAGCGTTGTTCAAAAATAGAATTAGTGTTCTGGACTAGTGGAGGGATTTATTTGGAAAAGCCGTAAGTTGATCACTAACAGTCGAGTCATGAACCTATAAGGTGTGTCTTGTTTGGAAAATATTTGTTTTAATAGAGGTAAGTGTAAAGTTCACATTCATAAGATAAGGGATGGTCAATTTAACCTTGTGGGTTCTCATTTGGGAGTGAGGTTATCAAGGTAGTTTGGTAAGAAAGGCGATTTTAGTATGGTGTTACATGTGAGAGGGGAACAAAAAATTATAGTCTGGTGTTAGTTATATCCAGTTGTATAATTTGGCGTTAATTAAATAGATAAGTGAGGTCCTCTCTGTTATTCAGACCTTTCGGGTGAAGGCAATCCATTAGAAAGATCCATTTGGATTCAGCTTTGAGCAGGGTCTTTTCAAAATCACCCCCTCTCCAATTTCTTATCACTTTCTGTATGCCCATAAATTTCATCTCTTGTATTTTGCCATTATGTTTGGTGACAAAATGTTTGTAAAGGATCGTATCTTTATCCTGTTTCTCTATTAGCCGGATATGCTCTCTTAACCTATCTCTGAGGCTTCTTGAGGTTTGGCCAATATATTGAAGGCCACAGGAACACTCTATGAGGTAGATGATACCTGTATCTTGACATCTGATAAGGTCCTTGATCTTAAATTCTTCTCCAGTCTGCGTTGATTTAAATGTCTTTGTTTTAGTGCCTCTTTTGCAAGCTTTGCAGCTTATGCACGGGAAGAACCCTTTAATTGGATCTCCTTGTAAACTTTGCATGCTGGATTTTTTCTTTTTTAGCAGGCTTGGAGCTAGTCTGTTTTTGAGATTCTCTGTTTTCTTGTACACAAAACTTGGTTGGTCTGGAAGTTTCTCTCCAATAATGTCATCATTTTTCAACAGGTGCCAGTGTTTCTTGAAGATTGTTTCCATAATGTGCCTATTACTGCAATATTCAGTAATCATTGGTACATTGAGGGTTTCTTCTGTTCCTTGTTTTCTCCTCTCTTTGTATTTTATTAGTTATTTCCTTTCCACCTTTCTTACTTCCTATATCTTAAGGTCCAGTTCTTCCTCTTTATAACCTCTTTCGATGAATTTTTCTTTCAGACGTATGGCTTGTTCTTCCCATTTTCCAATGTTAGAACAGTTTTTTCGAACTCTCAGGAGTTGGCTTTTGGGAATGTTCTTTTTCCACTTTTCATGATGGCAACTTTCGTAGTGTACGTAGTTGTTGCTATCAACTGTTTTAAAGTGTGTGCAAGTTTCCCATTTGTTGTTTTTCACTTCTATTTGTAGATCTAGAAAGACAATTTCCTTTATACTCCAAGTGTGGGTAAATTTGAGGTTCAGGCTGTTCTGGTTCATGATCTCGATCGTATATAGTAGATCTTGTATTGAGCCTTTCCAGATGATTAAAATATCATCTATGTATCTGCGGTAGAGGACCAGGTCCGCGCTCGCTGGGCAGGAGTCCCAGAAGATGCTCTCCCATTTTCCCATATACAGGTTAGCATAGCTGGGCGCGAACCTGGTCCCCATAGCTGTACCGCATATTTGTTGATAGTAGACCCCCTCGTTACAAAAATAATTATGCTGTAAGATGTATTGAATGCTATCCATTATGAACTTAGCCTGATCTTCTAGCATCTCTGGATCTTTCTTCAAAAACCAATTCACTGCTTCAAGTCCCTCTGTATGTGGTATGCTGGTGTATAGAGAAACAGGATAAAGATACGATCCTTTACAAACATTTTGCCACCAAACATAATGGCAAAATACAAGAGATGAAATTTATGGGCATACAGAAAGTGATAAGAAATTGGAGAGGGGGTGATTTTGAAAAGACCCTCCTCAAAGCTGAATCCAAATGGATCTTTCTAATGGATTGCCTTCACCCGAAAGGTCTGAATAACAGAGAGGACCTCACTTATCTATTTAATTAACGCCAAATTATACAACTGGATATAACTAACACCAGACTATAATTTTTTGTTCCCCTCTCACATGTAACACCATACTAAAATCGCCTTTCTTACCAAACTACCTTGATAACCTCACTCCCAAATGAGAACCCGCAAGGTTAAATTGACCATCCCTTATCTTATGAATGTGAACTTTACACTTACCTCTATTAAAACAAATATTTTCCAAACAAGACACACCTTATAGGTTCATGACTCGACTGTTAGTGATCAACTTACGGCTTTTCCAAATAAATCCCTCCACTAGTCCAGAACACTAATTCTATTTTTGAACAACGCTACCATCTAGAAATTAAGATTCTCAACGCATAGATAAAGGATGCATCCGCTTAGCCCTTTCTAGTAACACTCGAAATTCAATCTCAGAAACTAGGGCAACACACCTCCAACAAGCAATGAGCCATTATGCTCCTATTTTCTTTATCATCCTCAGCCATAGATCAGAACTGTTGTTCTCTAAGGAGCAACAACCATCTGAGACATGTACTATTCTCCTATCCTGATTGTGATTAGTGTATACATGTTAGATAATTTCTCACCATTGTCGATGCTTTTCAAAAATCATCTCCATACGAAAACGGTATGGTGATTGAAATAAAGATGTTCCATTACATGTAAAAGAATTACGATGCTAATAATCTAGGAGATTAACTTCTGTATGCGTATTAGTCCACTAAGCATACATTTACTACCTTTAGACACATAAACGATTTTGTGTCACAATAAGTTAGATAACGGTCCCCTGTCCATAATGTTCAACTGATAAGTCTATTTGTCCCTATTTTTCAACTAATCGAGACACTAGATACTCTAAGCTATCAAGGGGACTACGGCAAAACCCAGGCTAGATGCCAGGAGTCTTCTACTATTTATGATTTATTCTTTAATATCTTTATATCTATATCTATATTTATACTCTTATTACAATTCCAATATTGTTTAACATACTTTCAATATATTTTTAATATATTTCCTTTATTCCCCTTTTTATATATATTTTTTCAGTCTCTGGGTCTTTGTATGGAGATAACGATGGTGTCGCTAATATATAATTTAGATTTTATATTCTACATTAGCAAGTCAGAGAGTATGCGATCTAAATCGTGTTCAAGCCAACAGATTAAGAAAATAACAAGGTTTAGCCCTTTTCCCTCGTCAACTCAATAAATGACAACCGGAAGTGAAACCGGGTTTGCTTACACCTGGTAACAATAACCGGAAGTGACATCATGTAATCGATGTCAGGTAAACAAAAGTAATAACAAGGACAAATATATATTACCAACTAGCAGAATATTAAAATATTAAAATATCAAGGGCCAAACACATAAGTTTATCTCTAAAGAGTAAATAAGAGCCATTGTAAGTAGCGGAAAACCGGAAGTAGAATGAGCTACTTCCGGTCACCAAATTAGTAGGCCTATATAAAGATGCTTAGCTTACCAATGAATTAGTCTTGATAAAGGTCTTGTGAGGACCGAAACGCGTAGACGACACATTGGTAAGCATCTTTCTGATTATTCTCCTTTTGGAAAACTTTGCCACTCTATGTTTTATTTTTGATTTTAGGGATCAACGGTATTCTCATAGACACAGCTGGACTCTCCAAAGGATTTCCTGGATAATCCTCTTCCAGCTACCACTACTTTTTTCACATGGAAAAAGACCTATAATGGAACATTTATAATTGGCTAATATACTGTTTATTATTCTTTCACTGACACACTGACGTTTGAACCAATTTTGTATTTCTCATTTTTTCCTCATCATTTTTTCCTCACCTTTTTTCTTTTTTGGCCCAATAGAAGCTTCTTTTGATTATTTAGTGCTAGTGCACAGTTTTTTATTTTTTATGGGCACAGATTTTGAACTGACTTTGCTCACTCACACTTTTTTCACTGCAGTGCTCTTTGTTATCCTTTGTTGAACGACACTTTTTTACTTTTTTACTTTTTTGCTTTGTTGATTATTGTACACGGTCTGTGTAACTAGTGCTAGTATTTTCTATCACTTATTTGCATCTCTCTCACATGGTTCACTAATACACTGATGTATAGATTTGTGTAATTATTGCTAGGATTTTTTATTGTTATTATTGCTTATTTTGCTTACTTTGCTTATTTCGCTTGTATTCTCCTTTTAGTGTTTGAGTTTTTGTTATACACTTAGCAATAATCTGGATATACAGACTCCCTTGTAGTCAGGGGTCAGCATCAGAGATTCCAATTAGAGTGCGGCGACTGTCAAGCACTCCAATTTCGGGATCTTCACTGCGGCCAATCCTTAAATATGGATCCATAACCCCACTGACATCTATTGTGCTACATCTCTAGCACTTTACTTATCAGCCATCCAGGCTCTTAAACGGTGTCACCAACGTTTATTGCTGCCATCCTTTAACGGTTTGACTTATTAGGTGGTATTTAACCGTTCTCACCCACGGCTAGGCATACCCCAGAACACCCAACTTCTAGGGAAGGGTCTCATTGTATGATTGTGACATATTATACTTTTTAGCCTATTCATTTAGTTATCTTAACATTGTTGCCAGCGGGGTTAATGTAACAATTTCCCCCACCAACTGGTAAATTATTATTTTTTATTTTTATTTTTTGTGTTTATTATTTTTTGTGTGTTTATTTTTAGATTTTAATTTTTATGTTAATCTAATTTGTCTGGATTTTAGTTTTAGACTCCTGTTTTTATTAATTGTATTAATTTTACCAGTACTACTTTGTAAACAATAAATCTATTCAGTCTTCCCCGACGTGTTTGTGTATTTACCCTTAGGCCATCTTGGCGCTGTGATCACTACCATTGTTTTTAGCTTCTTTTACATGCTCTGATTAATTCATAACCACTACAGAGCCACCCTTATCGACGGCCCTTATCGCAATTTCAATATTAGAGCCCACTGTGTAACTCGGTCCTATATCTCACTAGAGTGCAGGTCTCCTTTGATTGGTGCTGGAGGTGGAGTGATAGCCTGTTTGCCCTATGCTCCGCTGTTTGCCCTATGCCCCGCTGTTTGCCCTATGCCCCGCTGTTTGCCCTATGCCCCGCTGTTTGCCCTATGGGTGCACATTTTTATTTTTGGCAATCAGGATAAACTATATTGATTCTCTAAATACAGGATTTTGAAAATGTAAGATATTATATTTAAAGAACAGGTAAAGAAGTTCAGAATCAAACAGCTGTGCTCAGGCGTATAGCCAGCCTGGCACTTCACACAATGGGGCATATTTATCAAGCTCCGTATGGAGCATGATGCCTCGTGTTTCCGCTCTGAGGCACGGACAGAAATCGTCAGAAATCAACCCGATCGAATACGATCAGGTTGATTGACACCCCCTGCTAGCGGCCGCAAATGTGCAGGGGGCGGTATTGCACCAGCAGTTCACAGGCGGTATTGCACCAGCAGTTCACAGGCGGTATTGCACCAGCAGTTCACAGGCGGTATTGCACCAGCAGTTCACAAGAACTGCTGGTACAATGATAAAATGCAGAGAGCGTATGCTGTCTGCATTTATCAATGTGCAGTGGACATGATCCGCTATATCAGATCATGTCTGCTCGCACAATCATAAAAAAAAAACTTCCTTTTGACCAGTGATAACTTTCTGCAATGTTCCTGTAGTTCCAGGAGCTTTCGC
Organism: Bombina bombina; assembly: GCF_027579735.1. Taxonomy (NCBI): domain Eukaryota; kingdom Metazoa; phylum Chordata; class Amphibia; order Anura; family Bombinatoridae; genus Bombina; species Bombina bombina. Next base: position 41,240,887 of record NC_069502.1, read on the forward strand.
CTGTCTGCTGCTTGATAAACAGGGAAGCAGCTCTGTAATAGGGATTCTTCACTATCTCAGAAGCCAGGATTTAGATATATGCTACAGTCTCCAGTTCCCTAAGACACAGCCTTGTTTGCACAGTCTCTTTTATTGCCTATTTTATATCTGTCCCTATTTGTCTTCAGTAGGAAAAACAGACCGGGGTAACTTTCCAAACATTTAAAAAAAAAAATATATATATATATGCTGCGCTTCTCAACTCCAATAAAGTAATATCACACAAAATTAAATATTAACCTGTAAATACACAAATATGAATTGTCCCATATAAATGGATAGAGAATAACTTTGGATAAACCCAAAATAAAAACGAACCTGAGAGCAAGTGAGTTGCTGATTGGGATGAGATTTTAGGAATGTCTTTCCACCTGTAGATTATGTTGGCTCATAAGAAAACGTAGTAATGTTTCCAAAGTTCAGCCTCAGGTGATGATGTTTGTGGATGCTGCTCAATACCGTAGAGAGGACTGTGATCCCCCTCCCAGAAGATGCTAAAAAGACAGAAAACAAGAGAAGAGCACAAAACCACTCTAAGGGGCCTAGTTATCAAGCCGTCAACCTCAAATACGCTGGAATTCCGCAGCGTATTTGTGGCGAGGCTGATTCGCCTTAGTTATCAAAGGCTTCAGACCGGCAAAAGTAGAATTTTGTGACGTAAACTTCGATCCGCCGGACTCCGTCCGACACAGATCGATTCTTACGTCACTCCAGATGTTCCGCACACAAGTGCGGCACAATCTGACTACTTTTGCTAGTTATCAAAAAACTAGCAGGTATGCTCGGCACTTTTCCGGCTCAGCGTACCTGGTTTTCAAACCGCCAGCCTGGAGGCGGCGGATCCCATAGGAATCAATGGGAGTCTGACCATAGCGAAAGTACAAGTTTGCTGCTGACAGACATCCCATTGATTTCTATGGGAGCTGTCTACACCTAACACCCTAACACATACCCCGAGTCTAAACACCACTAATCTGCCCCCCTACACCGCTGCAACTAAATAAAGTTATTACCCCCTAAACCGCCGCTCCCGGAGCCCACCTCAAGCTACTCTATCCCTATTAACCCCTAAACCGCCGCTCCCGGAGCCCACCACAACTATAATAAAAGTCTTAACCCCAAAACCGCCGCTCCCGGAGCCCACCGCCACCTACATTATACCTAGTAACCCCTATCCTGCCCCCCCTATACCGCCGCCCTCTGTAATAAAGTTATTGACCCCTATCCTGCCGATCCCGCACCTCGCCGCAAATAAATAAATAGTTTAACCCCTAAACCACCGCTCCCTGAACCCGCCGCAACCTATCTTAAATTTATTAACCCCTATCCTGCCCCCCCTACACCGTCACCACCTATAATAAATTTATTAACCCCTATCCTGCCCCCACTACACCGCCGCCACTGTAATAAATTTATTAACTGAGTTTTATCCAAAGAATTCTAGGGGGCCTTTAGTAAATGCATTTCAAAAAGCAGTTCAGGCAGATATATTGCGGCTAGAAAGAGATACTGACAATATCAGCATTGTAGTCATGAACAAGACTAGCTATTTCAGTGAAGCCTACAGACAGCTGTCTGATAGAGGCACATATCGTCTATTGAGTAGCAATCCTACTAATATTTTCAAACATAGTCTTAAACAACTAATTGCTGATGGAATTACCTTGGGAGTTTTCAAAGAACAAGATATGAATTCCCTGTTACCTGAAAATCCAATATGTCCCATATTCCATCATGTACCTAAAATACATAAGAGTCTAGATTCTCCACCGGGTAGACCCATAGTGGCTGGTATTGGTTCCTTGTTTGAACCATTAGGAGAATGGTTAGATTCTATACTACAGCCTATTGCCACCTCACAACTTAGTTACCTTAGAGATAGTTCACATCTCCTAAATACATTAGATAACATTAACTGGCAATCTGACTTCACTTGGGTCGTCATAGACATAACCTCCTTATATACCTCTATCCCGCAAAGTTTGGGTATACAGGCAGTTGAATTTTTCTTGCATATGGACTCTAATTTGGAATCCCCTACTATTGAATATGTTTGTGAGGTATTGAGATTTCTTTTGTCACATAATTACTTTTTATTCGACAACCAATATTATTTACAGACATGTGGCACAGCCATGGGGGCTAAATATGCACCCTCATTTGCTAATATTTTTGTTGCCTGGTGGGAGTTATTATATGTGTATACGCCAACGAACCCTTGGTGTGAAGACATAGAATTACTGGTACGCTATATAGATGACCTTCTTTTCATAGTCAAAAAAACAGTTGATGATACACTGTTTCATGAATTCATTGACTTTTGTAATAACAATGAAATGGGTCTAAAATTTACTGGGGTCTTTAATAGAGTAAGTGTGAATTACTTGGACTTAACCCTTCAAATTATTGATAACCATATAGTGACCAAAACATTCAGAAAAACCACAGCTGGCAACACAATACTTCATGCCACTTCACAACATCCACAACATCTTATTGAATCTATACCCAAATCACAATTTTTAAGACTCAGACGCAACACCAAATCTGATGAGATCTATGAACAACAGTCCATAGAACTCAGAAATAGATTAACTAGAAGAGGCTATAAGTTTCAGAAGTTAGAAAAATGCAGAAAAATGGTTAGTACTCATCAACAAAATGTTCTATACACTAGGCCTAAGGAAAACAGCTTTGAAGACTCAATAGTATTCACGACTGAATACAGTCAGCAGTATCAGGATATAATTAATATCTTAAAAAAGCATTTACCAATACTGGCCACTGATGATGTACTTGGTGAATATATTCATAAATTCAGATTTGTCCCAAAAAAGTCTAAAACACTGGGTCAAATACTATCTCCTAGTATGGTTAAAAATACTCCCCAAGGTACTTCAAAAAACTGGTTGTCCAAAAAAGGCACTTATAAATGTGGGGCCAAAATATGCTATGCGTGTCCTAACATCCTACAGGGTGACACTTTTCACTGTTCTGCTGATAACAACATTTATAAGATAGATTTTTATGCCAATTGTTCCACTCAATATGCGATTTACCTACTTACATGCAAACTTTGTTTCTGCCAATATGTAGGTATGACATCACGCAATGTCAGAACCAGACTCAATGAACATATTAGGGATACTAAAAACTATGAGTCTGATTCTGCTGTTGCCAACCATTTTAATTATGTTCATTTTTCTAATCAAGCGGAATTGGCTTTGCAAATCATAGACATAGCAATAGTTCCCCCTAGAGGAGGTAATAAGTCCAAGATATTAGAGAAGAAAGAATTATATTGGATTTTAAAACTTAAAACACGCCATCCTATTGGCATGAATAGGGAATGTGATATCAGTTATTTTATTGATAACTAGACTAAGCTTGGTTATCAATGCCTGATATCTATGACTTGAAACCTGCCGCTCATTTGCCTTTTCACCTTTTCTTAGCTTAACATTACTGTGCTTCAGCAAATTGTATCATGTCTAACATTAGGTTCTCCTCTAGCCAAAATATAGAAAACTGCATTATTTAAGCTTTTTCTTAATATAAGGTATACATTCCTTTATCTTAGAAAATTACAGTATATATATGTTTTGATTTAGCTTAATTTTCTTCAATTTTTTTCAATATTTGGTTTTCGAATTTTTTATCTTGATGCATGTAATAGCTTTATTATTAGCTCCTACACTCTGTGACTGTGTACACTGTAATTTTGTTTATCAATTGTTGATTTCAATTGTCCTGTATCTATTCAGCACTATCTATGTTTTTAACCTGTTTTTATTTGGCTGCTGAAGGGTTAACCTTTTTTCTAATTAGCCTATAAATAGTCTAGGTTGTAACATAGACAATAGTCTATGAGTAAGCGCCACTAGGGGGCGCGAAACGCGTAAGACCTTGTTTGTGCTGTTTCCCCTGCCTGTCAGTCTGCCTTTTAACATGGCTAAGTGCCTCCAATAAAGACTTTTTGTTTTTTACCATTTTGTTTGTGGGTCTGAGTAGTAGTGCCTGCCGCCTCCTCTTCTTCGTTAATAACTTTATTACAGAGGGCGGCGGTACAGGGGGGGCAGGATAGGGGTTACTAGGTATAATGTAGGTGGCGGTGGGCTCCGGGAGCGGCGGTGTAGGGGTTAATACATTTATAAGACTTACGGCGGGGTCTAGGAGCGGCGGTTTAGGGGTTAATACATTTTTAATAGTTGCGGCAGGGTCTAGGAGCGGCGGTTTAGGGGTTAGTAACTTTATTTAGTTGCGTGGGGGCTCCGGGGGCACCGGTATAGGGGTTAGAGCAGTGTAGTTTAGTGTGAGTGCTTAGTGACAGGCTAGCAAGAAAGCTGTCAAACAGCCGAAGAGCAGCGAGATCGGATGAGTGATAACTCTCACAGGCCGCTGCTCATCGCCCCACGGCTTTTTGACAGCTTTTTTTGATAACTTAGGCGTATTTTTTCAGGTCCGCGGCGGCGAAGGTAGGCGAGCTTAGGCGGGCAAATTGGGCCGGCGAAGTCAGAAAAGTTGACGGCTTGATAACTACCCCCCTAAGAGTAAAAGTTTTTAATTGAACAATTAAACGCAAGTAAAAAACAAACGTACCAAACGTTAAAATAAATTGTGCACAAAATGTATATCTTATCACCAGTTTGCCAGGTGAGAGCTCTCACCCAGAGAGTGAAAGTAAATGCGAAAATGACAGGTTTACAGGAATCGAACAACTACCCTGATCACTACCTCTTGAAAAAGTCTGGTCGGAACCAGAGGAAATGCGTCGAGGCATTAAGGAAACCACAGGTCCTTCCGACATAAGCTGTACCATATCTGAGTTGCTCCGCTCCCCCTCGACACTGGTGACATTCGGTACACTTTGTGATACTAAGCATATGTTGTGACTGTTATAAAGATCGAGCAGACGGGAGCTGACACACTCCGGGCTTACCTTCAAAGACCTTTGGTGATAAGATATACATTTTGTGCACAATTTATTTTAACGTTTGGTACATTTGTTTTTTACTTGCGCTTAATTGTTCAATTAAAAACTTTTACTCTTAGAGGCCTATTCATCATATGTCTGTCGGACCTGATCCGACAGTGCGGATCAGGTCTGACAGACATTGCTGAATGCGGAGAGCAATACGCTCTCCGTATTCAGCATTGAATTCTGGGTTGAATTCTGGTGATGTCTGTCCGCCTGTACAGAGCAGGCGGACAGGGTTATGGAGCAGCGGTCTTTAGACCGCTGCTTCATAACTGCTGTTTCTGGCGAGCCTGCAAACTCGACAGAAACACGGGGCATCAAGCTCCATTCAGAGCTTGATAGATAGGCTCCTTAGAGTGGTTTTGTGCTCTTCTCTTTTTCTCTGTCTTTTAAGTTAAAACATGGTGGCACCCATTACTTTATAGAAACTCAGTGGAATTTAGAAAACCAAGAATTTCCAGAGTTACAGCAAAAGGAAACAAAATAAATAATGAACATATACTCCAAAGTTTTTGTAACAACACATAATTAAATATTATATATTACAATCTCATACTGTTTAATATCCCTTTATTTATATAAAGGCAGTTTTTACCTTAAAAACATTGGGCGAGATTACATATACGACGTAGTTTTCAGTGCAACTGCTGAAACCCCCGCGCCCTTAAGTTCACTTCGCACATCGGGTGAATCACATATACGATGCTGGCAGATCATATACTGTACTGTTGTAAGTCGGATAAACTGACGAGGTTCAGAAATGTGCGGAAATACACATTTCTGAAATCGCCAGTGACTTATGGCAGTATATGGTCTGCCAGCGCCTAAGTAAAAAGCAAAAACATGTTTAAACACACATAAAAATCTAACTCGCCTCCAAAAAAATTAACCAGACACGTCAAAACCCCTATATCCGCCATCCCCCCACATCGCAACTAATAATCGCCATCCCCCCACAACACAATCTACCTATTTAAACTATTAACCCATAATCCGCCACCTCCAAATCGCAAAGTACCTAATAAATGTATTTGAACAGCCAATAGGATTTAAGTAGCTCTCATCCTATTGGCTGATTTGAAATTTTCAGCCAATAGGAATGCAAGGTACCCGTTTTATATTGGGGTACCTTGCATTCCTATTGGCGGAAAATTTCAAATATTCAGTGTGCGGCAGATGATCACATTAAGTGGTGCCTCTACGTCGGATGGCCGCACCAACGCCGATCCTGCTCTGCTCCGTACTGCCTTTGTTCCGCACCACCGGGATGAAGAAAGAAGATGGAGCCACCTGGAAAAAGACCTTCACCGCCGGACTTCAGGAATGGTGAGTACCTATGTCGGGGTTAGTGTTAGTTTTTTTTTCTTTTGTTTTATGGGTGTTTTTTTTTTTAGATTAGGGCTTTTTATTTTGATTTTTTTTTTTTTATTAAGGTACAACAAGAGCATAATACAAATGTAGTAAGCATTACAAAAGACAGCATCTCTGGTCAAAACAATCTATTAGCAAGTATAAACTTCAAAATGTTTCCAGAATGCAACCGAATGTGTAGTAACACCAGAGTCCATTGCATTGTCTAGTATTCAGTACCTTAGTATTTTTACAAATAAACATTATTAGAACCTCTTATATAAAACTTTATCACCTCATAGTGTGATACACATATTGATACTTAAACTAGCTGAAGCCTCAGTTTAACAATGCAACTTAGAGGTCAGGAAGGAAAAGAGACAGCAAATTAGAAGTCAATTTAACATTACAATTGAAATAAGTAATGTGCTGGATACTACCATAATATATGTGGAATTGTGATAGTATTGAAGCATGTGAACATTACCACTTAGTAATAAAACTTGGGGAAGTGTAGCAGTAAAGGGAGGGGAGAAAAAAAATCCAAAACCCTATAAACCCTATAACCAATCTGATTATTTAGCTTCTACGATTCTCGTGGGGAAATCAATTTGTTCAATCCGGGAAAAATTTGCTCAACTGTACCCAAATTTCTTGGTTTAAGTATAGCCTATCTTTGAGTCTAAAAACACACTCCTCAATTTTCTTAATATATCTCATATAGTTTAGTACCATTTGAAGTGTGTGACTCTCACTCTCTGACAATGATCAATTTGGCTGTTAGAAAGAATGTAAGGAATATTTTTCTTGCTAAAGTCATTTTAGGGAGAAACAGATGTAGTAGGCCTACTGCTGCTGTACATGGAAGTTATAGTTCATATCCCCCAACAATCTAAAACTATCTCTCCAGTAAGGTCTAAGTCTGGGAAATTCCCACCATATATGCACCCAATTACCTATCTAGTCACAGCCCATCCAACACCTCAGGGATACATTTTTGAAATATCTTATGGAGATGTGCCAGCACTAAGTGCCATCTTACAGTTATCTTATAGTGCAATTCCCAGAGGGTAGTGCAATGTAGAGTCTTCCTGGTGAATACCAACTCCCTAGTCTATGATTTGGTGTCCACTGACAGACGGAGGTCCCTTTCCCAAGCTCTGTGGGGATTCAATATGAGCTCAGTTCGAACATCTGTGAGAATATAGTAGTTAAATGACAAAATGCCCCCTGTCCTGCGGCCTCAAATCCTCAGGCCCTCCTTCTGGAATCCCCAAAATCTCAAGAAGCTGAAAAATCTAAAGATCTTAAATTGGAGTTTAAGTGGTACTGCAAACAGTTCGATGAAAGACTGTGGGTTCAGCCAAGTCCCATTGATATAGAGGTCCCTGACCAGCAGGGGACTCAGACTATCCCAAAAAGTGCTATGTATCTCCTGAAGGCATCCCACTATACTCCTAACTGAGTGCAGTGGAGACGGATGAGGCGCTACAATTTGGAGGTGTTTGATCCAATCCCAAAAACTTAGATTGTCTAATATAATTGGGTGGTCAATTATCAATTGTTTTCTGTAGTACGATGAGATCCAAACTAAGTCTGGTAGTTTTATTGTGTCTGGTATTAGGGCCAATTCAACATGCTGCTATCTTGGAGGATTAGAAACATTACACCATCACAGAATATGAGAAAGTTGTGCAGCTTCATGATATAGTATCACATTTGGGAGGGCTAGTCCACCTTGTCTAATCAATTTTGTAGAATGTGCAGGATTTTTTGCTCTACCATATATAAGTGGAAATAATACCTTGTAACTTATTAAGGATTGTTTTCGGGACTTGTAAAGGAATACATCTGAATAAGTATGTAAGCTTCAGGAGAAAGTACATTTTGATTGCTGCAATCCTCCCTGTCCATGAAAACTCCCAAGATTCCAGCAAAGTTCTAAATCCAGGAACCCTGTCGGTGAAGTTTTTAGTAATCACTTATGATATATCTGGGCTAAGGAAGACTCCTAGATGTTTGATGAAGTCACCTGACCAATTAAAATTATATCTAATCTGGAGATAAACTAGGTCTTCTTTTGTTGTAGTGATATAAAGTGCTGTTTTGGACACATTTAATTTGTAATAGCTAAGATCCCCAAATAATGAAAGAAGTTCCATGACTGCTGGAAAAGAGGCTCTAGGAGAAGTGAGTAACAAAGTGATGTCATACGAAAACAACATGATTTTATGCTAAGATTTACCTATCTCCACTCCTTTGATGTTATTTGCCCTCCTTATAGCTTGGGCCAACGGCCCAACAGCCAAAGTGAAGAGAGGGGATAAAGGACACCCCTGTCATGTACCATTTGTTATTGCAAGACTATCTGACGTGAATCCTACTCCTCTAACTTTAGCAGAAGGGCATGAGTACAATGCCTGAACCACCATAATGAACAAATCAGGGAACTGGAACACTCTCAATGTCTCCCATAAATAGTCCCACCTCACCCTGTCAAAGGCCTTCTCAGTGTCCAGTGACAGGGCAAGGAGGGGGATCTTAAGTCTTTAAGCCTCGGTTAAAATATGGAGTATCCTTCTGGTGTTATCTGGGCCTTCCCTACCTGGAATAAAGCCTACCTAGTCTCCATGTACCAATGAGGGAATGACTTTTGCTAGACGGTTTGCCCATATTTTAGAATATATTTTTGTGTTGATATTTAAAAGAGAGATCGGCCTGTATCTGCCGCAGTTTTAAGGGTCTTGGTTTCAATAGCATGACTATCGAGGCCCTTAAGGAACTCTGGGGAGAACTTACCCGTAGCCTTAGTGTCATTAAAAAACCTGAGCAGAATGGGGGCGAGGCAGTCTTGAAAATATTTGTAAAATCTACCGGTAAACCCGTTGGGGCCTGGAGACTTTCCCAATTTCATATGTTTAATCACATCTCTTATCTCCTCAATAGAGATAGGGTCCTTTAGGTATTCTATGTGGTCTTTATATAGCACCGGTAACTTCAGAGAGTCCCAAAACCGACTAATATGTCTAGACGTGCTAGGGACTTCTATTTGGAAATTCAAATTATATAAAGATTGATAATACCCTTGATAATACCCTTAGGTTTTATGATCATCTCCGACCCATCTTTACCAGACATTATTCTATGCTGACCGGCCCATTGCGTAATTTGTTGGCAAGATTTGACGTTGCTTTGTTGTTGCTATAATAGAATATCTGTTTAAATTTCTCTAGAGTTCTTTTAACTCTTTGGAGTTCCAAATCTTGAATCTGAGTTTTAGTTAGTTGCAGTTGGGTGTTTATCGTGGGTGATGGTTAATTCAGCTAGGGCCCCACCCTGTATTTTTTTCGCCATTGCCGCCTGTTTAATAAAGTGGCCTCTCATAAGTGTGGCCCACAATATCTGAGATGAGGTTTGTCCATTATCATTTATGGCTAGAAAATCCTTAATTACTTTAAAAATGTCTTCCTTCTGTAAGGGGGTCCTATGAGCCAGTCTGCTAGTCTCCAGGAAAATCCTTCATCAGAGGCTCTATGGCTAATTGTTACTATGACTGAATGATGATCTGAACAGGCTGCTGGTACAATTTTAGACTCAGACACCTTGTCTAATAGCCTAGGAGTGGAGAAAAATGTATCTATTCTTGAGTAGCACTTATGGGGGTTGGAGTAAAAGGTAAAGTCCCTCTACACTGAGTTAAGGGACCACCACATATCATACAGCTGGTACTGTGACATCAATCTCTGGTAGGCCTGAGAGAGTGACCCAGATGCTCTATCGTTTTTTGCAGCCACGGACAAGAGCCTATCTTTGTCAGGATCCCATACTAAGTTAAAATCCAATTTCAAGTTCCCCCTGTCTGACAGCGGACATCAACTTCAGAAGTTTCCTGAGGAAATGTAGTTGACCCCAATTGGGGGAATATACATTGACTAATGTTATCAATATGTTGTTAAGTTTACAAACTAAAATGATGTATCAGTATTAATGTTACCTGGAGTATTGTACAGTCGTAAATGCAAATATAAATATAATTTACTAACCAGTTTATATTATCATAAGGGGAGAAGGGGGGGGGGGGCTGGGGGAACCTCTTAATAAAACATTATAGTGATACAAAAGAGTTACAGACAAGAAAACTCAACCATGCCCTGGCATAACATTAACAGTGCCTATATAAATGACGTATACAGTACCTGACGCTATCCAGGTATCATCTACAAGATCACATTATAAAGCCAACATTACCTGCATTATGTATTAATACCATAGACAAACAGTGTAACAATTCAAAATGCAGATGGAATCACCTATAGAATATATTTCTAAGTCCAGGATCAGTATCAGGAACTTCAGTTCTTTCTAACCTGACAAACATAAGGAACAAGACATACAGAACATTCAAACATTACAAACTTGAACTTATGACTAATGAAAAGGATATTGATGCCAGACCCCAGAAGTTGGGGTAAGATACCTGAGAAGAGTCCTTATTTAACCAATGTCTCATCCTTTCTGGTAGGATATATACAAGGAAACTGAATTAACTGAATGTTTTTGGAATTAGAGAGTCAATGTGTCTGCAGAACTGCAACCTGTCAAGTACTCTCGACATTTCAACCTTTTCTTTTAAACAGTGGGTTTCCTCTCTTTGGTAAAGGGTTCCATTCTGGAGCCGCTGAACGTAGGCTTTTTGGGTCCTCTAGAGAAGTTATATGTGGAGTTGGAGAAGAATGAATACTCAGGGATTCCAGCAACTTCAGGCCCTGTTCCAGGCTTGAGATAGTGAATGTCTTGCTGTCATATTGAAAGAACAATTTGACAGGGAACCCCCATCTGTATCTAACCCCAGCTTTCCGTTGACTTTGCATTATTGGCATAAACGATCTTCTCTTGGATAATGTGTGTGCAGATAGATCAGGAATAAGCTTTATATCTTTGTACAGGTCTGGAAGAGTCTTGATGTTGAATGCAGCTCTGAGCAATTTTTCCTTAAAAGTAAAATAGTGTAGCTGAATAATCACATCTCTTGGCTGCTCTGTTGAGGCTGTTCTTGGTCGCAGTGCCCTATTGGCTCTATCTATTAATGGATCTATATCTTAAAAAGATCCTAATAGCACCTTGAAGAGACCTAAAAGATAAGTTGGTAGATCAGCTATACTGACTTACTCTAGGATCCCTCTCACGCTCATATTATTTCGGTGAGACCTATCTTCCAGGTCCGGCAGTTTGGTTTCAAGATTGTATACCATCTCTGCCATGCTCTGGATATATGATAGCAGATTAGAATGATCCACTGAGAGATCTTCCTGTCTCCTTTCAATTATTTCTGTTCTTTCTCCTAGTGGGTTCATGTCTCTTTTAAGCTCCGTCACCGAACTTTTAATTTTAGTTTTTTAAGGAGGAATATCTATTTTTGAGGAAAGTGCTTTGATGGACTCTAACACTAAATTTTCACCGTCTCCTTGTCTGGTTGTTATAAGGGCCCCTATGTCAGAATTCTCCTTGTAGCTAAACAGAGAGTTTCTCGAAATGCTTGTCTGAGCATTCTCTATCTATTTGTACTTAGGGCCCTCTGGCTGCCTCTGTTGTTTTGTTTTTTTTGGTTAAAATAATCCATTATTTCTGAGAAGTGAGTAATCTGTAGTTCCAAATACTCTGTATAATAGAGGTAGGCAGTGCAGGTTAAGTTCCTTTCCGTATTTGTGATGGAAGTTCGCCCCCTAGGCCCCCTAGGTTACATTTAATTACCAGCTCTCATTTTTTAATAAATATAAATTGTCTTTAGTTAGTATGATGGTTCAGACCAATATATAAATGTGCTGCTGCACCTTGATTTGAGAAGTGGTAGTTTAGAGTAAGGTCACACTTCCCCCAAGTCAGAAAAGGGTATATGGGATATGACCTACTGACACACAGTTCAGCAGCAAATAGAGGGGTAAAGTGCTCAGTGACCTACCTCTGTCGCTGATTGCTTCTAGTAGCAAACTCTATATTGGTATAACCTTCAGCCTAGGGCATCTGACTGTTTACATTTATTGAGTAAAGACCTAGTCCTGGATCCCAGAAATCACTTGTGGGGAGAAAGCAGAACGTCTTGCTTGCCACAAGTACATCACTACTTAACTTTAACAGCTGACAGTCCTTTTATTGCGCCTGCAGACTCACTACTTTGCTTCCAGCCTGACACTGGTGTTAAAGGGACATTATACACTAGATTTTTCTTTGCATAAATGTTTTGTAGATGATCCATTTAAATAGACTAGACTATACAGTTTTTTTTTTAAATGTATAGTTTTGCTTATTTTTAAATAACATTGCTCTAATTTTCAGACTCCTAACCAAGCCCCAACGTTTTAGGAGAATACTGATGTATACCTACTCCAGCTTGCTCCTGTTTGTGTAAAGGGTCTTTTCATATGCAAAGGAAGGGGCGGGGGGTGTCTGCTATATCCCACTTGCAGTGGGTATTCCAGTAACCATTTTAACAGAGCTAAGGTGGGAGCTTCTAAGTAAGTTTTTAAAAGGTTTTATACTGGATTTTTATATCAGTATCTGTGCATCTTATGCTTTATAGTAGTGTCTATTACATGCAGTTATATGAAAATTGGTGTATACTGTCCCTTTAAGGGGAGAGCATAGTATAGTTGTGGCCTACTGCTGATGTGATGTGATAGTGGTGATTTGGGTAGACTCAATGAGTGTCACAAGTTGCTCACTGACTGTGGGGTTGTACTATGAGTCAAAGTATGAGATACGTGTCATGAGATGCAGGACACAGCAAAGATGGTACAACACTATTTTATTACAGAGTATGGAAATATACATCTGGTAGCATTGATCTCACTTAGTAACTGAGACATAGACTAACGGACCTAAGCCCCGCTCCCATCCGGTGACGTCACTTCCCACTCTCATCACATCTTCCCCCTTTTCAAAGGACAAAACATACATTTTTTTCTCATTTGGATACAACAAATAACAAGGTATACAAGAAGCATACAACAACAGTTTTGTATAGAATATAACAAATAACAGGTTAAAGAGAATATCTGCATAAACAACATGAATTAAATCCTAACTTGAACATCAGGGTAGACTACCCTAGTCCACAGTGACCATGGGATTATTCTGCCCATACTTCCGGTCATTGTTCTAACTAATGTCAATCCTGATATCGGGCCGGAAGTTTCACCACTCTTCAGCTTGATATAACTCTACATGAACTGTCCTCTAATACAGAAGAAGGTGATTGAGAGTCTGCTGGAGGCAAAGACATAGCCCCGCTGTGATCTTGCTGAGGGGAAGGCACCCCTTTTAAAACAGGGGATCCCACCGGCGGTGGTACTGAGGCATCCAGTTCCAAACTCTCAGGTTCAGATTTTTACGATTTCGACGTGTAACTGTCCCTCCATCAGTAAGGACTACGTAAGACCTTAGTCCTGGAGAGCGTCCAATTACCGTAGCAGGCGTATTCCATTTCTTCTCATCATCCAGTTTAATTCTGACACTTTGCCCCGCATTTAGCTCCTGCAAGTGCCTCACAGAATGTCTCCTGTCGTAGAAGAATCAATAGCCCCTTTTTGCCTCTTCATCCCTCCTAAGGACCTCGTCCTGAGGAATAGAGCTAGTTGGCTGGAAGACACCCACAGAGGGTAAGGTGGTCCAAATCTGGTGGCCTAGCATCAGCTGTGCCGGGCTAAACCCTGTGGCTTGAATGGGAGTCACCCTATAGGACAAGAGGGCCAGGTACGGCTCAGATTGCTTCAAAATTAACTTTGTTGTTTGAACTTGCCCTTCCAGCCATTCCATTAGCCTGTGGGTAATGTGGACTTGACGTGGAATGTACAAAATCATATTCTCTGCTGAAAGAACTGAACTCTGTGGAAGCGAACTGCATTCCGTTATCACTCACCAACTCCATTGATATGCCCCACCGGGCGAACAAGCTCTTGAGACAAGTGATAACGACTTGACATGTGATTTCATTCAAAGGTGCAATTTCCAAATACCTGGAATAGTAGTCGATCACGGCTAGGAACTTTTTCCCGTGCAGTTTGCACAAATCAGCAGCTATTTTCTGCCACGGGCCTGCAGGCAGCGGAGTAGAAATCAAGGGCTCCCTTCTCTGATTTGGCCGGCGTTCCCGGCAAAAGGCACATTTAGACACATGGCTTGCAATGTCGGAACTGATCCCAGGCCACCATACTGCCGTAGCTGCCCTTTCTCTGCACTTTGTAATGCCTAAGTGGCCATCGTGAATCCTGTTTAACATCTCCTGTCGATTGCTAACAGGAATAACAATGCGGTCCTGGAACAGCACCAACCCATCCAGCTCTGTCAGCTGTGACCTTTCTGACTGGTAAGAACTTAAAGACATCCAGACTGCCCGACTCTCGGGCCAACCTTCTTTAATGTACTTTATAACTTCTTGAAGGTCTGTATCTAAATATGTCTCTTTTTTTATTTGTTCTAGCTTCCCTGAAGAAATGGATTTGGAGGCCAGAACTGAATCTACATATACTTTCACATCTGATTCCGTTGAAGACTCTTCAGCAGCAGCCAGTGGGAGCCTGGATAGTGTATCTGCCACAACCCGTTGTTTCTCCGGCACATGTACTGCCTAAACGTTGAACCTGAGCAGCCTCATTAGAAGTCTCTGGCATCTTAGGGGTGTTTTGTCAATATCATAGGAGTTGATTAGAGGGACTAGCGGTTTATGGTTATTTCTCTAAACTAGGTAACGCAGGCCCAAACTACAGCCAGGCACTCTTTCTCAATTTGGGAGTATTTTGACTCAGCAGCCGTCAAGGTATGGAAACAGTAGGCAATGGGCTGTAGTTTGTTTTCATTCAACTGCAGGAGGGCGGCCCCTAACCCATAACTGCTTGCATCAGCACTAACCACAGTCTTTTTGGAAGGGTCGTAGAACCCCAGTACTACTGGGGCAGACCCCAGCAGGGACTTGACCTGCATAAAAGATTCTTCCTGTGAAGGTCCCCAGACCCAGGCAACATCTTTCTTTAGCAACTCTGTGATAGGGTGTAGTATTGTGGATAAATCTGGAAGGAACCTGCACACATAATTTACAAGACCCAATATTTGTCTCAGCTCATGTACATCAGAAGGACTTTTCATCTGTTCAATAGCACAAATTTTCTCTGGGTCTGGCTTGATGCCATCCCCATTGATGATATGCCCAAAGTAACATAACTCAGCTTTACTAAAATGGCATTTATCTTTATTTAGCTTCAGCCCGGACTCTATGATAGTCTGCAGCACACAGCTCAATCGCTGATCATATTCCTCCAATGTAGACCCATACACTTAGATGTCGTCCATGACGACTGCCGTGCCCACGCGGTCTCTTAGGAGAGAACTCATTTCTCTTTGAAAAATTTCAGGAGCAGAGGATATCCCAAAGGGGAGTCTGCAGAAGCAAAACCAACCTACCGGTGTAATGGAGGTAGTCAGTTTGTGGCACTTTGGATCTAGAGGAATCTGCCAGAACCTGCTAGAAGCATCCAATGTAGAGAAGAACTTCACCCCAGCCAATTTCTGAGCTATGTCTTCAAGTGTCGGCAGCTCTCTCTTCACCGCATCATTCAGCCTTTTCAAGTCTATGCAGATGCGTACCTTCCCGTTTTTCTTTGCAACAGGCACAATGGGGGCACACCAGTTAGTTGCTTCAACAACCTCTTCAATAACCCCCATATTCTTCATACGCAGAAGCTCCATCTCCACTTGAGTAATGCTGTATGGGACTGTGTCACCTTTACGTTATATACAGACTGGGTTGCAATTAAGTAGGCCCAATTCCCCAAACATATCTTCTGAGCTCTCATTCACTCTGGATACTAGGCCTTAACCACAGGCTGCTTTTCTGCTCAATAAGTTGTTAACACTTTGACCTCTAATCACATTCACCCACATGGTGAATTTCCTTTGCTTGTACTCGCAGCTGTCAAGAAATTTCCACGCACAATCAATGCGGCAACCAGGACTATGGACTTTTGTTGTGACTTTCGCCAGCTGGGGCTGTCAAGGCAGTTTTATGAATGCTGCAAGAGACATTACAGTGATGTCTGCTCCTGTGTCAATCTTAAAGGCAACTTTGGCTCCCATTACAGTAAGAGTAATTCTCCAATCATCTTCTGAACCTGGCCGTTCAACAACAGACCCTACAAAGGACACTTCTTGACTCTCCTGGTCGCTATCCACCTGCAACTCCTTAATATATTCAGTCTTACACACCACTTCAAAATGGCCCATCCTGTTACATTTTCTACATCTTTTGTCTTTAGCAGGGCATATGACACACTGATCATGGGCATGGTTGCACTGTGTGCATCGGGCATGCTGCACCCATCCACTTCTGGGCCTATCTGTTGCCCTAGGTCTACCGCTCACACTGTGCCTTTCACTAGCAGCTCTCCTGAACTGCTGCACTTCATCCACAATACTCTCAGACCTCAGATCAGCACTTGGCTTTTTCAGCAGTTCACTGTGGCGGGCCATCCTAATAGCCGCATCTAATGTTAAATCAGACTCTAACTGTAGCTTCAGTGAGACTTCAGCATCTGCAATTCCTATGACTATTCTGTCTCTGATTTGCTCCTCTTTAGCAACACCAAACTCACAGAATTCAGCTAGTTCATACAGGCTGCGCACAAATGACTCCACAGATTCTCCCACACGCTGAGCACATTTGTGAAAACAAGCCCTCTCATGAATCACATTTATTTTGGGCACAAAGTGGGCACTGAGTTTATTCATAACTATTTCTAAGTCAAATTCTTCCCCTTCTTGGAAAGTAAAGGCATTGAACACTGGCTCCACATCTTTCCCCATAGAGTATACAAGATAATTAACTTGTACTTCACCACTCTCCTTGTCCAGCTTGGAAGCAATCCTGAAGCGCTGAAACCACTGACGCCATGTGGGCCAAGCTGCAGGCTGAGAGAAATCAAAAGGCTCAGGTAGGGTAAACTTTGACATCGTCATCAATCAGGAAACAGAAGTGCAGGCAAGAACTTCTGACACCATGTCATGAGATGCAGGACACAGCAAAGATGGTACAACATTATTTTATTGCAGAGCATTGAAATATACATCTGGAAGCATTGATCTCACTTAGTAAGTGCGACATAGACTAACGGACCTAAACGCCCCGCCCCCATCTGGTGATGTCACTTCCCACTCTCATCACAATACGCAACACCCCCATAACTTTAGAACCATTGGCCTCTATTTAACAAGCCGTCTACTTACCTGCATTCGACAGCCCCAATACGCCCGGCTAAGTTCGCCTAACCTCGCTGCCGCGGACCTGAATACGCTCTCCAAAATTATCAAAAAAGCTGTCAAAAAGCTGCGCACCAAGTACGGAGCGATGAGCAGCGGACTGTGTTATTTATCAGTCATCGATCTCGCTGCTCTTCGGCTTTTTCCCAGCTTTATTGATACCCCTGTCACTAAGCACCCACACTATACTATACTGTTTTACCCCTATACCGCCGCCCCCGGAGCCCTCCGCAACGAAATAAAGTTATTAACCCCTAAACCGCCACTCCCGGACCCCGCCGCACCTACATAAAGTTATTAACTCCTAAACCGCCGCTCCCGGAGCCTACCGCCACCTACATTATACATATTAACTCCTAATCTGCCGCCCCCTATACCGCCGCCACCTACATACACTTATTAACCCCTATCCTGCCACTCCCGGAGCCCGCTGCAACTAAATAAAATGTTTAACCCCTAAACTGCCGCACCCAGAGCCCACCGCCACCTACATTACATTTATTAACCTCTATCATGCCCCCCCTACACCGCCGCCACCTACATTACATTTATTAACCCCTATCCTGCCCCCCCTACACCGCCGCCACTATATTGAATTTATTAACCCCTAAACCTAAGTCTTACCCTAACCCTAACACCCCCTAACTTAAATATAATTTAAATACATCTAAATAAAATTACTATTATTAACTAAATTATTCCTATTTAAAACTAAATACTTACCTGTAAAATAAACCCTAAGATAGCTACAATATCACTAATAGTTACATTGTAGCTATTTTAGGATTTAACTTTATTTTATAGGCAAGTTTGTATTTATTTTAACTAGGCACAATAGTTATTAAATAGTTATTAACTATTTGATAACTACCTAGCTAAAATAAATAAAAAAGTACCTGTAAAATAAATACTAACCTAAGTTACAATTACACCTAACACTATACTATAATTAAATAAATTAAATTAATTAACTATAATTGCCTACAATTAACTAAAATTAACTAAAGTACAAAAAATCCCCCACTAAATTACAGAAAATAAAAAATAAATTACATGAATTTTAAACTAATTACACCTAATTTAAGCCCCCTAATAAAATAAAAAAGCCCCCCAAAATAATAAAATTCCCTACCCTATACTAAATTACAAATAGCCCTTAAAAGGGCTTTTTGCGGGGCATTGTCCCAAAGTAATCAGCTCTTTTACCTGAAAAAAAAAAGAAATACAACCCCCCCAACATTAAAACCCACCACCCACACACCCCTACTCTAAAACCCACCCAACCCCCCCTTAAAAAAACCTAACACTAACCCCTGAAGATCACCCTTCCTTGAGCAGACTTCACCCAGCCGGGCCGAAGTCTTCATCCAATCCGGCCAGAAGTGGTCCTCCAGATGGTCCGAAGTCTTCATCCAATCCGGCCAGAAGAGGTCCTCCAGACGGGCAGAAGTCTTCATCCAGGCGGCATCTTCTATCTTCTTCGATCCGACGAGGAGCGGGTCCATCTTGAAGCCATCCGACGCGGAGCATCCTTCCATCCCAATGACTACTCGATGAATGACGGTTCCTTCAAATGACGTCATCCAAGATAGCGTCCCTTGAATTCCGATTGGCTAATAGGATGCAATCATCCAATAGGATTGACCTCGCATTCTATTGGCTGATCGAATTCGTTGAGTAGTCGTCGGGATGGAAGGATGCTCTGCATCTGATGTCTTCAAGATGGACCCGCTCCTCGTCAGATGGAAGAAGATAGAAGATGCCGCCTGGATGAAGACTTCTGGCCGTCTGGAGGACCTCTTCTGGCCGGATTGGATGAAGACATCGGACTGTCTGGAGGACCAGTTCTGGCTGGATTGGATGAAGACTTCGACCCGGCTGGTTAAAGACGGCTCAAGGTAGGGTGATCTTCAGGGGGTTAGTGTTAGTTTTTTTTAAGGGGAGTTTGGGTGGATTTTAGAGTAGGGGTGTGTGGGTGGTGGGTTTTAATGTTGGGGGGGTTGTATTTCTTTTTTTCAGGTAAAAGAGCTGATTACTTAGGGGCAATACCACGCAAAAAGCCCTTTTAAGGGCTATTTGTTATTTAGTATAGGGTAGGGAATTTTATTATTTTGGGGGGCTTTTTTATTTTATTAGGGGGCTTAGATTAGGTGTAATTAGTTTAAAATTCTTGTAATTTATTTTTTATTTTCTGTAATTTAGTGTTTTTTTTGTACTTTAGTTAATTTTAGTTAATTGTAGGTAATTGTAGTTAATTAATTAAATTTTTTTAATTGCAGTGTAGTGTTAGGTGTAATTGTAACTTAGGTTAGGATTTATTTTACAGGTACTTTTTAATTTATTTTAGCTAGGTAGTTATTAAATAGTTAATAACTATTTAATAACTATTGTACCTAGTTAAAATAAATACAAACTTGCCTGTAAAATAAAAATAAATCCTAAAATAGCTACAATGTAACTAATAGTTATATTGTAGCTATCTTAGGGTTTATTTTACAGGTAAGTATTTTGTTTTAAATAGGAATAATTTAGTTAATAATAGTAATAATTATTTAGATGTATTTAAATTATATTTAAGTTAGGGGGGTGTTAGGGTTAAGGTTAGACTTAGGTTTAGGGGTTAATAAGTTTAATATAGTGGCGGCGGTGTAGGGGGGCAGGAAAGGGGTTAATATGTATAATGTAGGGGACAGTGGGCTCCGGGAGCGGCGGTTTAGGGGTTAAACATTTTATTTAGTTGCAGTGGGGTCCGGGAGCGGCGGTTTAGGGGTTAAACATTTTATTAGAGTGGCGGCGGGTCCGGGAGCGGCGGTTTAGGGGTTAATAAGTATAATGTAGGTAGCGACGGTGTAGAGGGGCAGATTAGGGGTGTTTAGACTTGGGGTACATGTTAGGGTGTTAGGTGCAGACATTTCCCATAGGAATCAATGGGATATTGGGCAGGATCGAACATGAGCTTTCGCTGCTGTCAGACTCCCATTGATTTCTATGGGATCCGCCACCTCCAGGGCGGCGGATTGAAAATCAGGTACGCTGGGCTGGAATAGTGGCGAGCGTACCTGGTCTTTCTTTGATAACTTCCAAAAGTAGCCAGATTTGGCACATCTGGAGTGACATAAGCATCGATCTGTGTCAGACTGAGTCCGGCGGATCGTATGTTACGTCACTATATTCTACTTTTGCCGGTCTGTAGGGCTTGATAACTATGGCGAATCAGCCTCGCCACAAATACGCTGTGGAATTCCAGCGTATTTGCGGTTGACGGCTTGATAACTAGAGGCCAATGCCTCCAGGAACTCAGAGCAGTTAAGGCTTATTGTAGATCTGAAAGGCCACCAGCTATTATCTTTCTGTCGTTCAATGTGACAGGCAGCAGTAGTGTATCTAGCCCTACAAGTAATCAGTGAGGGTTTTCTCCTCACACTCACCCCAAGATCTTGATCCGTAGGCTTGATGATTTCAGTAAGTCATTGAGGGATCACAGTAGGACAGCCTACTGGTCCTCTCCAACTGTTATGCACCTCCGAGTAATAGTGGGCATTCGTGCCAAAAAGATAGGACCGCTGCTGAGTTCTTGTCCTCGATGCTTTAGCAGCCATGTATGGGCAGTCTCGCAAAAGTTTAAGGCAGATCTCCCTGTCACCATGTATCCCTCTTGGATCACACCAGGGTCTCAGAGCTGAGCCTCGCCCGTCAGCTCCGTCATCTACAAATGTCGATCGTTCAATTTAAGACCGACTGCACAGGTTAGGTAAGGGATTTGGGACCTAGCTGTGCTGCTTCAGCTACCTCTAATTTCTCTGATTTAGGCTCAATATACACTAACTTGGCCGGGAGCTCTTTGCAAGCACGTCCGCTTTCCCCCTCAGTTAGCTCCACCCCCAGGGCTTTTTTTTTTTAAATGGACACTATAAAGAGCTGATTGCCCTTTTAGGATTAGATTTTTTTAGAGTTACATCTTTTTTATTTTGAGGGGTTTGGATAGGGGGTTTTACTATTAGATGCTAATTTGTATTTTTTAAATGTTAAAGAGCTGTTAAACTTAGAGCAATGCCCTAAAAAATGCCATTTTAAGTGCTATTGGTAGTATAGTGTTAGATTAGGAGGTATTTTTATTTTTGGATTAGATTTAAAAAACAAAATTTGGATAATTTTGTTTATTTTTTTCTGTAATCTTTGATTTTTTTATTTTTTGTAATCTTAGGTTTTTTTATTTCAATTTAATCTCATTTTTTTTATAAGTAAACTTAGGTTGCTTTTTTCATGTAAAGATATGTTTTTTTTTATTTTTTGGTAATTTTTTATTAATTTATAAAGGTAGCCTTTTTTATTTGATGTAATTGTAGTTAATTGGGGTTATTTTAGGGAGTGTTAGGTAAGGGGCATAGTGATTAGATTGATATTTTGCATTGTGGGGGGTTGGCGATTTAGGAGTTAATAGGTTAATTAGGTAGATTGCATTGTGGGGTTGGCGGTTTAGGGGTTAATTAGATAGATTGTGTTGTGGGGATTTGCGGATTAGGGGTTAATAGTGTAATTAGATACTTTGCGTTTTGGGTGGGTGGCGGATTAGGGGTTAATAGCTTTATTAGATACTTTGGGATGTGGGGGTTGGAGGATTAGGGGTTAATACATTTATTAGTTATTGCGGTGAATGGAAGTTGAGAAGGACATATTGAGCATGTGTTAGGTGTTTGTTAAAACTTCCAGGGAGTTACGGTGCTCATATACTTGCTGCACTTGCCTATGTGTGGCGAGGTGACAATGGAATAAAATGTCTCCATTTTCGCTACGTAAGTCCTTGGGCTGAATATGTGATACCTATGTTAGTTTATGGGAAAGTCAGCGTGTGACGAGTAAAATATATACGCGCAGCACTTGTATGAAGCGCCGTATATGTGATCGATAGATTTGCTAAATAATTGTTGACACCGGCTTTTGCGGGCGACGCCACATATGTGATCGGGCCCAGTATATCGTGCAAACAGGTGTTCCCTGCTTCTATGTATGTGAAGGCAATGCGTATATTACACTAGTACTCACAACAAATCCTAATATATAAATTGCATAAAACAAATAAATGAAATATTGAAATAAAAATATGCAGTAAAAATTTTTTTTTTTCATTGCATTAAAAATTGTAGCAATGGAAAATTGTATTTTCGGATTAAAATGACTCAGGAAGAAATGATTTAAGGTGTGCAGTAGAAACCTTAATAAAACTACATTAAAAAAATGGTGTGAAATTTGTATCTATAATTTAAAATTTAAAGCGTATTATGTTTTCCTTATTATAAATAAATTTCTTGTCTCTGCTAGTGGACTAAACAGGAGTGCTCTATGAGGCCTATTTATCAAAGGTCTTGCAGGCCTGATCCGACAATGCAGATCAGGTCCGCAAGACCTCGTTGAATACGGAGAGCAATACTCACAAGAGCTGCTGGTGCAACGCCGCCCCCCGCAGACTCGCGGCCAATCGGCTGCCAGCTGGGAGGTGTCAATCAAACTGATCGTACTCGATCGGGTTGAATTGTGGCTATTCCTGTCCGCCTGTTCAGAGGGAGCTTGAAAAAGAAATTACATTTTGAAACTAGTTGCTCTATTTGCTCTATTTTAAACTAACTCCTACACCTTTGGAGTATTTTATTTGTGCAGATATCTTGTGGCTGAATAACCCTCTGCTAGGTGTTTTTTGTGCAGTATTGGCCATTATAAACAGGCCTTGGGAGCGAGAATGCATATCCTGTAAAAAAAGCTGCAAAAAATTCACTGGGTTTCTAGCCTAGTATATCTAATTGCTTTTCCCTGTTAAAGCTTTTCTGTTTCCAGTGGCCATTGGTTACTATTGGAAGGTGTGTCCACAGATCGTTGGTTCAAGTTTGGAGGCCGGTTGCTGCTTATTATTATGTAAGTACGGATGTAACTTCCCCTGCTATTTGCTGTGTGACATTTACTAAGAGGATTCCTTGTCCGTAGGGGAAATACCATCATTGGCTGTGACTGCCTCTTTTGTCCTGGGAACGCTCCTCTTACAACTATACACAGAACAGCATCCTTGTATGAGCGTGGGTCCACATAGTAACAAGCCGAAAAATCGTCCACTCCTGGGAACTGTTTCTTATGCATGAACTTCTGGTTTAAGGAGTTTTTTATACTAATTTTCTTTTTTTCTTAATTTTGTGATTTATTATTGTACGTCTTGAATTGGTCGACCTATATTGTAATAAAGTTTTTTATATATAGATATGCGATTCTAGTATTTGTTGCTGGCATCTTCTATAGAATTGAATTTTTTCACATACATTTTTTTTCATATATAATTTTTTCCAATTTTGAAAAGATTTTTTTCACACATAATTCATAATTCACAATTTATATTTACATGTATTATACATATTGCCTATTATAGTAGTATCATATTAGTATCAGGTTAGGTGTTTTATTATTATATATATTCTATAATCCTTACTCTTAAGCTGGTTTCAGCACTCCCTAGTGCTTTGTGTTTTGTATGGACAGGTTTATGGATCAGCAGTCTTTAGACCGCTGCTTCATAACTGCTGTTTCTCGTGAGTCTGAAGACTCGCCAGAAACACGGGCCTACAAGCTCCACACGGAGCGTGATAAATGGGCCTCTTTGTCTGTAGCTGAAATTTCTCCTCCAGGTGTAGCATATTCTCTAAACATTTCCCCCTGTAAATCTCACTGCTTTTTCCTGCAAACTAAAAGATGTCGAGATTGTGTGAAAATACACAAAACATTTATTACCCTAATAGAAAATCCCATGTCTACAAAATAGAACTAATGATAAGATACTATACACTGAAAGCAGAGTAAACAGATTTATATTGGCTGCATAATTAAGTTTTTACAGTGTGCATCCCTGCTCCCTGTGAACCTCAATCTCCCCAGCAAACTTTCCCTTTCCAGCGATCTCCATTACTTTTTATGGGAGACATCTCAGAATTCCCTGCGGGCAGTCCCTGCAAATGTCAGTATGGTTTTTATGTGTGAATTGGTGAAATGTGTAATATGGGGAGGCATAGGATCCCCTCTAAAATAACAATTGTGGTCTGGATACCTCTTAGAATTATTTTTTAATTACTCATAAGGGTGTGAGAGGTATAGGTTATGGTTGTTTAATTTTATTGTCTATTTTTGGAATTGATTATTTTTATTTAAAATTAGAAGCCAGCAACAATATTATAGAGCCATCTACACAACAATACATATGAAATGTTCTCCAAAAAAATAGTAGCCAGAATTAAATTTCTAGGAGAAGTGGCTTCCAGACTCTTACATTTCTTAAGCTCTGTACTTTTGTACACCAAAAACTAAATGGAACTTCTAGCAGGTGACCCCTGGTATATAGTGACTTTACAAGGACTTTTTATTCATGTATCACATTTATAAATGTCAGTTTTTGTTAACATAAAAAACACATGATTTGTTGATGCTGATTAAAGCTTTATTGGTTACAGAAGAGCAAATTAGTTCACATTATATATGAAGGGTGTGAGTAGCATTTCTATCACTGGTTAATGAGCTTTCTTATTCTAATAAATCACAGTTCAAGGGACATTATCTTGTCATATAATTAAAGCCTTTTCTTATTTACCACATAATAAAGAAACCTATATGTGTGTTCTGCACAGTATACAAAGTATGTTCTAATGTACTGGAGTGAAGCTAATGGTGAGCCGTGTGATAACTGGTGTGAAGCCAGTAGTGAGCCGTGTGATAACTGGTGTGAAGCCAGTAGTGAGCCGTGTGATATCTGATGTTAAGCCAGCAGTGAGCCATGTGATAACTGGTGTGAAGCCAGTAGTGAGCCATGTGATAAATGGTGTGAAGCCAGTAGTGAGCTGTGTGATTACTGGTGTGAAGCCAGTAGTGAGCCGTGTGATAACTGGTGTGAAGCCAGTAGTGAGTCGTGTGATAACTGGTGTGAAGCCAGTAGTGAGCCGTGTGATATCTGATGTTAAGCCAGCAGTGAGCCATGTGATAACTGGTGTGAAGCCAGTAGTGAGCCATGTGATAAATGGTGTGAAGCCAGTAGTGAGCTGTGTGATTACTGGTGTGAAGCGAGTAGTGAGCCGTGTGATAACTGGTGTGAAGCTAGTAGTGAGTCGTGTGATAACTGGTGTGAAGCCAGTAGTGAGCCGTGTGATATCTGATGTTAAGCCAGCAGTGAGCCATGTGATAACTGGTGTGAAGCCAGTAGTGAGCCATGTGATAAATGGTGTGAAGCCAGTAGTGAGCTGTGTGATTACTGCTGTGAAGCCATTAGTGAGCCTTGTGATAACTGATGTGAAGCCAGTAGTGAGCCGTGTGATAACTGGTTTGAAGCTAATGGTGAGCCATGTGATAACTGGTGTGAAGCGAGTAGTGAGCCGTGTGATATCTGATGTCAAGCCAGCAGTGAGCCATGCGATAACTGGTGTGAAGCCAGTAGTGAGCCATGTGATAAATGGTGTGAAGCCAGTAGTGAGGTGTGTGATAACTGGTGTAAAGATAATAGTGAGCCATGTGATAACTGGTGTGAAGCCAGCAGTGAGCCGTGTGATAACTGCTGTGAAACAAATGGTGAGCCATGTGATAACTGCTGTGAAGCCAGCAGTGAGCTATGTGATAACTGCTGTGAAGATAATAGTGAGCCGTGTGATAACTGGTGTGAAGCCAGTAGTGAGCCGTGAGATAACTGGTGTGAAGCTAATGGAAGTGGAGGGCCCTCTAGTGGGCCTGTAGCAAAATTAAGGGATAGCTGACTTGAAGTCTGGAGGATTCTAGAAGTGTGTGTATGCTACAATGTTGCAAATGTGTGGGAGGGTGTACCTCTTGCCTTTATAGGGTCCTGTTCCAGTGGATTCGGCCTCTTCCTGCCTCCAGACTTCGAGGAGAACTTTCTTCTGTGCTGGATATCTTGAACTTTAGGCCCCAGGGATCATGAAGCGTGCCAGGTGTACTTCTTTGCCTCCCAGGAGGTACAGGGATGCGGTGGTGGAGCCTTCAAGAAGAAAGAGACCTGCAGGAGAAAATGAGGAGTCAGACCTGGATGATGTGGTACCCCCTACCCCCCAAGTTAGGGTTCCCAGTAGGCCCTCCATTGCTACTAGACAGAGGGTTAGGAGGGAGCTCAGTTACACCCCTTCTAGCAGGGCGGGGGCCGGGGCAAGCACCAGGGCTAGGGGAAGAGGAGCAGGGAGAGCGGTTCCCAGTGTTGATTCTGCCCAGGTTTCTGCTAGGACTGGGCCTGAGGTAGGGGGAGCTGGGGAGCATGGAGCAGACATTGGGGCCCTTATGCAGCAGCTCCCGGCGCTTCCGCCGGGCGCTCTGGCCACTGTCTTGGCCCTTGCCCAGTCTCTGGCCTCTGGCCGGGGGTCGGGCGGCATAGTGCAGGGCCTGGATAGTGCCGGAGGGTCTGGGGTTATTGCCGGTGGCTGCCGCGGCCGGGCGGGCTTGAGGCCTTCTAGCAGCGTGGGGCGTGGCCACGCCCCTGCACGTAACGTGCGTCGCGTCTCCTCCCCCTCTGACGGATCTTCTTCTGGGGAGGAGCGCGGTCGCACGCGCACACAACGCCGCCCTGCTGACCAGCCGGAGGAGCCTTCCGGAGCAGCCCCTAGTAAGTTGGGGAGACTCCGGGTGGCGACGACGGCCGCAGGGGGGCGGGTACCGGGCAGGTGGTGAGTGTGGCTGCAGGCGAGGAGCATAGGCGGCAGGTGAGAGGCTCATGTGTTAGAGGCGCAGATGACGCCATCACGGCAGATGGGGACCCCATGGGTCACAGGCAGCAGGTTATACCTCCAATAGAAGCGGAGGTTGTGGTGCTGAGGGGTAGTGGCTCGAATGGTGCTGTTGCCGGTATGAACAGGGATCTTATCATGAGAGATCAGCCACAGAGTCAGGAGCAAAGTGTGAGAGTTTGCAGGGGACAAAGTTTAGGTGCAAATGATGCCCCCTACTTTCAAGAAGCGGTACGTCCGCAACAGGCCCCTGAGCAGCAGAGGGAGCAGATAGCTAATAGACAAGGCAATGAAAATGTGACTCTTGGGTCAGGTACTATAGGTAATGTAGATGCTTCTAGGCAGGGCCAGTTGAGGGGTGTGAATGCACGTGTGGACAGTGCGCAGATCGCTGCTGAGGTACAGCGTGAGGTGAGAGAATGCGTTAGTCAGGCATTGGGTGTTCAGGAGGATTTGATTAGAAGGGCGGTGGCTGCAGCACTTGGGGTGCAAGAGAGGGCTAGGGGTGTCGAAAAGGAGGGTGCGGCCCCATCTGGGGCCCTCTTCGTCACTCAGAGTACTCCCCAGTCTGTTTTGTCTCCTCAGGTGTCATCAGGTGCTGAACGCAGAATGGAGGCTGGTACAAGCGGCCATTGCATGGCAAATGGAGGAGCTGTGGGACTTGCTAGCATTTCAGAAGGCGGACAACCACAGCCATCGGAAGGAGTGTCGCAGCAGCTGTCTCAAGCTGGTGAGTGCACAATCACTGATATTACACACACTAACATGGGGTCTTCCTCTAGTGACTCAGGTTCTGATAGCGAGGCAGGGCTGGGTTTAGTGGGAAAGGGCCAACAACAAATGTTTAGAATGATTAAAAAATTAGTGGCAGCGCAGGTGCAGGCGAAGGCAGGCACGCAGGGCGTCGTGGAGAACAATTCCTTAGCGCAAGCGGGAGTTGCGCCGGCGGGGCAGGTGGCATCAAGAAAAGTGGCGGTGCATGGGGATTCCTACCCATGCCTAGTCCACTCACTTTACGGCCATTTGAAGGCTAAAGTGATTAAAAAGATCCAAGAGGGTAGATATGTGAATATCTACGAACTCACTCCGGAAGCCTGTAGAGCTAAGGAGAGGGCGGCCGAGGGCTCGGGCCCCAAGAAAGTTAGGCGCCAGGAAACTTATGAGGAATGGCAGGCTGGATATAGGGTGTTGGCGTCCTGCTATGTTGATAGGTGGCCGACTCAGGGGCATAACCTTTTTAAATATCAAGACACTATTGGTGATATTTACAAAAGGTTCAGGGAAGGTGCTTGGCGGGACTACGATGTGGCGTTTCGCAAGAAAATGGTGGGTAACCCCATCTTACACTTCGGGACGCAAGATATGCACCTGTGGTCTAAGTTGGGGCGCGAGAGGTCTACTTCGCCAACCGGGGCGGCGAAGCCTGGGACGCAGCGGTCCTTTCCGCGCCCGAAGAGGCGGGGGAGGGAGTGCTGGAAATTCCAGGACAAGCAGTGTGACAGGGGAGCAAATTGCTCCTTTCGGCACATCTGCAAGTTTTGCAGCGGACCCCACCCGGGTGCAGAATGCGCGAATAGAAGGGGAGCCGGTGCACCCTCCCCGATTAGTAGAGGGGGACCTGGGGGCAAGGGCCCCAACTCCACTTAGGTACGAGAGGATGGCGCCGTGGCTGGCGCTGTATCCTGACGGCGAGGCAGCGGCAGTCCTGTCGTCGGGATTGAGGGTGGGGTTTAGGATACCGATTACATCGCAAGTAACTGGGTCCTCCGTCCACCGTAACCTAAAGTCAGCTTATGAGTTCCCGCACGTAGTGAGGGAGAAGCTGGATAAGGAACTGAGGCTGGGGAGGGTGGTCGGCCCATTTCGGGAACGACCAATCGCGGATCTAGTAGTCTCTCCACTGGGGGTAGTTCCCAAGCGGGAGAAGGGGAAGTACAGGCTCATTCACCACTTGTCTTATCCCAAGGGGGCGTCAGTGAACGATGAGATAGATCCGGACCTCAGTTCCGTGCATTATCAGTCCTTTGACGAGTCACTGGAGGTGGTTCGCTCTCGGGGTCGCGGGGCCTTGATGGCCAAGCTGGACATTGAGTCCGCCTTCCGCTTGCTCCCACTTCATCCTTCCTCATTCCGGCTGATGGGGATGAAGTTCGAGGGTGAATTTTTTGTTGACAGGTGTTTGCCCATGGGCTGCTCCTTGTCATGTGCCCTTTTTGAATGCTTCAGCTCCTTCCTGCACTGGGTAGTGCAGAGGGCGTCTGGGGGCGGGGCCGTGGCTCACTACCTGGATGATTTCCTGCTGGTAGGGGGTCCAGATACTGACGAATGTGCGGCATTGATGCGGGTGATGCAGGATATTACAGCAGAGTTTGGAGTGCCACTCGCGCACGAAAAAACGCAGGGACCATGTACCTGCCTGACGTTCCTAGGCATAGAGATCGACACTGTTGCCTCCCTATGCCGGCTCCCAAAAGATAAAGTCGACCGCCTACTTGGGGCGGTTCAATCAGCATGTCGCGCGGAGCATATCTCCATTACTGAGCTGCAATCCCTTCTGGGGTTGCTTAACTTTGCGGGGAGGGCGATCCCCATGGGGAGGGTCTTCAACCGCAGGTTAGAAGCTCAATTGAAGGGGCCTCGGACGCTTAGCCACAAGCGTCGGGTGACAGAGGAGATGAGGGACGACCTGAG
Source organism: Bombina bombina (assembly GCF_027579735.1). Classification (NCBI taxonomy): domain Eukaryota; kingdom Metazoa; phylum Chordata; class Amphibia; order Anura; family Bombinatoridae; genus Bombina; species Bombina bombina. The sequence continues at coordinate 41,270,992 of NC_069502.1, forward strand.
AGTTTGGGAGAGGTTCCTTGTTCATTTTAACGGGGTCTGCCTTTGGAGAGACGGGCCCATTTCCAATCAAGCCTTGCATCTGTTCACGGATGCCGCGGGCGGGTTTGGCTATGGAGCCTATTTAGACGGAGACTGGAGTGCGGAGCCATGGCCAGAGGGCTGGGCTGCCGCGGGTCTCACGCGTAACCTTACAATGCTAGAACTCTTCCCTATTGTGGTAGCAATAGAACTATGGGGAGAGAGGCTGTCAAATCGGTCAGTAATCTTCTGGTCAGACAATATGAGCGTGGTATATGCCATAAACAGGTTGTCAGCAACCTCACCGGTGGTGGTGACCTACCTACGGCACCTCGTCTTGCGGTGTTTGCAGCTTAATGTTCGCTTCACAGCACGGCACGTCCCAGGGGTGAGCAATGTGATAGCAGATGCCCTTTCCAGATTTCAATGGGATCAGTTTAGAAGGGTAGCCCCGAGGGCGGCAGCTGAGGGTCTAACGTGCCCTCTTTTCCTTTGGCAGCTGGCGGGGGTTGGGAGTCCATCCTCCCCATGATCAGGGCATCGCTGGCTCCTAAGACGTGGGCTGCGTATTCGGCGCATTGGAGGGCATGGGAGCGTTTCAGCTTGCAGAAGGGCTTCTTGTTGTGTCAGGCGTCTCAGGTACACGTTCTAGAATGGCTTGCGTGCTTGAAGCTTGAGGGTATGTCCAGATTGTCAGCTTTGAGCAGGTTAGCGGCATTGTCCTTTTTCAATAAAGCCTTAGGTTTCAGGGATTATACAGGTACTTTTCTAGTAAGGCAGATCTTGAAGGGATGGGGCCGGTTGGCCCCACCCGCAAAGGATCGGAGGGAGCCGATCACGACGGAAAGATTGCGCTCGTTGGTGGTAAATCTGGGGGCAGTGTGCAGTTCAGCCTACGAGGCGGTCTTGTTTCGGGCTGCTTTCGCGCTGGCATTTGCGGGGGCGCTGAGGATAGGCGAAGTGGTCGCCTCCTCCACAAGAGGGGAGGTAGGCGGTATTAAAGTGGGGCACGTAAGGACCACGGACGATTGCGTGCTCTTGCTCATTCCCAGATCCAAAACTGATCAGGATGGGAAAGGGGCCTGGTTGCCTTTAGCCAGACACGAATACACAGAGTGCTGCCCGGTATCGAGCGTGGCGGATTATTGCCGTGTACGGCCGGTCGGAGGACTACAGTTTCTCGTGCACGAGGACGGTAGTTCACTTTCAGCTTTCCAGTTCCGCAAAGTGCTTGCCAAAGTGGCAGCGGCAGCGGGATTGGATCCATCTAAGATTGCGCCGCATTCATTCCGCATCGGGGCAGCGACTAGTGCTGCGGCCTTGGGGTCGTCGCAGGCGGTCATTAAGAAAATGGGGCGTTGGAAGTCTGAGCGATATAGGGGCTATATTCGCCCATTGCATGCTTAGTGATGAGGGTGTGTAAGGTGTGTAACCTCTTGATTCCTTCCCGACTTGGTGGGGAGTGGGGGGGGTGAGAAAGGGGTATTGCCAGTGGTTTGTCACCATTTCATTGTCCCCATCCATGTTGTTATAGGTACAGGAAAGACCCCGGTGCGCGTGTGGATTATTGGGCACTCCTTTATCCACTGGGCGGCTATCAGGGCGCATCATTCCCCGGGAGGGCAGCAGCTAGGATTGGCAGCATCCAGGGCTAACATTCGCTGGCTCGGGCGCAGGGGTCTTAATTGGAGGGAGCTTCCCGCTCTGTTACAGGATGCACATAGGAGGTGGGGAAAGCCTCAAGTGATTGTTGTGCATCTGGGCGGAAATGACTTGGGATCCATTCCCGTGTTGGATTTAATACGGATTATGGTTGCGGACATTAAGTGGGTGTGCACATGGCTTCAGGATATGCGGATAGGTTGGTCTAAAGTGGTTGCACGGCTGCGTTGGCGTCACATTGTGACACAGAGGGCAGCGTACAATGTCCGCAAGAAAGTTAATAGGGAAGTGGGGAGAGCGGTCACGGCCGTGGGAGGTTTCGTCATTAGGCATGACACTATTACGGCCGACAAGAAGGCCCTTTACCGACCGGATGGGGTTCACCTGGCGGACGTCGGGTTGGACATTTTCCTGGCTAACCTTAAGACAGCCATCTCATCGGTTGTTTAAAATGAACATTTATTAGGGCATTAGTTAGTTTCAAAGTTCTGTGCTATGGTTGGCATCCGACCGTTGTTAACACAGCGTTATTTATATATAAAAAAAAAAAAAAAAAAGTTGAATTTGGTTGTATGTTATATTGTTATACTGTTATTTAAGGGCTATGTTGGTTAAGTGTGGCGGCAAGAGGCGTATTTTGTGGCGGTCGGGCAAGGCCCTGGGAGCGGGCGCAGTGTGAGCAGAGTGACGGCCCGAACACAGGGAGAGGTGTCGCCCACTAAGTGCCGGCTTAGGGGTTCCTCTCCCCCCTTTTAAAGAGCTGCAGGCCGAAGAGCTCTACATAACAAAATCTCTCTCACTGTGCCAATGAGCGTGCGCAACCCCTGTGCCACGCTGCAGACATCGGAGGGGCCTTGTCCGTCAATAAGTAGGGGTTAGTTAGCTAGAAGAAGATGCCGCCACCAACTGGAATGAACTTGCTACAAGTTCAGGGATAGGTTGATTTGAGCTGCCTAATTATTGGCTAGATTAGGCAGAATTCAATTTGTTTAATAAACGCGACCGTGACCGGTCTTTTCCCCAAAGCAGTTGTGTTGTGTTTTTATTGAAAACGTAGGACGTAATAGGAGGTTTATCCCTTATGGAAGTGGAGGGCCCTCTAGTGGGCCTGTAGCAAAATTAAGGGATAGCTGACTTGAAGTCTGGAGGATTCTAGAAGTGTGTGTATGCTACAATGTTGCAAATGTGTGGGAGGGTGTACCTCTTGCCTTTATAGGGTCCTGTTCCAGTGGATTCGGCCTCTTCCTGCCTCCAGACTTCGAGGAGAACTTTCCCCGCCCGCACTTCCCTGGATGAAGGTATGTGGCGGCAAGTTAGGTTAAGGGTAAGTCAGTCCTCGGCGGGGGTAGGTTTAGTTGAACCAGCCCCATAAGCCCGAGGTTGTAATTTAGTCATCCACCTCTCTCATACGTGTTGGACGATTCGTTTGGAGAGGATGCCTTACTGGGTTGGTGAAATTGTGCCCTAGCTGGCGGTCGGGCAAGGCCCTGGGAGCGGGCGCAGTGTGAGCAGAGTGACGGCCCGAACACAGGGAGAGGTGTCGCCCACTAAGTGCCGGCTTAGGGGTTCCTCTCCCCCCTTTTAAAGAGCTGCAGGCTGAAGAGCTCTACATAACAAAATCTCTCTCACTGTGCCAATGAGCGTGCGCAACCCCTGTGCCACGCTGCAGACATCGGAGGGGCCTTGTCCGTCAATAAGTAGGGGTTAGTTAGCTAGAAGAAGATGCCGCCACCAACTGGAATGAACTTGCTACAAGTTCAGGGATAGGTTGATTTGAGCTGCCTAATTATTGGCTAGATTAGGCAGAATTCAATTTGTTTAATAAACGCGACCGTGACCGGTCTTTTACCCAAAGCAGTTGTGTTGTGTTTTTATTGAAAACGTAGGACGTAATAGGAGGTTTATCCCTTATGGTGAGTCATGTGATAACTTGTGTGAAGCCAGTAGTGAGCTGTGTGATATCTGATGTAAAGCCAGTAGTGAGCCGTGTGATAACTGGTGTGAAGTCAGTGGTGAGCCATGTGATAATTGGTGTGAAGCCAGTAGTGAGCAATGTGATATCTGGTGTGAAGCCAGTAGTGAGCCGTATGATAACTGGTGTGAAGCCAATAGTGAGCCATGTGATAACTGGTGTGAAGCCAATAGTGAGCCGTGTGATAACTGGTGTGAAGCTAATGGTGTGCCGTGTGATAACTGGTGTAAAGCCAATAGTGAGCCGTGTGATAACTGGTGTTAAACCAGTAGTGAGCCGTGTGATAGGTGTGTGAAGTCAGTAGTGAGCCATGTGATAACTGGTGTGAAGCCAGTAGTGAACTGTGTGATAACTGGTGTGAAGCCAGTAGTGAACTGTGTGATAACTGGTGTGAAGCCAATAGTGAGCCGTGTGATAACTGGTGTGAAGCTAATGGTGTGCCGTGTGATAACTGGTGTGATGCCAATAGTGAGCCGTGTGATAACTGGTGTGAAACCAGTAGTGAGCCGTGTGATAGGTGTGTGAAGTCAGTAGTGAGCCGTGTGATAACTGGTGTGAAGCCAGTAGTGAACTGTGTGATAACTGGTGTGAAGCCAGTAGTGAGCCATGTGACATTGATATGTTTATAGATAAATCATTATTAGGACTGACCCCTGTTACTAATATATAAAGTTTGCAGTCCACAGCAGAGGAAGAGGGATTGGCAAAAAGAATAATTTAATGTAAGAAATGCTTTTAATATAACTTGACTAACAATAATACCTAATGATCAGTATATGCATTTGCTGGATTAGTTGTTACACTGCTGTAGTGAAGGCTTCTCAGGGTCTGAAACTATTATCTGATTTAAGTTATTATCATAAGTAGTTAGTAAATCTCATAACCTGTTACTTGCTGACTGTAATTATTTTTTGCAAACATTGTGTTTAGTGTTGGCTATCACATCATTTTCACTGCATCTGCTGCAGCCGTTATTGTCACAGCGATACATAGGTATTATTTTATCAACAGCTGCCCAAGCTTTCAAGACTTCCTTTACTGGTCTTTTTTTGTCAGATTCATAGAACTTATTGTAAACTAAAACTCTATCATCTATCTTACTAAATACATCCAGTTTGCCTAGGATGTTATATTCCCCATTAGGTAGTGTGCAGCGTCCCACACATGGCGAATTCAGAGTAAAAAACAGCACACATCCGGCTTTATCTCCTGTATTCATCAGATTTTCAACAGGAGAAACTAAAGAAGGTTCAGTAGCGTAAAAGAGACGATATTCAGCATGTTCTGCATCTTTCTTATTCTTATTTGGTTTTCTGAATTTAGCCATTACTAGGTTTGTTCCCTGATAAATCTGATCATTTATAAATATCTCATCCCAATTTAGATTGTCTACATTTAGCACATTCGCTATATTTTCTTCTGTTAGACTGTCGCATTGTTCTGCAGAAAACTTGACAACGTAGGCGTATTGCATATCGGTATTTCTGTAATTAGATTGTAGTAATTAATAAACTGTTACAATCACATAATGATACAATGTGTCTTCAATTAGACATTTACAACACAATCCTACTTTATTTTTCACTAGAAGACTTTGGGGCCGATTTATCACGGCCTAAATGGGGCTGTATACCCATGCTTCCGCACGAGCATTCAGGCTCACCGGAAACAGGAGTTAATACCGCTGCTCCTTAACTCGTCTGTCACCTATGAGGCATACGATCAGGTTGATTGACAACCCCTGGCCGCGAATCTGCAGGGGGCGGCATTGCACAAGCAGTTCACCAGAACTGCTTGTGCAATGATAAATGCTGACAGAGTATGCTATTGGCATTTAACGATGTCTGGCGGACATAATCACTACAGAGGATCATGTCCACCAGACACATGATAAATTGGCCCTATAGAACTACATTCTATTTAAAAAATGCATTCATTTTAATAAGGCAATATATACTGTATATATAAAGTCTGTTAAGAGAACTGTGGTTGGCTCATTTACATCTCACCCAATTATCCCCTACATACTAGTATGTGTTACTGGCCAACTAAGTGGATCAGGCAAAAATGTTCCGTCAATGTAAATCTAGATGGTACATAAGATGGATATTTTAGTGCCCACACGACTAAGGCCTAGATTACAAGGGGAATGCAAAAACATTAGCGCTATTGAGTGTTAACTGCGCTGAAGTTAAATTAATTGTGCTCATATTATATACTCCTATGAGAACTTCCCAGTCAAACACCTTGACATAACCCATAACCCCTTTAAACCTTTTTTATACATTTATTTAAATAACTAACTTATATTTTACTAGGCAATAAGCCTTCCCAGAGGGCAGTCTATGTTTAAAAAATACAAATCCCCAAGCTACAGTTACAAAAATAAAAAAAGTAAAAATACAGAAAAAAATAAACAAAGCTATCCAAAATAATAAAATTAAACCTAAACTAATACCCCTATAAAAATAAAAAATCCACCCAAAATTACCCCCCTAATCTAATACTAAACTACCAATATCCCTTAAAAGGGCCTTTTGTAGGGCATTGACCTAAGTTAAACAACTTTTTTACCTCTAAAAAATACTAAGTCCTCCCTAACAGTAAAAACCCCCACCCACCAAACCCCCAAAATAAAAAAAAAATAACACTAAAAAAAAGCTACCCATTGCCCCTAAAGGGGCATTTGCATGGGCATTGCCCTTAAAGTGGTATTCAGCTCTTTTAATGCCCTTAAAAGGGCAATCAGCTCTTATTTAAGCCCAAAAAAACCCTAATCTTAAGAAAAAACAACCCAAAAATGAAAATAAAAAAGCCTAAACCTAGGCCCCAAATAGTTACTAACGGTTTCTGAAGTCCGGTGGAGAAGGTCTTCTTCCAGATTGATCCATCATCTTCTATCTTCATTCAAAGTGAAGGCGGTGTGGAGCGGAGGTGCAGAGCTGTGTTCCCGATGCCTGGATCCTCAGCGGTCCTCAACGGCGGCAGCCGTCCTCGGCGGCATGGAGACTCCTCTTCATCTGATCTCCTTCAAAGACTGAAGATAGAATGCAAGGTACCACAATCAATTTTGGGTACCTTGCATTCCTATTGGCTTAAATTTCAAAATCAGCCAATAGGATTAGAGCTACTGAAATGCTATTGGCTGTTCAAATCAGCCAATAAGATTTCAGTAGCTTTCATCCTATTTCAGCCAATAGGAATGCAAGGTACCTCAATAAATACGGGGCACCTTCCATTCAATCTTCAGTGTGCGGCGGACCATCGCATGAAGAGAAGCCTCCACGCGCCGACGAGGATCGCCACATCTGGGAAGACTGTTCCGGACCTCCACTCCGCACCGCCTTCGCTGTGGATGATGATGATAGACCCTCCTTGAAGAAGACCTGCTCAACGTGTTTCAACGTAAAACAGGTAAGTAAAACCAAGTATTGAGTGTACTTAATACTTGGTTTTACTTACCTGTTTACTTATTTTAATGTATGCTCTTGATAAAGACGTGTAATACGTTGAAACCCGTTGAGCAAATAAAACCTTTTATCCTTTGTTGAAAGATTGTCAAGATCTTGTTTTGCTGTGCTGAGCTGGAATCTCCTTATTTATGGAGTAAGTTACTACATTTTTTTCAATTATACAATGGATACTTTTGTCATTTGGGTCTCTATTCATTTATAGTCCATTTTTGGATAAACATGAAAATTCAGTATTTGACTTCAGGAACCTGTGGACTCTTGCCATCTGACGCTACGTTCCCTTTCAGCTGTAAAGATTCATCTTATGGAGTGAGTATACTGCACCCATATTAATTGGCTTCAATATATGCATCAAACCTTTTTTCTCTTCACTTACTAGAGAAAATCATTCAATAGACCAGCGCCATCTACTACTACTATCTAACATTCTTTTGGCTGCCTCGCGCTGCCAGTATTTCTTTGAGAATGCGTGCGCAACTGGCGACACAGACGTACGCGTTACAAACACGATTATAGTATAGATATGTATAAATATGAGTGTAAGACTTTATTTTAGTGTTTTGTGATACTTTTATTCTAGCCCTATTACTCTACTTCAGGTCTCAAGTCACGCTAACTTTTCTAGTGCTATTACGTGTTTCAACATATGAGCGATATTAAGAACTGTCACAATATCCATTGAAAGTACAGGACAGAATGCACCGTGCTATACATTCTCAGGTAATTCTTCTTTACAGTGGACTTGTAATATTATATAGCACCAAGCACTACCAATATGGCTTCACTTGTAATCTAGGCCTGAATACATATTCGGACTGTCATTGTTTTCTTTAGATTTTTGAATTGCCTTGTGTCTTTAATGCATAACAAATTATGATATCATTATAATTTACATGCTACAGGAGAGGTATTGATTTGTATATTATGGGAGTATCAGGATTAGTCACACATATGTATAATGATAATAACCATCAGCAATAGGTTTCTATAACTTAAACTATAGCATAGACGTTAACATGATCTGTTATTAAAAGGAGAATTTCTGCAATAAGATATAAGCACAGTCTGTAAGAAATATTTGTAATAAGTATGTGATTTAACCCCTTAAGGACCAGCGACGTACCCCGTATGTCGCTGGCCTTTTTTTGGGACTTGATTGTTTTTTAGCACGGTCTTGCCACCAGCATTTAGACTGCTCTATTCCACAAAGCCTGCTGGATGGAGGGAATTAATAGCATGTTCTTGCTAGACTTGTGCTATTATGTCCTGAAAAAACCCTTAACGACCAGTGACATACAGGGTACATTGTGGTCATTAAGGGGTTAAGTTGTTTGAAGTTTGTTTAGTTTGTGCAGCTCGGTATTATGATGTTCATTTGTTTTAACTTCTGTGTTTAATCCTGGTGTTTAGATTGTAATGCTGTAATGTAGCATCAATTTGTAGTGATGTCGCGAATAGTTCGCCGGCGAATAGTTCCCGGCGAACATAGCTTGCTCGCGTTCGCCGCGGCGGGCGAACATATGCGATGTTCGATCTGCCCCCTATTCATCATCATTGAGTAAACTTTGATCCTGTATCTCACAGTCTGCAGACACATTTCAGCCAATCAGCAGCAGACACTCCCTCCCAGACCCTCCCAGCTCCTGGACAGCAGCCATTTTAGATTAATTCTGATCCTGCATTCTTAGGCCTAGATTTGGAGTTTGGCGGTAAAAGGGCTGTTAACGCTCCGCGGGCTTTTTTCTGGCCGCACCATAAATTTAACTCTGGTATCGAGAGTTTAAACAAATGCTGCGTTAGGCTCCAAAAAAGGAGCGTAGAGCATTTTTACCGCAAATGCAACTCTCGATACCAGAGTTGCTTACGGACGCGGCCGGCCTCAAAAACGTGCTCGTGCACAATTCTCCCATAGGAAACAATGGGGCTGTTTGAGCTGAAAAAAAACCTAACACCTGCAAAAAAGCAGCGTTCAGCTCCTAACGCAGCCCCATTGTTTCCTATGGGGAAACACTTCCTACGTCTGCACCTAACACTCTAACATGTACCCCGAGTCTAAACACCCCTAACCTTACACTTATTAACCCCTAATCTGTCGCCCCCGCTATCGCTGACACCTGCATATTTTTTTTAACCCCTAATCTGCCGCTCCGTAAACCGCCGCAACCTACGTTATCCCTATGTACCCCTAATCTGCTGCCCTAACATCGCCGACCCCTATATTATATTTATTAACCCCTAATCTGCCCCCCTCAACGTCGCCGACACCTGCCTACACTTATTAACTCCTAATCTGCCGAGCGGACCTGAGCGCTACTATAATAAAGTTATTAACCCCTAATCCGCCTCACTAACCCTATCATAAATAGTATTAACCCCTAATCTGCCCTCCCTAACATCGCCGACACCTACCTTCAATTATTAACCCCTAATCTGCCGAGCGGACCTCACCGCTACTATAATAAATGTATTAACCCCAAAAGCTAAGTCTAACCCTAATACTAACACCCCCCTAAGTTAAATATAATTTACATCTAACGAAATTAATTAACTCTTATTAAATAAATGATTCCTATTTAAAGCTAAATACTTACCTGTAAAATAAATCCTAATATAGCTACAATATAAATTATAATTATATTATAGCTATTTTAGGATTAATATTTATTTTACAGGCAACTTTTTAATTATTTTAACCAGGTACAATAGCTATTAAATAGTTAAGAACTATTTAATAGTTACCTAGTTAAAATAATAACAAAATTACCTGTAAAATAAATCCTAACCTAAGATATAATTAAACCTAACACTACCCTATCAATAAATTAATTAAATAAACTACCTACAATTACCTACAATTAACCTAACACTACACTATCAATAAATTAATTAAACACAATTCCTACAAATAAATACAATTAAATAAACTAGCTAAAGTACAAAAAATAAAAAAGAACTAAGTTACAAAAAATAAAAAAATATTTACAAACATAAGAAAAATATTACAACAATTTTAAACTAATTACACCTACTCTAAGCCCCCTAATAAAATAACAAAGCCCCCCAAAATAAAAAATTCTCTACCCTATTCTAAATTAAAAAAGTTACAAGCTCTTTTACCTTACCAGCCCTGAACAGGGCCCTTTGCGGGGCATGCCCCAAGGATTTCAGCTCTTTTGCCTGTAAAAAAAAACATACCATACCCCCCCCCCAACATTACAACCCACCACCCACATACCCCTAATCTAACCCAAACCCCCCTTAAATAAACCTAACACTAAGCCCCTGAAGATCTTCCTACCTTGTCTTCACCATACCAGGTTCACCGATCCGTCCTGGCTCCAACATCTTCATCCAACCCAAGCGGGGGTTGGCGATCCATCATCCGGTGCTGAAGAGGTCCAGAAGAGGCTCCAAAGTCTTCCTCCTATCCGGCAAGAAGAGGACATCCGGACCGGCAAACATCTTCTCCAAGCGGCATCTTCAATCTTCTTCCATCCGGTGCGGAGCGGGTCCATCTTGAAGCAGGCGACGCGGATCCATCCTCTTCTTCCGTTGTCTCCCGACGAATGACGGTTCCTTTAAGGGACGTCATCCAAGATGGCGTCCCTCGAATTCCGATTGGCTGATAGGATTCTATCAGCCAATCGGAATTAAGGTAGGAATTTTCTGATTGGCTGATGGAATCAGCCAATCAGAATCAAGTTCAATCCGATTGGCTGATCCAATCAGCCAATCAGATTGAGCTCGCATTCTATTGGCTGTTCCGATCAGCCAATAGAATGCGAGCTCAATCTGATTGGCTGATTGGATCAGCCAATCGGATTGAACTTGATTCTGATTGGCTGATTCCATCAGCCAATCAGAAAATTCCTACCTTAATTCCGATTGGCTGATAGAATCCTATCAGCCAATTGGAATTCGAGGGACGCCATCTTGGATGACGTCCCTTAAAGGAACCGTCATTCGTCGGGAGACAACGGAAGAAGAGGATGGATCCGCGTCGCCTGCTTCAAGATGGACCCGCTCCGCACCGGATGGAAGAAGATTGAAGATGCCGCTTGGAGAAGATGTTTGCCGGTCCGGATGTCCTCTTCTTGCCGGATAGGAGGAAGACTTTGGAGCCTCTTCTGGACCTCTTCAGCACCGGATGATGGATCGCCAACCCCCGCTTGGGTTGGATGAAGATGTTGGAGCCAGGACGGATCGGTGAACCTGGTATGGTGAAGACAAGGTAGGAAGATCTTCAGGGGCTTAGTGTTAGGTTTATTTAAGGGGGGTTTGGGTTAGATTAGGGGTATGTGGGTGGTGGGTTGTAATGTTGGGGGGGGGGTATGGTATGTTTTTTTTTACAGGCAAAAGAGCTGAAATCCTTGGGGCATGCCCCGCAAAGGGCCCTGTTCAGGGCTGGTAAGGTAAAAGAGCTTGTAACTTTTTTAATTTAGAATAGGGTAGGGAATTTTTTATTTTGGGGGGCTTTGTTATTTTATTAGGGGGCTTAGAGTAGGTGTAATTAGTTTAAAATTGTTGTAATATTTTTCTTATGTTTGTAAATATTTTATTATTTTTTGTAACTTAGTTCTTTTTTATTTTTTGTACTTTAGCTAGTTTATTTAATTGTATTTATTTGTAGGAATTGTGTTTAATTAATTTATTGATAGTGTAGTGTTAGGTTAATTGTAGGTAATTGTAGGTAGTTTATTTAATTAATTTATTGATAGGGTAGTGTTAGGTTTAATTATATCTTAGGTTAGGATTTATTTTACAGGTAAATTTGTTATTATTTTAATTAGGTAACTATTAAATAGTTCTTAACTATTTAATAGCTATTGTACCTGGTTAAAATAATTAAAAAGTTGCCTGTAAAATAAATATTAATCCTAAAATAGCTATAATATAATTATAATTTATATTGTAGCTATATTAGGATTTATTTTACAGGTAAGTATTTAGCTTTAAATAGGAATCATTTATTTAATAAGAGTTAATTAATTTCGTTAGATGTAAATTATATTTAAGTTAGGGGGGTGTTAGTGTTAGGGTTAGACTTAGCTTTAGGGGTTAATCAATTTATTAGAATAGCGGTGAGCTCCGGTCGTCAGAATAGGGGTTAATAATTGAAGGTAGGTGTCGGCGATGTTAGGGAGGGCAGATTAGGGGTTAATACTATTTATGATAGGGTTAGTGAGGCGGGTTAGGGGTTAATAACTTTATTATAGTAGCGCTCAGGTCCGCTCGGCAGATTAGGGGTTAATAAGTGTAGGCAGGTGTCGGCGACGTTGAGGGGGGCAGATTAGGGGTTAATAAATATAATATAGGGGTCGGCGGTGTTAGGGGTAGCAGATTAGGGGTACATAGGGATAACGTAGGTGGCAGCGCTTTGCGGTCGGAAGATTAGGGGTTAATTATTTTAAGTAGCTGGCGGCGACGTTGTGGGGGGGCAGTTTAGGGGTTAATAAATGTAATACAGGGGTCGGCGGGGTTAGGGGCAGCAGATTAGGGGTACATAATTATAACGTAGGTGGCGGTCGGCAGATTAGGGGTTAAAAATTTTAATTGAGTGGCGGCGATGTGGGGGGAGCTCGGTTTAGGGGTACATAGGTAGTTTATGGGTGTTAGTGTACTTTAGGGTACAGTAGTTAAGAGCTTTATGAACCGGCGTTAGCCAGAAAGCTCTTAACTCCTGCTATTTTCAGGCGGCTGGAATTTTGTCGTTAGAGCTCTAACGCTCACTTCAGAAACGACTCTAAATACCAGCGTTAGAAAGATCCCATTGAAAAGATAGGATACGCAAATGGCGTAGGGGGATCTGCGGTATGGAAAAGTCGCGGCTGAAAAGTGAGCGTTAGACCCTTTAATCACTGACTCCAAATACCGGCGGTAGCCTAAAACCAGCGTTAGGAGCCTCTAACGCTGGTTTTGACGGCTACCGCCGAACTCCAAATCTAGGCCTTAGTGAGGTGAGAGGAGGGATAGTGTAGCTGCTGCTGATTTTATAGGGAAATTGATAGCTAGGTTAGTGTATTCAGTGTCCACTACAGTCCTGAAGGACTCATCTGATCTCTGCTGTAAGGACAGAACCACAAAAAGTCCTTTTTTGGGCTAGAACATTGGTCTTTTTTTTTTTTGCCTGTGTAATTTTGACTGTGAAACATCAGTCTGCTAGTGTAATCTAATTGCAGTTGCCTGCCTGCAGTGCCACCATTCATATCTGTTGTAACAGTAGTGTAAATTAAAAAAAACTAAACTTTTTTGACTGTGAAACATCAGTCTGCTAGTGTAATCTAATAGCAGTTGCCTGCCTGCCAGCGTGTGTGCCAGGCCCACTTGCCAACTAGTGCCACCACTCATATCTGTTGTAACAGTAGTGTAAATTTTGTAAAAAAAACTTTTTTGACTGTGAAACATCAGTCTGCTAGTGTAATCTAATTGCAGTTGCCTGCCAGCCAGCGTGTGTGCCAGGCCCCCTTGCTAAGTGCCACCACTCATATCTGTTGTAACAGTAGTGTAAATTTAAAAAAAAAAACTTTTTTGAATGTGAAACATCAGTCTGCTAGTGTAATCTAATTGCAGTTGCCTGCCTGCCAGCGAGTGTGCCAGGCCCACTTGCCAACTAGTGCCACCACTCATATCTGTTGTAACAGTAGTGTAAATTTAAAAAAAAAACTTTTTTGACTGTGAAACATGAGTCTTCTAGTGTAATCTAATTGCAGTTGCCTGCCTGCCAGCGTGTGTGCCAGGCCCACTTGCCAACTAGTGCCACCACTCATATCTGTTGTAACAGTAGTGTAAATTTAAAAAAACAAAACTTTTTTGACTGTGAAACATCAGTCTGCTAGTGTAATCTAATAGCAGTTGCCTGCCTGCCAGCGTGTGTGCCAGGCCCACTTGCCAACTAGTGCCACCACTCATATCTGTTGTAACAGTAGTGTAAATTTTGTAAAAAAAACTTTTTTGACTGTGAAACATCAGTCTGCTAGTGTAATCTAATTGCAGTTGCCTGCCTGCCAGCGTGTGTGCCAGGCCCACTTGCTAAGTGCCACCACTCATATCTGTTGTAACAGTAGTGTAAATTTTTTAGAAAATAAACTTTTTTGACTGTGAAACATCAGTCTGCTAGTGTAATCTAATTGCAGTTGCCTGCCTGCCAGCGTGTGTGCCAGGCCCACTTGCCAGCTAGTGCCACCACTCATATCTGTTGTAACAGTAGTGTAAATTTTAAAAAAAAAAACTTTTTTGACTGTGAAACATCAGTCTGCTAGTGTAATCTAATTGCAGTTGCCTGCCTGCCAGCGTGTGTGCCAGGCCCACTTGCCAACTAGTGCCACCACTCATATCTGTTGTAACAGTAGTGTACATTTTTTAAAAAAAACTTTTTTGACTGTGAAACATCAGCCTGCTAGTGTAATCTAATTGCAGTTGCCTGCTTGCCAGCGTGTGTGCCAGGTCCACTTGCCAACTAGTGCCACAACTCATATCTGTTGTAACAGTAGTGTAATTTTTAAAAAAAAAAAAACTTTTTTGACTGTGAAACATCAGTCTGCTAGTGTAATCTAATTGTAGTTGCCTGCCTGCCAGCGTGTGTGCCAGGTCCACTTGCCAACTAGTGCCACCACTCATATCTGTTGTTACAGTAGTGTAAATTTAAAAAAAAATAACTTTTTTGACTGTGAAACATCAGTCTGCTAGTGTAATCTAATTGCAGTTGCCTGCCTGCTAGCGTGTTCCAGGCCCACTTGCCCAGTGCCACCACTCATATCTGGTGTAACAGTAATGTAAATAATAAAAAAAAAAAAAAACTTTTTTGACTGTGAAACATCAGTCTGCTAGTGTAATCTAATTGCAGTTGCCTGCCTGCCTGCCAGCGTGTGTGCCAGGCCCACTTGCCCAGTGCCACCAGTCATATCTGGTGTAACAGTAGTATAAATAATTAAAAAAAAAAAAATTTGACTGTGAAACATCAGTCTGCTAGTGTAATCTAATTGCAGTTGCCTGCCTGCTAGCGTGTGTGCCAGCCAGGCCCACTTGCCCAGTGCCACCACTCATATCTGGTGTAAGAGTAGTGTAAATAATTTAAAAATAAAAAAACTTTTTTGACTGTGAAACATCAGTCTGCTAGTGTAATCTAATTGCAGTTGCCTGCCTGCCAACGTGTGTGCCCGGCCCACTTGCCCATTGCCACCACTCATATCTGGTGTAACAGTAGTGTAAATAATTAAAAAAAACAAAAACTTCTTTGACTGTGAAACATCAGTCTGCTAGTGTAATCTAATTGCAGTTGCCTGTCTGTCTGCCAGTGTGTGTGCCAGGCCCACTTGCCCAGTGCAACCACTCATATCTGGTATAACAGTAGTGTAAATAATTAAAAAAAAAAAACTTTTTTGACTGTGAAACATCAGTCTGCTTGTGTAATCTAATTGCAGTTGCCTGCCTGCCAGCGTGTGTGCCAGACTCACAGCGTATACTGTGCCCACTTGCCCAGTGGCACCACTCATATCTTGTTTAATAGTAGTGTAAGTGTACATTTAAAAAAATAAAAACTTTTTGGACTGTCAAACATCAGTCTGCTTTTTTGTGTCAGGCTCACAGCGTACACTGTGCCCACTTGCCCAGTGCCACCACTCATATCTTGTTTAATAGTAGTGTAAGTGTACATTTAAAAAAAAATGACAGGCAGAGGCAGGCCACCCCGCAGGTGCCGTCGTGGTTGTGGTGCTGTGATTCCCTTTGGCCATAGAATAATGCCCAGTGTTCAGAGGCCACGTCCCATGAACTCGTAAAGTTCTGAGGAGGACATAGTTGACTTTTTAACACAGGACACCCAATCTTCTATAGCTTCCGCTCCGAACCTTGATGCACCATCCTCCTCCAGCTTATCTTCGGGCACCTCTCAAGTTACCACCACTCGCCCGCCTGCCACCACCACCAACACTAGCACCACAGGCGCTTAACTTGATCTGTCAGAGGAGTTTTTTACACATCAGTTGGAAGAAATGAGTGATGCGCAACCATCATTGACAGAGGATGTAGATAACAGTGATATGTCTCAGTCAGGCAGCATTACAGACATGGACGTACGGTGTGATGATGATGATGTTGTACCCGCTGCTGCTTCCTTTGTTGATTTGTCAGATACAAGTGAAGCGGTTGATGATGACGATGCATCCGTGGATGTCACGTGGGTGCCCGCTAGAAGAGAAGAAGAGCAGGGGGAAAGTTCAGATGGGGAGACAGAGAGGAGGAGGAGGAGACAAGTTGGAAGCAGGGGGAGGTCGTCGCAAGGAGCTAGTGGCACAGTCAGACAGCATGCATTGGCACCCGGGGTCAGCCAGACAGCATGCCAATCAACGCATGCTGTTGCCACCACCAGAATGCCGTCATCGCAGAGCTCAGCAGTGTGGCATTTTTTTTGTGTGTCTGCCTCTGACAACAGCGATGCCATTTGCAACCTGTGCCAAAAGAAACTGAGTCGTGGGAAGTGCAAAACCCACCTAGGTACAACTGCTTTGCGAAGGCACATGATCTCACATCACAAACGCCTGTGGGATCAACACATGAGTAGAAGCAGCACACAAACTCAAAGCCGCCATCCTCCTCCTGGTCCAGCATCTTCAGCCATGTCAACCACTGCTGTCCTCCTTGCCCCCTCTCAAACATCCGCCACTCCGCCTCTCTTCCGGAGCAGTTCCTGCTCATCTGCCCACAGTCAGGTGTCTGTCAATGACATGTTTGAGCGTAAGAAGCCAATGTCACAAAGTCACCCCCTTGACCGGCGGAGGTGGCTTGTCTGAACTCTTAGGCCGCCAACTTTTACCATACAAGCTGGTGGAGTCTGAGGCGTTCAAAAAATTTGTAGCTATTGGGACACCGCAGTGGAACGTACCCGGACAAAATTTCTTTTCACAAAAGGCAATCCCCAACCTGTACTCGATTGTGCGAAAGGAAGTAATGGCATGTCTTGCACACAGTGTTGGGGCAAGGGTCCATATGACCACTGATAGCTGGTGTGCCAAGCATGGTCAGGGCAGGTATATCACCTACACTGCGCATTGGGTAAACCTGCTGACGGCTGCCAAGCATGGAATGCGTGGCTCTGCAGAGGAGGAGTTGGTGACTCCGCCACGACTTGCAGGCAGGCCTGCTGCCACCTCCTCTACTCCTCCTACTCCATCCTCTTCCATAACCTCCTCAGCTGAGTCCTCTTCTGCTGCTGCGTCTTGCTCCACATCAACGGCACCCCTCCAGCTCCGCAGGTACTATTCCACATCCCGGATACGGCAGTGTCATGCCGTCTTGGGGTTGACTTGCCTGAAAGCAGAGAGTCACACCGGACCATTACTCCTGTCCGCCCTGAACGCACAGGTGGATCAGTGGCTGACTCCGCACCAACTGGAGATCGGCAAAGTGGTTTCTGACAACGGAAGTAATTTGGTAATCTGATCATACAAAACTTTGTGCATAAGTTCCCTAGCTTACAGGATGTCCTGAAGCAGGCCAGGAAGTTGTATGGCCATTTGAGGCGTTCCTATACGGCCATGGGGCACTTTTCCGATATCCAGCAGCGAAACAACATGCCAGTGAGGCGCTTGATTTGCGACAGCCCGACACGTTGGAATTCAACACTCCTAATGTTCGACCACCTGCTCCAACAAGAAAAAGCCGTTAACGAGTATTTGTATGACCGGGGTGCTAGGACAGGCTCTGCAGAGCTGGGAATTTTTTTGCCACATTACTGGGCGCTCATGCGCAATGCCTGTAGGCTCATGCATCCTTTTGAAGATTTGACAAACCTAGTCAGTCGCACCGAAGGCACCATCAGCGACATCATACCATTTGTTTTCTTCCTGGAGCGTGCCCTGCGAAGAGTGCTGGATCAAGCCCTAGATGAGCGTGATGAGGAAGAGTTGTGGTCACCATCACCACCAGAAGCAGCCTTATCAGCATCGCTTGCTGGACCTGTGGCAACGCTGGAAGAGGATTGTGAGGAAGAGGAGTCAGAGGAGGAATGTGGCTTTGAGGAGGAGGAGGAAGACCAACCACAACAGGCATCCCATCCCATCCCTATCTGGTACCCGTGGTGTTGTACGTGGCTGGGGGGAAGAAGAAACCTTCAGTGACATCACTGAGGACGAGGAATGGGACATGACTAGCTCGGCATCCAACCTTATGCAAATAGGGTCTTTCATGCTGTCGTGACTGTTGAGGGGCCCTTGTATAAAAAAGCTGAAGGAGAACGACCTGTACTGGGTGTCCACGCTACTAGACCCCCGGTATAAGCATAAAGTGCCAGAAATGTTACCGAATTACAACAAGTCGGAAAGGATGCAGCATTTCCAAAATAAATTAAAAAGTATGCTTTACACAGTGTATAAGGGTGATGTCACAGCACAAGGTGAATCTAACATGGGAAGAGCTGAAAGTAATCCTCCGACTCCCAAGACCACGCCGGCAAGGACAGGACGCTTTACAGACATGTTGTTGATGGAGGACATGCAGAGCTTTTTAACTCCTATGCATCGCCACAGCCCTTTGGGGTCCACCCTCAGAGAACGACTCGACCGACAGGTAGCAGACTTCCTTGCCTTAACTGCAGATCTCGACACTCTGAGGAGCGATGAACCCCTTGACTACTGGGTGTGCAGGCTTGACCTGTGGCCTGAGCTATCCCAATTTGCAATAGAACTTCTGGCCTGCCCCGCTTCAAGTGTCCTGTCAGAAAGGACCTTCAGTGCAGCAGGAGGTATTGTCACTGAGAAGAGAAGTCGCCTTGGTCAAAAAAGTCTAGATTACCTCACCTTTATTAAGATGATTGAGGGATGGATCCCGAAGGGACTGACATTGGGCGATACATTCGAATAAAAAAGGTCTGATGAGATGAGCTGCCTTGGGCTAAAAATGGTCCACACGCTGCTGTATTTTATCTTCAAATGCCGGATGACTTGCTTGACTTATCCGCCACCAACTAGGGTTCAAGCCGCAATGTTTTAGGGCACTTTCTGCCTGGGAAACAAACATCAATTTTTCTAGCCGCTGCTACAGCAGCGGCTGCAACAATACCTAATTTTTCAGGCATGTGTACATGCCAAATTTTTCTGGCCTCTGGTGCTGCACTGTGGCTTCAAAAACAAAACCAAAAAAATTTCTTTGCACAAAAGGCAATCCCCAACCTGTACTCGATTGTGCAAAAGGAAGTAACCTTACCATGGGTCACAGACCGCACGTCTTGTAATTCTCTGTCTGGGAAATTATCTATCTATCTATCAAATCGATCTATTTATCTATCAAATCTATCTATCTGTCTATCGTATCTATCAAATGTATATTGCATCTATTGATCTTTCTATCTAATCTATGTATCTATCTATCAAATCTATCTATCTCGTGGCCGGACTGTTTTGGGACAGCCACTTGTGTTTCGGTCAAATGTCCATCGGACAAATGTCCGTCGGCCAAATGTCCATCGGCTAAAAGTCCGGCCACGATTGCACGCACAGTGCCCCAAATTTGAAGTAGGAGGACCAACCAAGCATCTTTTTCCATCTCCCGGTTCCTAAAATCCATGCCATATATACCTCCCCCGATAGGGGGAGTAACAGGTATTAAACTGATCAGAATAGTACTACTTAACACAGCACTCATATCTGGTGGCACAGTAGATTGCACGCGCAGTGCCCCAAATTTGAAGTAGGAGGACCATGGGTCCCAGACCGCACGTCTTGTAATTCTCTGTCTGGGAAATTATATATCTATTATATTATATATCTATCAAATCTATCTATTTATCTATCTATCAAATCTATCTAACCCCAGATGGCTTATATTAGGAGACTTCAACACTTGGATCGACAACACTGTATCCCTGCTTGGGCAGGATCTCCTCAGCTTGATGAGTACACTGGGCTTTACACAAATCGTCACCACTTCCATCCACAGAAAAGGTCATACACTTGATCTAGTGTTTCAGTCTGGATTGTATCACAATCAACCAGACACCAGCCTCAGAACCTGGTCAAACACCGCTCATTAAAAGGGGTGACACCACTGGTTGTAGCATCACATATGGATCTAAGTGAACTAATTGGCACCCTCGAAGACCCCAGCTCCTTAGTCCGACTCTACAACAAAACCATGAGAGACACCCTAGAAAGCATTGCACCATCTCGCATACGCACTGTCCAAACCCACAACAATGCACCGTGGTTTGATAGCTCCATCAGAGAAATAAAAAGAACAGG
Source organism: Bombina bombina (assembly GCF_027579735.1). Lineage (NCBI taxonomy): Eukaryota > Metazoa > Chordata > Amphibia > Anura > Bombinatoridae > Bombina > Bombina bombina. The sequence continues at coordinate 41,291,349 of NC_069502.1, forward strand.
ACGTAAACTCGAGAGAAAGTGGCGCAGAACACATGATCCAGAGGAAAAAGCCGCTCTCACCAAACATCTAAATAAATATCAATCCAAGATAACTCAGAAAAAATCTTCATTTTTATCACGCGAAATTGCACTCTCCCACAATAGACCCAGGCAGGCAACTGTTTCGCACAGTAGAAAGGCTCTGCAAACCAGCATGCATGCTTAGCCCTACCAACTTTTCTCAGGATAAATGTGAAGCATTTGTGAACTTCTTCAGAGACAAGATTTCCTAAATCCGAACCACTATCACAGCAGACCAAACAGTTACACACCAGAACCACTACAATGGAATGCCAGATTGCCCCAGTTTATGGGCCACTTTTACACATGTGGATATAAAAGGAGTTAAAAACACCATACAAAAGTTGCACCCTACTACGTGTGACTTAGACCCTGCTCCAACTCAGCTCATATCTCTATGCATTGAAACACTCGCCCCAGTCCTCACAAAAATAGTGCAGTGTTCACTAAAAACAGGAGACTTCCCAGATCCTCTAAAAGAAGCTGTGGTAAAACCACTCCTAAAGAAACCTTTATTAGACCCAGACTGCATGACTAATTACAGACCAGTATCCAACCTCCCATTTCTGGGGAAAGTAATTTAAAAAGTAATGGCAACTCAACTGGAAGCCCATCTATCACGCCTAAACATATTCGATCCTTTCCAGTCAGGCTTTAGATGCCGCCACAGCACTGAAACAGCGCTAGTCCGAGTGCTATATGATCTCCTCATGGCAAGAGACAAAGGTGATTACTCCATTCTAATCCTCCTGGATCTCTCAGCTGCATTTGACACCATTGACCATAGGATTCTAATAGAGCATTTGCAGTACATCTGTGGTCTAGGAGGCACAGTCCTTAACTGGTTTAAATCTTTCCTCGCTGGTAGATCACAGAGAGTAATATCAGGATCAAGCTCATCAGCACCAACAGAACTGGCCTGTGGAGTTCCACAAGGATCTATCCTGTCTCCCATGCTATTCGCAATTTACTTACTACCACTGAGGGACATCATTAACCGACATGGCCTAAGGTATCATTGTTACGCTGATGACACACAACTCTACTTCTCCTTTGCTCCAGATACTACAGACCCAGCATGCCGCATAAACAATTGCTTAACAGACCTCATAGAATGGATGAATGCTAGCTGTCTCAAAGTGAACCCGGACAAAACAGAGTTACTCTTGGTGAGGGGACCCCGGGCATCAAAAATATCCCACGATCACCCAACTGGCCTGGAGCTTGGAGGCTCTAAACTCGTTAGTTCAGCAAAGGTACGAAACCTCGGAATGCTGATTGACGCTGGACTATCTTTTAAACAGCAGATTTCCTCCGTAATAAAATCTGCCTACTTTCATCTGAAAAACATAGCCAGGATACAACACTTAATTCCACCGGATGATATGCCAACATTAATCCATGCATTTGTATCCTCTAGGCTAGATTACTGCAATGCACTTTACTTGGGCCTCCCAAAAAAAGAACTCCATCGCCTTCAGACAGTACAAAATGCAGCAGAAATAACACACAAAGTTCGTAAAAACTGCACGTCGTAATTAAATCACTGATTGAGTATACAAAAAGGTTTTGTATGTACAACAATAAAATGGCGTATTGCTTGTGTTTTTTTTGTCAAGTAAAGTAAAGCTGTACCTTGCCAAATGTAACTTGTAATCAGTGAGAAGTAACAGACCAATGTGTTAGGCTGAGAGGATTAAGCCGTGCTGTTGGCAAATGGTGGCAGTAATAAAGTTCAATCTTGCAATGGTTCTTAATAAGAACTACAGATATATAAGTGAAACAAGTATAATCTCACCGCTGTTGCCGCACTCTGTCATGCCCCTCAGGCTGTCCCAATACCGGGTATGGATTCACTCCTCCAGCATCCAAACATACGGTCAAATGAACAAATAGAATTACCTGTATTGGAACTAATCACAGCCGCAGGCCTCAGTGCAGGTAAAAAGCATCTTTATTTTTAGTAGATTGACATTCACAGGGTGAAACAGACTCAGGGGTACACTGAGAACAAACGTCCGACGCGTTTCCTGCCCGGAGGCACTTCGTCAGGGACTTACATAGTCAAAATACAAACGGCTTAAAAAGGCTTACTTGCTTACGTAACGAAATTAGCACCTGTTCATTATGGTTAAAGGCACAAATGCTGCCGTCTATGGAAACTTGTTACTGCTGGGTTTTGAAAAATCCCTTTAAAGCATTCAGCTAGATAACATTGTGTCAAGGGTGCCATATGTGTATGTATCTTGTATCAATATTAGTAACACAAAAGACACAATGAAAACGCCGAAAATTAGTAACATGTTGAAATAGCCTTTTCCAAAGAAAGCAGCAAAATAGTACAAAAGTTGCTCTACAACCAATTCATATGAACAGATGCTAAAGAAACATAAAATTATTATTTTCAAGCTGTAAATAATAAAAGAATAACAATGCTATTGATTCAATGCACAGCGGACTCACAGAGGATTCAAAGTGAGACATTTTTACAGGTCTCATATATGATTTTAAAATGTTAAAAGATTTATGTTAGAACTGTCTTAGTTAGGAGGTTAATTATTAGACGTTAAGGGAGAATTTAAAGACTTATATAATCATTAATTCTTCAGCTTGACTTAATGTGTTAAGAAAAATTTCAGTGTTTAAGTGAACTAACTTATTCTATGTGGATGATGAAATGAATTAAATTAAAGTGATTCTTAAAATGTGATGTGAAAAAGAAAATTAGAATAAGTAAAATTAAAACTCGCTATGTGTCTTTTTTTAAAATTTGCTGGAGTGGAATGTCCTGGTAAGGATCATATCTAAATTTATCAAATTAATTTGAAAAAAAAGTTTTTTGTAATAAATAATAAATGAATAAATTCTGTATGTGAACAAAATTGTGCTGATCATGATTGGTGTCACTTATGTCTGTATAGACAATAAAATAGTGTAAAACCTCATTTACAAAAGAAGCTGAGTCTAAGACTTAACGGAACTAAATATACTGATGTTTGAACTAGGGAGCACTCTGGAGGGACAAGAGAAAAAACTACTATTTATACTGAGCAGCTATGTTTATTGCCTTGTCAGGTTGTTAGGAAAATTTATGTGTATATATATGTCTTATTGTGGACAATTTAGTCTACAAAGTATCTAAGGTCTGTTATCTTATTAATACCATTTGGAGTACCGGTCATTAAATTAAATATCCAAAAGGACTCTTTCCTGCAGCAGCCAGACTATTGACCAATCAAACTCGCTCCTGCCACATAACACCTGTTCTCCACTCCCTGCATTGGCTTCCAATTAAATGGTGAACATATTTTAAAATTGGCCTGCTGACCTTCAAAGCCTTAAACAACCAAGGCCCAAAGTACCTGAAAGAGCTCCTGACACCCTACATCCCATCCCGTTCACTTAGGTCAGCCAACACATCCCTCCTCTTAGTGCCAAGAATAAGGACAAACTCAGGCTCCAGAGCATTCGGCCACGCTGCCCCTACTTTCTGGAACTCTTTACCTTGCGCAATCAGAGAGGCACCGTCCTTACAGACTTTAAAAAAAAAAAAGCTAAAGACCCACCTCTTCCATCAGGCATTCAGTCCGCTTATCTGACCTTCAGAAACTCCTAACTTTTATGTCTTATGTTGGCATATTTGTAAAGTGCTTTGAGTCTCACAGGGAGAAAAGCGCTATATAAATTGCAAATTATTATTATTATTATTATTATTATAACTATCTATAGTATCTATCAAATGTATATTGCATCAATTGATCTATCTAATCTATGTATCTATCTATCTATCAAATCTATCTATCTCGTGGCCGGACTGTTTTGTGACAGCCACTTGTGTTTCGGCCAAATGTCCATCGGCCAAATGTCCGTCGGCCAAATGTCCGTCAGCTAAAAGTCCGGCCACGATTGCACGCGCAGTGCCCCAAATTTGAAGTAGGAGGACCGAACCAAGCATCTTTTTCCATCTCCCGGTTCCTAAAATCCATGCCATATACACGTCCCCTGGCGCCACAACTGCCTCTGGGAACCTTACCATGGGTCCCACACTGCACATCTTGTAATTCTCTGTCTGGGAAATTATATATCTATCAAATCTATCTATTTTTCTATCAAATCTATCTAACTATCTATCGTATCTATCAAATGTATATTGCATCTATTGATCTATCTAATCTATGTATCTATCTATCAAATCTATCTATCTCGTGGCCGGACTGTTTTGTGACAGCCACTTGTGTTTCGGACAAATGTCCATCGGCCAAATGTACGTCGGCTAAAAGTCCGGCCACGATTGCACGCGCAGTGCCCCAAATTTGAAGTAGGAGGACCGACCAAGCATCTTTTTCCATCTCCCGGTTCTTAAAATCCATGCCATATACACCTCCCCCGATAGGGGGAGTAACAGGTATTAAACTGATCAGAATAGTACTACTTAACACACCACTCATATCTGGTGGCACAGTAGATTGCACGCGCAGTGCCCCAAATTTGAAGTAGGAGGACCAACCAAGCATCTTTTTCCATCTCCCAGTTCCTAAAATTCATGCCATATACATGTCCCCTGGCGCCGCAACTGCCTCTGGGAACCTTACCATGGGTCTCAGACCGCACGTCTTGTAATTCTCTGTCTGGGAAATTATATATCTATCAAATATATCTATTTATCAATCAAATCTATCTATCTATCTATCTATCTATCTATCTATCATCGTATCTATCAAATGTATATTGCATCTATTGATCTATCTATCTAATCTATGTATCTATGTATCTATCAAATCTATCTATCTCGTGGTTGTGCAAATGGACTGTTTGCAGTTGTTTGCGGTGCGTTAAACGGGGAGTTTGGTCTGTCACTGTGAAGCGGGCGTAACCCTTACACTACCTGATCGATACAACATCATACCTGATGTTTTAAAGCACGTTATTCCAAACAATTTAGGAATATTAGGTGATTTATGCCCTTTATGGATTAAAACCAGACTCTGCATCAACTATGTAATTTTCCGTGGGAGTTTTGCCATGGATCCCCCTCCGGCATGCCACAGTCCAGGTGTTAGTCCCCTTGAAACAACTTTTCCATCACTATTGTGGCCAGAAAGAGTCCCTGTGGGTTTTAAAATTCGCCTGCCTATTGAAGTCAATGGCGGTTCGCATTTAAATTATAATTGTTAAAATCTTGGTGAGTGCTACATTTATTGGTGCATAAAATCCAGCACATAGCTATGAAATCTCCATGGACAAACATTGACAGTACAGTGCATTGTATTGAAGCGTTCAATGGCTTTATAGGATGTCACCATTGTCACAAATCAGTTAAGTAAGTGCTATTATTGTGATACTGATTTTTAAGAAGAGAAAAATATCAACTGCCTTGACTGTGATCTGAAACTGTGATCTTCATCATAATGCATAACAGTTATTAAAATGTAGTGACGTTAAAGAAGATTAGTTTGATACATTTGGAAGTTATTCTGATCATTGGATGTCCCTTTACTATAATAATCGTTAATTTGGTATTTAAAAATTAGTGTGTTTTTTTTACACATGTAATAAATCCAAAAATTGTGAAATAATATGTTTCGAAATGGCCTGATTTTGTAGTGACATGTAGGGCATTTGTATGGGCATTGCCCTTAAAAGGGCATTCAGCTCTTTTGCTGCCCATCCCTAATCTAAAATAAAAAAAATAAAAAAATATTTAAAAAAAAACCCTGTCTAGCCCCCAAAAATAAAAAAATTAAACCTATGTTTAAATTAAGCTAAAAGTACAGAAAATAAAAAATCTAATATTACATAAAATAAAAACCAAAATTACCAAACTTTAAAAAATTAAACCACTATGAAATTAAAAAAGCCCCCCCCCCCCAAAATAAAACACCCCATAATCTAATGCTGAACTACCAATAGCCCTTAAAAGGGCCTTTTGTAGGGCATTGCCCTAAGTTTAACAGCTCTTTTAAGAATTAAAAAGACCCCTAACAGTAAACCCCACCCCACCCACCAAACCCCCTAAAATAAAAACCTAACACTAAAAACCTAAACTATCCATTGCCCTGAAAAGGGCATTTGTATGGGCATTGCCCTTAAAAGGGCGTTCAGCTCTTTTGCTGCCCATCCCTAATCTAAAAAAAAAACCAAAACCCAAAAATTAAAACCCCCCCACTAAAGATCCAAATACATGCTCATGGGTCCTGAAGTCCGGCGGAGAAGGTCCTCTTCCATGCGGTGAAGTGTTCTTCCAAGCGGCCGACATCTTCTTCCAAGCGGGGACCTCTTCTTTCTTCATCCAGGACAGCGGAACTGAAGACCAGCAAAGGCGGAACTGAGGACGATCGACCGCGGAGCTATGGAGCGTGGAGGATCCTCTTCTTCCGTACACTGAATAGTGAATTCAAGGTACACAATTAAAGATGGCGTCCCTTGAATTCTTATTGGCTGATTTGATTCTTCAAATTCAAGTCAACCAATAGAATGAGAGCTACTGAAATCGGAAGAAGAGGATCTTCCACGCTCCATGGCTCCGGGGTTGCTGGTCTTCAGTTCCGCCATCACCGGTCTTCAGTACCACTGAAGAGGACCTTTTCTGCCGGACTTCAGGACCCGTGAGTATCTATTTGGGGCTTTAGTGTTAGTTTTTAGTTTTTTTGGGGGGGGGTTATTTTTTTTAGATTAGGGATTGGCAGAAAAAGAGCTGAATGCCCTTTTAAGGGCAATGCCCATACAAATGACCTTTTCAGGGCAATGGGTAGCTTACGCTGCATCCCAGTGGATTCCAAAAATGGCAGGGTGGTGAAAGAATCCACCGAATGTGGATCCTTTCAGCACCCTGCCATTTTCAGAATCCACCTGGATTATAGCAAATATAGTATAGCTATGAATATATACAAATATATTTATGTGTTTATATGTGTATATACACATATTCAATAGCAAAGAAAAAAAGGTATACTCCGCTCAAAGTTGAAACATAAAACATACGGCTAGATTTGGAGTTCGACGGTAGATGGGTTGCTAACGCCACGCGTGTTTTATGTCTAACGCACGGCATTGTTTGACTCCGGTATTTAGAGTTCAAAACAGACCATCTAACGAAGCTCCTAACGCGTGTATGTCACACGCGTAATACTGCCCGCGTAAGACAGTCTCCCATAGAGATCAATGGGAAAGCAAAAAAATAGCTTTTTTCACCTAACACTCGATCTCGCGAGAATACGCACAGCTCGGTCATATGACGCATACCACATCATGCACAACAATAACACGCCGCAAATGTCACAACAACAATCAATCAACAAAGCACACAAGCATTACACATTCACAAACGGGGGGATTTGAAATAAAATTTAATACGGGGAATACGCATATACTTTAAGATGCGGAAAATCGCAAAATAACAACAAGGAATAAAAAATATATACATACACTAGAAAAATAATCGCATTCAATATAACTATATATTAGGACAAACATACATATGCAACACTTCACTAAGAACACACCATCGCAAATTCACATTTAAAAAGAATACTATTGGACAATGTTAGAGAAAACGACCACTATGACATCATCGCATTCTACACATTCCACAAATACTAACTCCAAATGAGCATGCGCAAATTCACACACCTAATACACATTGCACTAATATTAATTGCTAATGAAGCACACATGAACACAATTTACAACGCAAATAGGTACATCATTAAACATTTACACAGGGTATATAAGCACCACACAAGCAGGGCTTCTTTGACTGTGTTGCTGTTGGGTCTTTGGAGATTGGAGGTTTAATATTAGAGAGTTGGTGCATTATTGTGAGTGAGTTAGTGTTAGCGTGAGAGAGTCAGTTGTTAGTGTTATCGTGAGTGAGTTAGTGGGAGTTAGTGGGAGTGGGAGAGAGTCTGTTAGTGGGAGCGTGAGTGAGTTAGTGGGAGTTGTTAGTGAGAGTTGTTAGTGGGAGCGTAAGTTACTGGTAGTTAGTGAGAGTTAGTGGGAGTGTTTGTTAGTGAGAATTAGTAGTAGTGTGTTAGTGAGAATTAGTAGTAGTGTGAGTTAGCGAGCGAGTGATTTTTCTGTACACTTAACACATTTACACGCAAACACATTCAATACATACATACACTTATCAATAACACTACATACACTCCATACCCCCTACCCCCTCATACTACACTCCATACCCCATTCCCTGTAGTCCCATTCCCTTTCATCCCATTTACTCTTATCCCATACCCCATACCCATCCCCTAGTTACATTTAGTTTACATATCCTCCTTTTAGTCTTCTTCTTCTTTTGGTTTATTTAAATACTCCTTACCCTCTTTGTTTTTTTACATCCCTCTCACACTTTCAGCACTTTTTTTGTCTTTTTAGTTCTTTATTTTGACTTCCTTTCATTTCATCACACTCACTTTTTGTTTGATTATTTGGGGTTTAGTTTAGTGAACAGATGGAGGCCAGGCAGGGGAGAGGTAGAGGGGGAGGAGAGGGAGGGGGAGAGGAACAGGGCAGGAAGGGGGGCAGGAAGGGGGGCAGGAAGCGGGGGTGGAAGAGGTGGGTGGACCCAGCCACTTGGTTCAAGATGAACAAGTGGCTGGGCCCAGTGGCGGACAGAGTAGGGCTTCACAGTCCGGGAAACAGAGGGCATCGTCACAGGGGAAGGCCAAGGCGACTAGGGAGGCGAGGTTTTCGATGGAGGAGAAGGAGGCCCTCATAGAGGCCTATATGGCCAGGTATAGGAGGCTGCAGCACCAGAAGACTACCCCGACTGACAAGAGGAGGCTCTGGAATGAGATAAGAAATGCAGTCAATGCAGTGGGTGGCCGGAACAGAGATCTTGAATCGATAAAACATCGCTACCGGGACTGTAAGATGGATCTGAAGAAAAAGTTAAGTCTGGAGGCCCGACATGCCGCAGGAACCGGTGGCGGACCTGCCCTGGAAATAGAGTACTGCCGATGGGAGGAAATGTTGCGGCCCAGCATCTCCGAGGTGGAAATAGTCGGTATCGGAGGAATTGATACCGGGAACCTGCCACTCTCATCTGACGGTAAGCTCATTGAACAATAATTTCACATACGAATGTATTTCAAGGGACACTATACGCAAACATTTACTTTCATGATTGAGGTAGCGAATACAATTTGACAAAACATTCAAATGTACTTATATTACCTAATTTGAATCATTCTTGAGATATATTTTAATTAAGAAATAGCCATGCACACGGTGAAACAATCACAGGAGGCAGCTATATTCAGCTAACAATCAGCATCTTTTAAGCATATTTAGATATGCTTTTCAGCAAAGAATATCCAGAGAATGAAGCTAATTAGATACGAAAAGTACATTAGAAAGTTGATAATAAATGTATGCTTCTAAATCATGAAAGATAAAACATTGGGTTTCATGTCCCTTTAAGGATCAGATTAATGCTATAACGTTGTTTACACGCATTCAATTACTTTGCGGTTACATCAGTATCTAGGCTATAGGTTAGGTGTGCATTTAAACAGACTGAAAACAAACGCGAAAAAATTCAGATTGACCAGAGATCACAAACACGGTTTTGAAAAAGCGGAAATCGTATTGATTGTTTGTTAGATTTCAAAGTGGATTAATGATTCTGCATTTGTAATTGTATCGTAAGCTAAGTCATTTAAAGCTTGATTTTCAAATATGCTAATATATACATTTTTTTTTTTTTTTTTTTTTTAATATACAGAGTCTGGGGAGGAGGCAGCACAAGAAACACAGCCTCATCTATCTCCCCGGGATGAGAGTGGTGGGGAGGAATTTCCACTTCGGAGGGAAGAGGCCCCCCGTGACGAAGAGCGCACGGAAGCCGATGAAGAGGCCCCGGAAGCAGAGGAGGAGCACGCGGAACCAGAGGACCATCAAGGACCCGCACACCACCGTGCACGGGCACCCCGCCGTGCACGCGTACCCCGCCAAGCACAACAAGAGGAAATAGCGGAGGTGCGGGTTCTACTGGACTACATAGACCAGATGCGTAACTCCCGGATACAAAATATCGAAGGACGCACTAGAATACTTGATGGCCAAAATCAAATAATTGAAGGACAAAACCAAATAATAAACATACTCAATAGAATCGAACAAGGCCAAAACAGAATCTTTCATCTGCACCAAGAGATGTTCAATTTTTTCCGGGAGGCGCATGCTGGTCTACCTCCTGGTCCGCCTCCTGCTGCTGGGCCTCTTGCTGCTGGGCCTCCTGCTGCTGGGCCTCCTGCTGCTGGGCCTCCTCCTGCCGGCCCATCTCCTCCTGCCGGGCCATCTACTCCTGCCGGGCCATCTACTCCTGCCGGGCCATCTACTCCTCTTCAGCCATCTCATCCTCTTCAGCCATCTCCTCCTCTTCAGCCAGCTTCTCCTCTTCAGCCAGCTTCTCCTCCTCAGCCATCTTCTCCTCCTCAGCCATCTTCTCCTCCTCACCTTGGTCGTCCCAGTACTCTTCCTTCCACTCTTCCCACAACCTCTCCAAGGAGAACTCTTCGGAGTCGGCAGTTGCCCCTCCCAGAGCCTCAGCCCCGTGGGAAGAGGGGAAGGAAGAGGAAGTAAGTATTTATTTTCATCTTTATTTTTTTTTTATTTAATGTGTAATGGATAGGTATGTGATGATGTGGTTTTCATACACTTGTGGACCACACTCTGTATATAATCTACTTCTATGGGACCGGGTCCATGGAGGCAGATTGTTTGCAGAGTGTGGGTTATAAGTGTGTGAAAACCACATCATCACATACCTATCCTTGTTCATGATATTGATTGGTTTCTGTGATGTGATGTCCAAACTGTTTCCCGAATCGCAAACAAAATTACCATTACAATTATCCATGATGGCATATTACTGTTTGAATGCCAATAACACAGCTTAAAGGGACAGTCAGAAAATTATTGATTACAAAGAAAACACTGTACTACGCATTATCAAGTTGGAAACAACAAAACATGGAGAAATATGTGTGACTTATGTGCTTAACCTTGTATCTATGCCTATGAAAAATGACCACTTATTTGTTGTTCTGACATAACAACCTTTTAGATATCAATGATCAATACATGGTAAATAATATGCTGTATGAGCACAAGGTTTTACATATACAAATGCTATCCAAATGCCCTCTAGTGGTCAAATTGTATAATTATTACATGCACTCTTCAAGCTCGAAGAAATGAGCACACGAACCTCATAGGTTTAGCTAGCAAATTTAAATAAACAAAGACAAATGATTAATTGGTGAGAAACCTTTGATATCATTGATATTACAAAATTGACTTTTATAATAATGCAAAACATTATTTGTTTTCTAAACTGTCCCTTTAACAAAATTACATATGCTAACACATATTTGAAGCTTGTTGGTATATCTACATGTACTTGGTCAAAAATTAAATATTGAAATCAGATTTATATTGACGTGTTAAATAAAGTATATTTTCTTAAAGAGACATTATTGTGTTATTTTTTTTTAAGAAAGACATTTGTTTGAACAATGAATATGGTTTAAAGTCCTTTTAGGAGTGGGGGGTGAAAATATGCTAACAATAATATATTTGAAGATTAAACAATGTGGAACTCATACATGATACAAAAATCAACATTTGCATTAAAGGGACAGTATACTATATTTTTAACAGAACTGTATGTAATAGACACTACTACAAACAACAAGATTAACATATACTGATATCAATATTACAAAGCTTCAAACACTTTCTAAGAAAATCGGGTTATCTATATTGAAAATATAGATGAACCCCCATTACAACCGTAAAACCAGACAATACCCCATCATTAACATATGAAAAGACCCTTTACACAAATAGGAGAAAGCTGGAGATGGTACTCACATGAAACTTAGAGGCTTGGCGAGTAGTCTGATAATTAATTACATTTTCTTTGAACAGAAGCAAAATGAAACGTGTATTAGTTAAACAATGGACTATCTAACTAGAGACAAAATAAAAATTTTTGATTTATAATGTGAGTGTCTAATGAACCTTTAATAAAATTTACAACGAAATTACATTTAGAAGAAGTCGGCATCATATATTTAGCATATGATAAAGCTAAATGCATATTGATTACTTTATTCTAACACAATAGCGCATATTTATTAATTAGATATCTTTAACATTAAAAACAACAGTCATTTTTATGAAAAAGGAACATATTGTTGACAAACATATTAAACAACATGGACTATAGAGATTTGCACTTGCCTCGAAATATCATATGCATGAAAACATTTTGCTTTCGTTCGTTTATTCAACCAGACATCCAGCAAAAGAGAATGTGGTGGTCTTTATCAGCTATGGGTCAACAATGTAACATGATGCAAATAATACATATTCTCAAGGTTTTTCAAATTGCCTGCAGTCACAAACGTGTTTAACGTGCACAAACAAATATTGCGGGACTACGTAATCCAATCATACGTTTTTTTACCTTTGCATGTGACGTCTTAACATGGCGCTTCCTTGATCACATAAGAACGCCATCCAATAAAAGGCACATTCTTGATCACGTAAGAACGCCAAAAAAAAAGGCGCATCCTTGATCGCGTAAAAACGCCATCCAATAAAAGGCACATTCTTGATCACGTAAGAACGCCAAAAAAAAAGGCTCATCCTTGATCGCGTAAAAACGCCATCCAATAAAAGGAACATTCTTGATCACGTAACAACGGCCAAAAAAAAAGGCGCATCCTTGATCGCGTAAAAACGCCATCCAATAAAAGGAACATTCTTGATCACGTAAGAACGTCAGTCAATACAAGGAATCATTGGACAGCCTGGCAGGTGACGTTTTGAGCAACATTGCGCATCCAAGATAGCTGAAAAACCGCAGCCAATACAAGGACTCAGTTGACAGCTTGGCATATCACTAAAAAACGTATTTATATTTTAGGAACTAGTATGTGTCTAGATTGCTATCTAGGAATGTCACCAAATCATGAATCATCTTTTCGGACTTGACTGTCCCTTGAACTATAGCTATGGTGTATATCTTTAACATTTAAAAGATACACATGAGAAATACATATGCCATTGATGTTTTAAGATATGTTTTGATTGTTTTGGAATAACAATAATGATACATGGATTGATTAAACGTGTCATTTATTCAAGTTTAAATATGGTCAGCCTACCTATAGCCATATTTGGGAGGAGAAGTATTTTGTTAACATATTTGTTAAAAAATATTCATCATCTAAAATATTTGCATTACACACAGAGATTTATTTGGTTACACTTTTACAATAAGATAGAATTGAAAATGAAATACATGTGCTGTCAACATTACAATAAGATTGTTTATTAATAAGATTATATGTCCTTGTTCATGTAAAAAGGACAAAAACGCTTTAGAAATGGAAATACATTCATTAACAATTGTGCTCACCATCACTTAAAGGGACATGTTTTTTTTTAATAAAAAGAGGATACACATAGACAATACTATTTCAATGAAATGAACACTTTACAGGGATTATATCATTGTATCAATACTCAGATCATTTGTTAAAGGTGCATCAATTCATGCAGAGTTTCTAAATACACACATGGATCTGAAAATTGAAATATACATATATACACAAATAACAATCTATATATACATATATAAAACAATTACTATGCTAATCATAATCATGCAATGATAAAGCTAAGAGAAAAATATATAAAGACAAATAATAAGATTACATTGGAGATGTTAATCTTAAAGTCATTTACAATTGTCTTACATATATGATTTTTTATAATAAATTATTTTTGGTAGGTCCCTTTAAGGATCAACAAGATAAACTATAGCTTTCAAAAAATAACATGAAGAATGAGGACAAAGATTGGTGCAATGACATGTCTTTTATTAGTATGTAAGAAAACATCAACAACGTTTAGAAATAATCTTGTAAAAATAAGGAATATTTGAGCCATATGCCAAGGTAAAAGAGTGCATCACAGTCCATGAAGAGAGTTGCCAAGGGCCACCATAGCCCCATTGGAGACATATGACAAGGTAACACAGTGCATCACAGTCCATGAAGAGAGTTGCCAAGGGCCACCATAGCCCCATTGGAGACATATGACAAGGTAACACAGTGCATCACAGTCCATGAAGAGAGTTGCCAAGGGCCACCATAGCCCCATTGGAGACATATGCCAAGGTAACACAGTGCATCACAGTCCATGAAGAGAGTTGCCAAGGGCCACCATAGCCCCATTGGAGACATATGCCAAGGTAAAAGAGTGCATCACAGTCCATGAAGAGAGTTGCCAAGGGCCACCATAGCCCCATTGGAGACATATGACAAGGTAAAAGAGTGCATCACAGTCCATGAAGAGAGTTGCCAAGGGCCACCATAGCCCCATTAGAGACATATGCCAAGGTAACAGAGTGCATCACAGTCCATGAAGAGAGTTGCCAAGGGCCACCATAGCCCCATTGGAGACATATGCCAAGGTAAAAGAGTGCATCACAGTCCATGAAGAGAGTTGCCAAGGGCCACCATAGCCCCATTGGAGACATATGCCAAGGTAAAAGAGTGCATCACAGTCCATGAAGAGAGTTGCCAAGGGCCACCATAGCCCCATTGGAGACATATGCCAAGGTAACACAGTGCATCACAGTCCATGAAGAGAGTTGCCAAGGGCCACCATAGCCCCATTGGAGACATATGCCAAGGTAACAGAGTGCATCACAGTCCATGAAGAGAGATGCCAAGGGCCACCATAGCCCCATTGGAGACATATGCCAAGGTAAAAGAGTGCATCACAGTCCATGAAGAGAGTTGCCAAGGGCCACCATAGCCCCATTGGAGACATATGCCAAGGTAAAAGAGTGCATCACAGTCCATGAAGAGAGTTGCCAAGAGCCACCATAGCCCCATTGGAGACATATGCCAAGGTAAAAGAGTGCATCACAGTCCATGAAGAGAGTTGCCAAGGGCCACCATAGCCCCATTGGAGACATATGACAAGGTAAAAAAATGCATCACAGTCCATGAAGAGAGTTGCCAAGGGCCACCATAGCCCCATTGGAGACATATGCCAAGGTAACACAGTGCATCACAGTCCATGAAGAGAGTTGCCAAGGGCCACCATAGCCCCATTGGAGACATATGACAAGGTAAAAGAGTGCAACAGGCACAACAATAAACGTTGAAAAAGGCCAAATGGCAACAATAAAACAAAACATCAACATGTGGACAGAGGATTCTTATCTGCGACCTTGGAGCATCTCCAGATCCTCCACTTACTGGTCATCCTCTTCATTGTCCTGTGCATGTCCAGCTCCAGATTCAGGCCTTGAACTTAATTGCATTATTTCACGCAGAGTCAATTCCTGAATCCGGAGCAGGGCCTGCATGGTGTCGTTCATCCCTCTCTGGTCAGCTGCGTTCCTCAGCACGGCCTGCTCTACTCGTGCTAGACCTTCTAGCATGAGCTATGCTGAGTCACAGCATAAAATAAAGAATAAATTAAATATTAAGGATAATTACACAACAGACGAAAAAATAAGCAAAGATACATTGTCATCATAAAGACAAATCATTCTTTACATCAATTAGTTTTCATTGATTCTTTACACATGAAATATGTTATTCAGACAGACCGAAATCATTAAAGGGACAGTTTACTCAAACATGTTGTCCCCTTTAATTGGTTTTCGATGATCCACTTATACAGCTTAAGTGTATAAAATCTTGTTAAAGGATTTACATTGTACTTACATTAGCAATTTAAATATTTTAATTATACTGTGGTAGGCACACCTATCCTTAAACATTTTGGCGTTGAGGACAAGCTGTGTAAACATAGCAACCTGAAGAAATTACATTCCCACTGGGTTAGGCAAGAGATAATGTATCAACATTTGTGCATAAATTGTTGGATCCAAGTAGTGGTGATTGGTATATGTAGTGATATCAAATTAAAGGGACACTGAACCTAAATATTTAATTGACTGATTCAGATAGAGCA
The DNA here is from genome assembly GCF_027579735.1 of Bombina bombina. Lineage (NCBI taxonomy): Eukaryota > Metazoa > Chordata > Amphibia > Anura > Bombinatoridae > Bombina > Bombina bombina. Next base: position 41,307,423 of record NC_069502.1, read on the forward strand.
TGACATTACAAATATGAAAAAATTACACATATTCTTTAAATGTTAGAATTCTCTATCTAGATTTTGAATGCAAGAATGTCGGTTTTTAGGGCAGCCCATATTTGTTTATCAACTTTGTTTGTCCCTGCTGGTTGATGGATACATTCATCCAACAATAAAGAAATGATGTCCACAATTATTTTCTATTTAAAAATAATTCTAGGCATTTCTTTGTTTCAATAAAGATAGCAAGAGAATGAAGAATAATTTATAAGAGTAGTAAATTATAAATTTGATTAACATTGCATGCTCTATTTGAATCACAATATAAAATATTTACCTTCAGTGTACCTTTAAGTATCTTATAATGTTGATTTTGAATGATACTTACAGCTGTGCCTGGGAAGGACAATCCGACACCCAGGACAATGAAGGTTGAGACAGGGGGGAGGGATGGGATTGGGTTGTGGAGGGATGGTATTGGCTTGGGGAGGGATGGGATTGGCTTGGGGAGGGATGAGCTGCTGCTCCGGGGTAGGCCGTACAGCTGGGGAGTGGTGAGTTTGGGTCTGGGCAGCTGTACGGCCCATAATACGGGGAGAGCGGCGAAGGGGGGTGTAGGGGCGTGTTTTGGGAGGGACAGGAAATGACGAATGGGAAGGGCCGGCAGGGGTCTGGGCATGGTCAGGAGTCTGGGCAGGGGTCTGGGCATGGTCAGGAGTCTGGGCCTGGGCAGGGGTCTGGGCATGGTCAGGGGACTGGGCAGGGGCGGAAACCAGATGACCAGAAGTGGCGGATCTATCTGAAAAAAAAAAATATATATTAACATCTCATACATCATGAAATCAAATAAACGCATTTCAAATTGATTATGTTTTCAATATACTTCGAAGTGTATTTGAATTTGTAAACAATTATGAAATGAGGATATGGTATGCATATAGGCACTCAGATGAATATCAATTACTGTCTGTACAATTATAACATTATTATTGTGTTTTGGCCTGGAATATGCATGTGACATAATGATGGCATGAATTATACATTTTTAAAAAGAAAAATATTTTCATGCTGCCTGATATAGAAAGGGGGCAGTAGTGTATTTAAACAGACAAATAATATTCCTTTTTAAAGTGCAAAAGCTGTAGACTTTGAATGTCTTCAATAAAATGATTTCAAATAAAGCAACATGTTGGAAACATGATAGATATATTTCACATACCATCAGACTCCAAGGCAGCCTCTTCCTCCTCCATCACACATGTTACATCAAGCTCTGTAAAACATAACATGTTGTGTACACGTTAAGATCAGATATTATAACATATGTTACTGTTGTTCAAAGACACACATCAATGTTGCATTAAAGATATACACACCCAAAGTTATGATTTACATCATTTTGATGGAGCTGTCAGGTTTGTGCAGGAGATGTTTAAACCTTTTTCTTTTTTCTTAAAGTGAATCAGATCACAGTAGTAGACCTTAATTAATGGTGTTGTTTCACTTGTAAAATAGCAACAACAATGGTGTTGATTGTTGCTTTGCTTCAGCAAGTGATGAGTTAATGCAGAGAGGAAATGTGGCTGTAGAAAATAACTTTAAATCTACAGTGCTGCAAAGGTTAACTTGAAGTACTCGGTAACAGTGTGACATTAATTTGCAGGCCCTTTAGTATTGTGTAAGCTTAGAGTTCGTAGATGATTGTGGTACCTTTAGTTTGTGGAAGCGGTATCTGTAGTGAAGCTCTGTATCGCTGCACGCGAATATGGACTGGCAGTCTGGACAGGTGTGTATCACGCTGAAGGGAGTCGGCGGGTGACATCACCGTATCTTTGCTGTATTCGGCAGCGACTTGTTGGCGTGTAATCAGCTTGGAAAATAACTTGCAAATTATGCAAAGATGGTAAGTTTGGATAAAAGGAAAAGTAGCAACCTTGCTTGTAATGCTTTAGAATTTCTCTTGGTTAAATCCGTTAGCAGTGTGAGCTTGTTAGAACTGAAAAATCAGCGGTGCAGCGTTCACGCTGTAAGTAGATGAAAACTTGAAATTGAATAAGTCTCTTTGGATAACTCGTATATGCACGAGCACTTTAGATATTCCGTAGGTGATGAATTTAAATTCTCAGAACTTTGGATAGTATTAATCCTCTGAAGAAGTGGAGCTTAGAGTGCAGGAAGCTATCACTAACTACATACAAAATTACTAAGCACTAGGAACAGGGCGTGAACAGAATATAAAGGGTTTGTGGGTGGAGATAAGCAGAACTGCAGGTAGGTAAGGTGAAACCTGAAATCTCCCCCTCCCCAAGGGACAGGATAGAACGTCAAGGACCAGGACGGTCAGGATGTCTGCGATGAAAAATCGACAATTTCCTTGGAGCATGTATGTTACAAGAGGGTTCCCAGGAATCGTCATCCGAAGAGTAACCAACCCAACGAACCAAGTACTCCAGACGACCATTGTGAATCCGAGAGTCAACGATAGAATCTACTTCATATTCATCCATCTGAGGAATAGTAGGAAGTGGAGGGACAGAGGTGGAACTCCTTGTAGTGACATACGGCTTCAGAAGGGAGACATGGAAAGTCGGATGGACTTTTAAAGTGTCCGGTAACTTTAGAGTGACTGCATTAGGGTTGACAATCTTTTCAATTGGAAATGGACCTATGAACAATCCTGCAAGTTTTTTACTTGGTACCTTAAGTTTAAGGTTTTTGGTGGATAACCAAACTAAATCTCCGACAGCATAGACAGGAGCTGGTCGTCTCCTCAAGTTGTAATAACGTTTTTGTTGTTCTTGGGAGTTTAAAATGTTATCCTGCAAGATTTTGAAAGTTTGTCGAAACTTTGCTGAGAAGTCATTAGCATGAGGACAATCTGTGGAGGTGATATTAGAGAAGTCTGGGACGGGGTAGGAGTTAGGATGAAAGCCATAATTTGCCAGGAATGGTGACATCTTCGTAGAGGTAGTGATGGAATTGTTAAAAGCGAATTCAGCCATGGAAAGAAAGGTAGACCACTCAGTTTGTTGATTGGAACAGAAACAGCGTATATACTGTTCTAGCCATTGATTTACACGTTCCACTTGACCATTCGTCTGAGGGTGGAAAGAGGTTGAAAAACGTTGGTCTATTTGTAGATGGGAACAGAGAGCCTTCCAAAAACGGGAGGTAAACTGGGTACCACGGTCTGAGGTTATAATTTTTGGAAGACCGTGTAAACGCACAATATTATCTAAGAATAACTGTGCAGTCTCTGCTGAAGTAGGTAATTTGTTAAAGGGAATAAAATGTGCCATCTTTGTCAACAAGTCCACAACGACAAAAATGGTGTTCATCTTATTTGAAACTGGTAGGTCGACAATGAAGTCAATAGACAAATGATGCCACGGCTGGGTTGGAACAGGAAGAGGCATGAGAAGACCATAAGGCCGTTGTCGTGATGATTTAGAGGTGGCACAAATGGAACAGGACTTTATGAAAGAATTCACAGTTTGTGAGATTTTGGGCCACCAATAGAATCTTGAGATATTCTCTAAGGTCTTCTTATAACCAGGATGTCCAGCTAGAGGGGTATCATGATGCAGTTGAAGTATAGTGTCCCTTAGACTTTTTGGAACATATATTTTGTTCTTGTAGTAGAAAAGACCATCTGCTTTAGAATCCAGAACATGTTGAGGAAGTTCAGGATCAGAAGGAAGAGATTCTTTCAACGCTTTCAGGAGATAGGGTGTCAATCCAAGAAATTTGGTAGATGGAATCATGGATGTCACTTGATCAGACTGGGCAGGTCTTTCATCTTTCCTTGATAGAGCATCTGCTTTTCCATTTTTACTGGAGGGTCTATAGATAATATGGAAATTAAATCTCGTAAAAAACAAACTCCATCATACTTGTCTGGATGACAACGTTTTGTTTGTTTGCAAGAATTCCAAATTTTTATGATCTGTGTAAATGATCACGGGGAGTGTAGTTCCTTCGAGCAGATGCCTCCAATGCTCCAATGCCCTTTTGATGGCCAGAAGCTCCTTTTCCCCAATAGGGTAATTCATTTCTGAAGAGCTGAGTACCTTAGAAAAAAAAGCTATTGGATGCAATGGTTCTGTATGAGCAGATTTTTGTGAAAGAATCGCCCCCAAAGCGAAATCAGAAGAATCTACTTCCAGGATATATTGAAGAGATGGGTCAGGGAACCGAAGTATTGGAGCTGAAGTGACCATGGATTTTAAGAGATCAAAAGCTCGAGCAGCCTCATCATTCCATGAAAATCGAATAGTAGAGCTAGTGAGTTTCGTTAAAGGTTTTGCTAATTTAGAGAAATCTTTCACAAATTTCCTATAATAATTGGCGAAGCCAAGAAATCTTTGTAAATCCTTTTTGGTTTTAGGATAAGCCCAATTCCTGACAGTCTGCACTTTATCATCTTGCATGCTTATACCTAGCGGACTGATGTTATATCCGAGAAATGAAATGGTGTTGGTGTGAAATTGGCACTTCTCAAGTTTTGCATATAGCCGGTGCGTTCTTAATCTGGTCAACACTTCTCTGACATGGGAGATGTGGTCATCATAGGATTTTGAGTAAATGAGGATGTCATCGAGATAAATGACAATATAAACATCCAATAGGTCTCTGAATATATTATTGATAAAGTGTTGAAAAGTTCCTGGGGCATTGCATAGCCCAAATGGCATGACGAGGTACTCAAATAACCCGTACCTGGTTCGGAAAGCGGTTAACCACTCATCCCCCTCACGTATCCTTATGAGGTTGTATGCACCTCGAAGATCGAGCTTCGTGAAAATCTTGGCCTCCCGGAGATGTTCTATTAATTCCGGAATGAGGGGGAGAGGGTAACGGTTTTTTATAGTCCGTTGGTTCAGATCTCTATAGTCGATGATAGGGCGAAGAGAACCATCCTTGTTCTTCACAAAGAACATTGCAGCTCCGGCAGGAGAGGTAGAAGGTCGTATGAATCCTTTGCGAAGGTTTTCCTCTAAATATCCTTTTAGATGTTCAAGCTCTGGAGCTGATAAGGGGTAAAGACGACCATAGGGAATAGTAGAACCTGGTTTAAGGTCGATGGGACAATCATAATCCCGATGTGGAGGTAATGATTCAGCCTCTACTTTGCTGAAAACGTCGGCGAAATCTTGATATTCAAATGGAATGTTTTGTTCGGGGACAGTGGTTTCCAGGAGTGCCTGTGTGGAATGACAGGAATTCTTACAAAATGGTGATTTAAAAGAAACCTGAAGGGATTGCCAATTCACAGTAGGTTGATGTTTCTTAAACCAAGAAATGCCTAATACTATGGGGAATAGAGGGGAAGGCAATACATCAAATTCAATAAACTCAGAATGACCACATGGTGTTACAAGCAATAGGGGAATGGTTTGATGAGTGATAGGACCACTTGCTATAGATGAACCATCAATGACACGAATGGCAACTGGATTCTGCTTTAACACACAGGGTATTTTATTAGTATTTACAATGGCAGTATTGATAAAGTTTCCATAAGCTCCGGTATCAAGAATGGCACTAGACTGCAGATGGCGTAGATCCCACTGTAAAGAGACAGACATTATGCAATAAGTATTTGGAATTTGCATGTGATGAGCAGCAGACAGTGCAAATGACTTACATTTCTTAGGCTTCTGTAGTAATGGACAATCCCTCACGGAATGGGAGGGATTAGCACAGTACATGCATAGCAGATGTTGTCTGCGTCTTAACCTTTCCTCAGGGGTAAGAGGGCCCCTAGCTAGACCTATCTCCATTGGTTCAGGTACAGATTTACTGGTAGATGTAGGAGCAGCATAGGTTTGAGCTTTCGGATTGTGTTCAGTGTGGAATCTTTCAGACCTTCTCTCACGTAGACGCCGGTCTATTTGTATCACCAAGCGCATTAATGAATCTAAGGATTTTGGCAAGTCAGTGCGTGCTAACTCGTCCTTAATATTGTCAGAAAGTCCTAATCTAAACTGATTGCGTAATGCAATTGGGTTCCATTGAGAATCACGTGAAAATTGCTTAAATTCAGCAATATATTCTTCTACAAGACGCTTCCCTTGCTTCAGGGCACGCATTGCAGTTTCTGCTGTGAGTTTTGAATCAATATCTAAGTAAAGTTCATCCATTTGATTAAAAAATTCATCAAGGGATCCAAGAATAGGTTGATTGCTTTCAAAAAAAGAGTCTGCCCAAACCCTAGGCTCACCTCTCAAAAATGATATTATAGTAAGGACTTTAACTCTCTCTGTACAATAAGTCTTTGGCTTTAGTGTAAAAAGTAATAGGCAGGCATTCTTGAATTGTCGGTATGTTTTTCTATTGCCAGAGAAGGGTTCAGGTAAGGACACTGTAGGCTCTGGAATAGGATCCGGTTGTTGGGGTTTAGTATTAATAGAATCTCTGATAATCCTTCTCAGAGACTGATTTTCCACTTCTAGATCCCTTAATGATTGTCCCATTTGATCCACTCTCTGCGATAGGGAATACACAAATTGTGGGAGGTCTACAGGATCTGACGTCATTATGGCTTAGTAATTATGTCAGGTTTGTGCAGGAGATGTTTAAACCTTTTTCTTTTTTCTTAAAGTGAATCAGATCACAGTAGTAGACCTTAATTAATGGTGTTGTTTCACTTGTAAAATAGCAACAACAATGGTGTTGATTGTTGCTTTGCTTCAGCAAGTGATGAGTTAATGCAGAGAGGAAATGTGGCTGTAGAAAATAACTTTAAATCTACAGTGCTGCAAAGGTTAACTTGAAGTACTCGGTAACAGTGTGACATTAATTTGCAGGCCCTTTAGTACTGTGTAAGCTTAGAGTTCGTAGATGATTGTGGTACCTTTAGTTTGTGGAAGCGGTATCTGTAGTGAAGCTCTGTATCGCTGCACGCGAATATGGACTGGCAGTCTGGACAGGTGTGTATCACGCTGAAGGGAGTCGGCGGGTGACGTCACCGTATCTTTGCTGTATTCGGCAGCGACTTGTTGGCGTGTAATCAGCTTGGAAAATAACTTGCAAATGATGCAAAGATGGTAAGTTTGGATAAAAGGAAAAGTAGCAACCTTGCTTGTAATGCTTTAGAATTTCTCTTGGTTAAATCCGTTAGCAGTGTGAGCTTGTTAGAACTGAAAAATCAGCGGTGCAGCGTTCACGCTGTAAGTAGATGAAAACTTGAAATTGAATAAGTCTCTTTGGATAACTCGTATATGCACGAGCACTTTAGATATTCCGTAGGTGATGAATTTAAATTCTCAGAACTTTGGATAGTATTAATCCTCTGAAGAAGTGGAGCTTAGAGTGCAGGAAGCTATCACTAACTACATACAAAATTACTAAGCACTAGGAACAGGGCGTGAACAGAATATAAAGGGTTTGTGGGTGGAGATAAGCAGAACTGCAGGTAGGTAAGGTGAAACCTGACAGGAGCATACAAATTACATTAGATTTGTTATTCTCAATGATTCAGATTTTCAATGTATTGTTTGTATTAATTTCTAAATCAGAAAAGCATAGTACATAGAACATTTAAGATTTCTCATGTGTGTATCACTTGATGACTGTTGTCAAAAATGAACATGGAAACAAACATATGCTATACATCTTCTGAATAACAAAGGTGTAGACTAATAAAGTTGTAATTATTAATCTTTCAATATTCAAAGAAAATTAATATATAATCAGAAGAGAAAATTATATGTTTGTTTCAAATGTTATGTTTCATCAGAATCATGCTCATAATATTGATTACCAATACACCTTCAATGACATATAAATGAGTCAATGGACTTACCAGGGGACCGCAAAGGCGGCTCTGTGTCACTGCTGTATTCCTGTGGGCTCCCCACACCAACTCTCTCTATGAATGATATAGATATATATTAGGAAACACATTTGGGATATGACTAAATCACATCTGTATCGAATTTTATGATTAATCAACTTGAAAATGTGAAGAATAGAGCAGTCATTAAACAAAAAAATGCTTGATTGAATCAAGGGGATTCTGTTAAAAATGATGTATTTTACATATGTTTAATTTCTGACTATATTAGACATCAAACTCATCTCATACGATGCTATTGCATATCTAAATATACCCATTGATCAATGTTCTTCAAACAATACACACAAACCACATTTTGAAGAACAGCTGTTGACAAATATAAACAAAGACATGTGGCACATCGAGGCATTTGTGCAATGTACAGTAATCTTGTTTAGGACACAACACATATTGATCACAATACAAAACAAAATTGATTAGTACAAATATGTAATCATGGCGCTGTGAGAGTATGCTGATATCTATAAAGTAACTCCAACAGTGAATATTTGAATTATATATCAATATTGTTTAATCCAAAGAATGTAAAGATGAATGAATCTATTGTTTATTAAAGGGACACTGACATGATTTTTTTCAATCATTGATTTCACTGTTCAAACTGTTCAAAATGATTGAACATTGACTCCTATTATAATTTTAATGTTGCTACATTTTAATATTAAAGGAAGATAAGCAATATTGGATTCCATAAATATTGTTTGTTGAAGGTATCCACCAATCATCAATAAAAACCAAGGTTGGTCAACCAAAATTGAGCTGCAGATAAATGTGTATTCTTGATTTTAAAATACATTTAGCAATAGAATATTTCACATATGATTATAGTATTATATTTAAATGTTTATTAATATTGCATACTCTATCTGAATGACAACATTAATAATTTTAGCTCAGTATCCCTTTAATATCAAATTTTATTGATTTGACAATGTTGGTGTTAATGAATTCTCTACTCCATATGTTGATGTAATGAATGGGATTGAGCATGCAATTCAAATCTAATATGTTATTTAAGGATATCCGAAGAATTATTTAATTTTCATCTATTAAAGGGACATTACATATAAATATTGAACAATGTGGATTTAGTATGTAATGTTCTGTCCATGTTTCCAAGACAAATGTCAATTAAAATGAGAGATACCATACTGTGACAAGCCCTGCCTTAAGGATCCAGCAGCAACATCCATATCTGTAATATATTAAATGAGGATTGCATATCATTAATACAAATCATGCCATGTTTAAAATCTTTACATTATTAGCAAATCAATTTAAAAATATTAATCCTTTGGTAGTCCCATGAGTTAATTGTTTCCTCAATTAAATTCATGATAAATATATCCTGTACTCTTATTTTCAACCAGTTCTGTTGTTTACTGTAGCTTTAATTATTTTTTGTTGTTATTTCATTCTCATCAATTGATGGGCATATGTTATAATTTATTTGTATTCTTCTTTTTTTATTATGTATAATATTGAAAATAAGAATACTGTATTCTTCACATATATAATAATTCACATTTCATTTTGACCAACATGTGTAAAGCAATGCCACTTACAGCAAAGCCATGTTAACGTGGATGCGCAATTCCATTTTCGCGATCATTGCGCAATGATTCCAAGCGGAATTACGCATCCGTCATTTGACCAACATGTGTAAAGCAATGCCACTTACAGCAAAGCCATGTTAACGTGGATACGCAATTCCATTTTCACTCTGTGACGCATATTCTGTAGAGCGCAAGACACATCATTCCTATTTCATGTATCACTAATGTAAAATCAGATATCTAAACATCATATGTAGTGTATGTTGTGAGATCTGTATAGGTTTAGTATCTGACTATATACACATTTTTGGATAAAAATAACAAATATTAAGTTATTATATGAAGTTGGATAATTACCTTGTTCAGATTCTCCATCTCCTCCCAGGCCACCGGACGGAGAAGCAGCTGCCCTGGCCCCCGTGTCAGGACTTTCAGATCCCGCAGCTGGGAGGGAAGAAGAGGAGGCCGAGTATGGCGAGGATCGAAATCTTTTGGGGACCCGGAGATTGAGGAGCTCGCATAAAGTCACCTCATAAGGGAGTAGGTACAGTTTCCGCGGGGCCTCTCTTTTGCCACCTCTTTTACGGGCTTGTACCCAGTCCCTTATGAGGTTGACTTTTTTTGTTAACCGCAACCTCATATCTCCGAATCTCCTCATAATCTGATCCTGGGTCCTCTGGACGTCACACACCAATCTAACCGCATTGGTGATAGACTCCCAGAGGGCCTTCTTAACGTGCGCATCTGTCAACCTCCTCTTGTTCCCAAACAGCTGGGGATAAAAGTCCTTGACGGCGTGGACCAGTGCAGCGCTCTCCTCCTTGGTGAACCTGGGAGCTGACATGCCTGCTGGGTTGTCTTCTAAAATATATATATATAAAAATATATCGAGTATGCCTGCAGGCATTAGAGAACTGACAAAGATGGCAACGTGTAATGGACTTTTATATGGTAAAGTAAACATGAGATGCACCATGGGACAAGTTATCTGTACATCTGATTGGATAAAAGTTTGAAATATTGTTAGAATGTCTGTGAGACCATCCTGACTCAAGTTGTGTTTGTGTGATGAACTCGGATTGGCCGTTCATTAATGTTTCATATCTTATTAACTTCCTTACACATACCTCATGGTGGTGCTGTTACTTTATTTTTCATGTAGAATTATTAGTAACTCATGGGCCTGTCATGCGGATATGTGTGACGCAGATTTAATATCCGTGATCCGTTAAATATTAATGATTAAATTCTCTTTAAAATCTAATATTGTCACATTATTAAATGTTGGAGACATTTCTCGGTTTAATAACGGTCTTTTTCTTTAATACAAATACACATTTAATATTGTATGTCTTTATTGTTCATAAAATAAATTTGTTGACTTATTGTGAAGTATTGACATTGCTCTATTAAATGTATTTCATAATGCACATTGATTGTGTGCTATTGCGTGACATTAGACTAATGTTTAAAGATGCTAATCTGGTGTTTCAAGATGCGTTTCCCACGCAATATTTCTTAATGATCAAATTCAGGTTATAAGGTCAGTAACTTGGATAATCTGTTTATAAATGTTAAACTACAGGTTTGTTTGTTATTAGCAAATAAACCTCGAGCTTGTATTTGTCGGAAGTGCTCATATATGTTATTTTGCAATGGCGTCTTTAGTTTTAAATAGACATTACAAACAAACAATTGTATCAAATGATCTGTAGAGATAGCAGATTGTTTAGACTTTAAAATGTAAATCAATTTATCTTAGTATTTATATATCCTCAACAGAAGAAATTTAAATGCACATGGTTGAGCCAATCACATAAGGCAGCTCTGTGCATCCACCAATCTTCATCTACTGAGCCTATCTCGATATGCTTTTCAAGCAAAGTATGTCAAGATAAGAAGAGAAGTAAATACACTCTTTAAATCTCTTAAAGGGACACTGTCCAAACAAATTTAGCGTTGGTGATTCAGATTGAGCATGAAATGTTAAGCAACTTTATAATTTAATCCGATTCGCAAATGTTAACAGTTATCTTGTTATCTTTCTTTGCAAATCAATAATGATATTTTAGATTACGGACAATTGTTTCCAAAAAAACGGGGTTGTCCTTGATGATTGTTGGATAAATTAATCCAACCAAAAAAACCAAGTTCTGTCCAGAGTACTGAAGCAAATAAATTATCTATTTAATGCCTTTTTTTTAAAGTAATGATAGCAACATCACAAGGAGCATTCATAATACGAGACAATTTTTAAAGTTGCTTAAAATAGAATACTCATTCATAATGTATAAATCATTAATTTTTAAACTGTCTCCCTTTAAGTATATTTTGATTTCATGTCCCTTTAAGGAAACATTTCACAATAATGCTTAAAATATCAGAAACCTAGGCACATTCCTTTTGATAAATTAGTATAACATATGAGTAAAGCAAATTTAGATTAACTTCTGGATTGTTTTACACACTGACTGAAATATATTTTGTAAAGGAGGTATTTTGGAGCCTTCAGCTTAGAGGGACATTAAGCTATATGTTATGTATGCATTTTGTATAAGATTATAATATTTGATATGTTTTGTTATTCAATCATTAGATTGTAATTATATATATTCTTGGATTAAATACATATCTACATAGTCTATTTTGATGCTGATTGTTGGTTGCACATAGATGCCTTATGTAATTGACTAAGATATGTGCATTTATGTATTTTTTTCTAAGTATATTTAAAGACTGAATGTAATTCTATATTACTTTCTAAATATGTTTAAATTATTTTATGATTTTTTAAAAAATCTATACACAATATACTTTGTGAATGTCCCTTTAAGGACCAAAACATTTGGAATGTTGATTTAACATTGACAAAATAAACTGAAGGGGAATTAAAATTATATATAGATATTTGATGTCTAACCCAAGAGGTAAGATTTTAAAAACTACATAATATTAATAACTTTAGTTAAATGACTCCACTAGAAAATTACATCGATTAACCTGGCATCCAATAACTAGCTTGTGAAAAATATCAAGTTAAATTACCTACCATTTATAAAAGTAACAATTTAAATAATTTCAAAAATAATGTTTTGAGATACCTAAGGAAGATACAAGATCTTATAAAATTAATTTTACATTCAACAACACTGTCACTTTAATGTAATTGAACCACTTCCCCTTCTTAAAAGTGAAAATAAATAATTTTTGAGAAATTTTGACTACATATCCGAAATTAATTTAACATCTAAGAATTTCCAAAGAAAAGCATCGATGGATCTCACTCCCCAATTAATGTTAAAAAAGATAGTTTTATGTAATATTCTCTGAATCAGTAGATTTTCGAAAATTAATGCATTATTTGATCTTATGCATGTGCTTGTCAAATAGCCAACTACCAGTCATGGGAGTCAAACTTTTTTTTATTGACAGATTATATGGATATTTATTATAATCTGTTCAAAAGAATGTATTTAATAATAAAATGTTTATTATTAACATTTAATAAAAAAAAAAGTTTATGAAAAAATAAAAAATTCCTGGAAGTCATCAGATGCCAATCTGAAAAAAAAAAAAAAAATTGGAACAAAGTTAATACACACGTTGTCAAATATTCATAAAATACATTTACAATCATCTTGTGTCTATGCTCTAACTTTGTTCAACATTTTTTAAAGATATTTATTAAATTGATTTTAAAATAAAATTAAAACATACACCATTATATTGTGGACTAAAAATTAAATTTAAATATCCAAATTTCTAATTATACATAATAATATATATATCACATTTCAACAATATATGTATGCTGAACATAAATGTAATATTTCATGTCCATTCAAATACCTCTATATCAACTATAATATGTATTCCTTTTTCTGATTGTGATCCCTAAATATCTAATGATGAAATAAGTATGACTAATGTATGTAAGCTAACAATAATCAACATTCTTCCTGTGATTCTTAACTAGCATGCACCAACCTGGATAATGCATGGTCTTTAAAAGTCAATTCAGGGGTAAACAGTTGATCTTCAATAGGTGTCTTATTCATCATTTCATTAAATAGAGGACTGGGAAATACCATCTAAAAAACTAAAACCATCTAAGTGTCTGATTGTGATCCCTAAATATCTAATTAAGAACTAAATATGACTAATGTATGTAAGCTACTAATATTCAACAGTCTTCACTAGCATGCATTGGTACACCAACCTGGATAATGCATGGTCTTTAAAAGTCAATTCAGGGGTAAACAGTTGATCTTCAATAGGTGTCTTATTCATCAGTTCATTAAATAGAGGACTGGGAAATACCATCTAAAAATTAGAAAATCATCTAAGTGTCTCCAATAGGATGCCTCCACAGCCTTATTCTATCAAATAGTTGGCACTTACCATGTGAACATGTCTTTGTATGGTTTTCAAGGTCAGCAGATTTGAAAGATAATGCCAGACATGATCCCATTGGTATACTTCAATTTCAATCTTGGCTTTTTCCACTGTCAGTCTGGGCAATCTTCACTGTCAGGCTTCTAATTCTTCCCTTTCAGTCTTTAGATTAAGTCAGCTCCCTAATGGCATAAAGAGTTTATTCAAAATTACTACAAGTGTGTGAATCATTTCTGTAGCCCTCTCCCACCCCCCATTTTATAAGAAATTTCTGTCACTAGCTTACTAAGCGTGTGTAGCATCTTGTGTTATGTTCTATCAAGTGTGAAGATGAGTCATATTTAGCAGAACAAACCTCTAATGTGTGACATTGAACCATAGTCATGCTAGAGGATCCCTTTCTGAATATTTACATTTTAAGTAATGTGTAAACTAAATACTAGTTTATAAAATGTATGCCATATGATGTATTTGTGTACAATTCATGCCAGCAACAGTCAAGACATTTATACTTACCAGCTGATGTCCTCTTTAAAAACCAGGTGGCAAAGACTCGATACAGGACCCAATGCCCAGAGCATCACCTATATTAATAAATGAAACACATTTTTAGCATTGGATGAACAATCCTAACATGTTTTCACAATTCTCTACTTGTCATTTCCCTAGAGTTCACATCTATTGATAATACTCCAGTCTAACTTCTATTCTTTACCGTCTAAAGTTGCGGTTGATGATGTCTGCTCTGACATTGAGCCCCTCGTCCCGGAATGGCCCCTCTAGAACAGGATCATCCTCCTCATCTCTGAGGAGGTTTCTGTCCGGCCGGACGCCCTGCAGCATCCCAGCCCGCTGTGCAATATTATGCAGGACGCTACAGGCTACAACGATCTTAGCCACCTTCTTTGGGTTGTACTGGAGGGCTCCTCCCGACCTGTCCAGGCACCTGAACCTCATCTTCAGGAGGCCGAACATCCGTTCAACCACCGCCCTGGTTCTCTTATGAGCCCTATTGTAGCGCTCCTCAGACACATCAGTCGGGCTACGCAAGGGGGTAATGAGCCAAGTCCGGCTCATGTACCCAGAATCACCTATAAATTATGAACAGAACATAATTGTTACAGAATCCTCAAAATAGTATTTGTAGTACAATAAAAAGTTTTTTACATGATAATCCATTAACAAATGTTTATTTTAAGTTTAAAATATCTAGTTCAATATAATTCTCTATCTTCCCATTTCAGCTAAGACATGCTACATATGCGTATTTCTCCTAAATCAAGGCTTGTGTAAAATGCTAACTACATGGTTACATTACATTCTCTATCTGAGCATTTAAGGTAAGACATGCTACATATCTGCATTGAACTAAAAGACATTTGCGGAAAGAGACAATGACATGGTTAAATTGCATTAGCTAATATGTTCCCATTTCAGCTAAGACATGCTACATATGCGTATTTCTCCTAAATCAAGGCTTGTGTAAAATGCTAACTACATGGTTACATTACATTCTCTATCTGAGCATTTAAGGTAAGACATGCTACATATCTGCATTGAACTAAAAGACATTTGCGGAAAGAGACAATGACATGGTTAAATTGCATTAGCTAATATGTTCCCATTTCAGCTAAGACATGCTACATATGCGTATTTCTCCTAAATCAAGGCTTGTGTAAAATGCTAACTACATGGTTACATTACATTCTCTATCTGAGCATTTAAGGTAAGACATGCTACATATCTGCATTGAACTAAAAGACATTTGCGGAAAGAGACAATGACATGGTTAAATTTCATTAGCTAATATGTTCCCATTTCAGCTAAGACACGCTACATATGCGTATTTCTCCTAAATCAAGGCTTGTGTAAAATGCTAACTACATGGTTACATTACATTCTCTGAGCATTTAAGGTAAGACATGCTACATATCTGCATTGAACTAAAAGACATTAGCGGAAAGAGACAATGACATGGTTAAATTGCATTAGCTAATATCTTCCCATTTCAGCTAAGACATGCTACATATGCATATTTCTCCATATTCAAACCTTGTGTAAAATGCTAACTACATGGTTACATTACATTCTCTATCTGAGCATTTAAGGTAAGACATGCTACATATCTGCATTGAACTAAAAGTAGACATTAGCGGGGGAAAAATATATGGTTAAATTGCATCCTATAGCTGAACATTACGCTAACATTTTAAAACTACAGTGGCAATTGTGACAATAATTAACCATGTTGTGCACAAATACTCACCAACGAGATAACCAGGGGGCATTTGTCTTTCCTCAAACTGTCTCCACAGGGACGACAGAGAGAGGATGCGGGCATCATGACAAGCCCCTCCAAAATTCGCACACACATGCATAATCCTCATCTGTGCGTCACAAACATACTGCACGTTAAGGCTATGAAAATGTTTGCGATTTCTGAAGGGCGAGTCATCAATTGGAGCACGCAGCGCAATGTGGGTACAATCTATGGCTCCCAAGACATTGGGCATTTGAGCAATATCAAAGAATTCCCGCTTCAGGCGCCTCCAATCACCATCATTCTGTGGGAATCCTATGTATTGCTTACTGATACGTACCATGGCGTCCAGAAAGTTATCAAACACCACAGAGAATGTACCTTGAGCCAGGCCATGCATGTACAGTTGTCCGGATTCAAAACTCCCGGAGGCCAGGACGTATAGACAGCTTAGCATCCTACTCATGGCGGGAACAGCAGTCCTTATTCTTATACGTGGCTCCAAATGAGGTTTAAGAAGATCGTAAAGGCCAATGAGCTGTTCGCGATCGAGCCGATACTTATCAAAAACCTCAAAGTCACTCATGTTTTCCAAGGTGGGTCTCACCCTGTAGACACGAGGACCTCGAACCAGATGACCCCTTCGTCTCAGTCTGAGCCGCCGAGGCTGCCTGATTCGACCAACAGCTAGTTCGCCAATAGCAGCACCAGCAGCGTCTACCATGTCATCGTCATCCATCTTTCAAAACAGCGTAACAAGGTAAGCACTTGATCTGATGTGGATCACAAGTGATGCATTGGCCATGTTGTTTGGGGGATTTATAGTACAATTAGTCCAATGGTAGTGAGTTTGTAATGATTGCTAATTGTATTCACTTGTTTGTATGTGAGCGGCGCGAATGCTTTCACAGTGGGCGTTTTTTGGTTGTTTGCTGAAATGTTAGTTTCAAACAATGATTCTCAATGTGAAAGTATCCAATATCACACATACAGTGCATGTTTGTAATGTTTGTTCATATGCGTAATCAATATTTCTTAAACGCGATCTTATAGTAACAAGCACACGTCCAGGCTAACATGAATGAAAGTGCATAGTTGTGTATAATGTGCATCGAATGTGATCGATCAATGTTGCTGCAATATTGTTTGTAAACGATAAAGTAACATCTGCCATCTGTAATATTGTATATATAAGTGATTGCCGAGCAGTCAATATTGTATGCGTCCCTTTAAAATCGCAATAATAATTCCGAACTTCCCGTCTGCCATCTGTAGTATTGTATATATAAGTGATTGCCGAGCTGTCAATATTGTATGCGTCCCTTTAAAATCGCAATAATAATTCCGAACTTCCCGTCTGCCATCTGTAGTATTGTATATAAAAGTGATTGCCGAGCTGTCAATATTGTATGCGTCCCTTTAAAATCGCAATAATAATTCCGAAATTCCCGTCTGCCATCTGTAGTATTGTATATATAAGTGATTGCCGAGCTGTCAATATTGTATGCGTCCCTTTAAAATCGCACTAATACTGAATAACTTCCGGCTGTCATCTGTAGTATTGTATATATAAGTGATTTCTGAGCTGTCAATATTGTATGCGTCCCTTTCAAATCGCACTAATACTGAATAACTTCCGGCTGTCATCTGTAGTATTGTATATATAAGTGATTTCCGAGCTGTCAATATTGTATGCGTCCCTTTCAAATCGCACTAATACTGAATAACTTCCGGCTGTCATCTGTAGTATTGTATATATAAGTGATTGCCGAGCTGTCAATATTGTATGCGTCCCTTTAAAATCGCAATAATAATTCTGAACTTCCCGTCTGCCATCTGTAGTATTGTATATATAAGTGATTGCCGAGCTGTCAATATTGTATGCGTCCCTTTCAAATCGCAATAATAATTCCATAACTTCCGGCTGTCATCTGTAGTATTGTATATATAAGTGATTGCCGAGCTGTCAATATTGTATGCGTCCCATTCAAATGGCACTAATACTGAATAACTTCCGGCTGTCATCTGTAGTATTGGATATATAAGTGATTGCCGAGATGTCAATATTGTATGCGTCCCATTCAAATGGCACTAATACTGAAGAACTTCCGGCTGTCATCTGTAGTATTATATATATATAAGTGATTTGCGATCTGACAATATTTATTAATTTCCCATTGAAATCGCCTTAATAATGCTGTTCCAAACTGTTGTTTACGTATATGTTGTATTGTAGTATTGAGTGTTAAAGTTCCGAAAGGGGCGGTACAGTGGTGAATCTGTGATGTGTATGGTTGAATCTTCTAATGACGTCATGGTATTATTACCCTGCCTATGTAGTTCATAAATCCTCATTGTGTTGTTGTATTTGACTACATTGTTATTGTGTGCTGAATAAAATCTAAATGTGTGCTTTGTGGTTGCGTGATGGGTGATGCGTGTTATGTACATGTACGTATATATTGTGATTGTGTCCCACATATGCTGACTTCTATATAGCGGTCTGGCATTGTTGTTCCTTCCCATAAAGTGACATCTGTAATCTGGTGTACTGATGTTCTTGTTGTACGTAATTCCTAATGGTTTCTGGTGATGGAATCATGATGTTAAAAGTACATTAAAATCCATATGTTGTGTTTTGTGATTCCTCTAGAGAATGTAATGTGTTTGTCCCCCATCATTTGAATGCACATGTATGAGTGAATGTTAAAAGTAATGTATGTGCATCCATGAGTGATCATGTGTTAAGCCTATGTAGATATGCTGTTGCTGCAAGCATATGAGTTGAATAACTGAAATGCAATAATAAAGGTAAATGAGAATTGTTTCCCATTGTGTAGTGTTTGTGAATCCTGAAAAGTTGACATTATTTTTGTGTCCGTTTAAATGTAATATTTTTAAAACTTAAATTTTGTTACTAGTGATGTTGAATTGTAGTTGATGTAATATAAAATTCTGAAAGAATGTAATGGTGTTGTGAATATTCAAACAGTAAAATCCATAAATCCACCATAGGGAAATAGTCATTTCCTGATCTATTTATCATAGCTGGGTCTAACGCATGAAATCATGTATTTTCTAGCGCTGGTATTTGGAGTTTTTCTGTCTACGCTATTTGCGTGCGTTAGGGAAATGAAGGTTTCGCGTGCACGAGCACGTCTTCCCAATAGAAGTCAATGGAGGCTCTAAATATTTCTAAATTTATTTTTCTAAGGTTTTCCTCGTAAAGTGAGTGACGTCATGAGCTTGTGTGAAAAAGTAACTAAATCGTGTTCTTTTTGTAATAAATAAATATTTTGTGTATGTCATGTGGTGTATATTGTTTGTATGCATCGATGAGTGTATGTTTGTGATAATGTTATTAGTTAGATGTAGGTATTTGAGGGTCTTTTCCCGTGTGTCAATGTAAGTCAATGGGAAAATGGATTTGTGTTGTTTTTTTTCAAACACCCGAGATCTCGCAACTTTAATCCTTTGTATTTTGATGAAAAATTATTAAATATGAAAAATAAACATAGTGTAGTGTTTGTATGAGTGTAAGTGTAGTTTGTGTAATATTTTTTATTTGATTCGTGGATGTTTTTTTTGTCGATATATGTTTACTACTGGGTCAGAGGTGGCGGTAGAAATGTGAGCGTTAGGTTTTTTTTGAGTGTCGGTAACTGAACTCTAAATACCGGAGTACGTAAGAAACCCGCGTTAGGAGCCTCTAACGCTGGTTTTCACGGCTAACGCCGAACTCCAAATCTAGGCCATAGTCTTTATTAAGCATTTGGATTAAATGCAAGTTAAAAATAACTGCTGCTCCGGATCCACCAGGCGACAGAAGAACCTTAATAAGGGCAGGAAGAATCCTTAACCTGAGGTACGTTGAGAAACATTTGACCCTAAGAGGGATAATAGCTCTTACCGAGAGTGTGTACAAGGTGTTCCAGGGTTAACAATATCCCTGTCACCCTGCAGGTCTTTGTGAATACAGGGGTGCACGTTACACGGTAGTGTTTGCTATATATATTTGTTGTCTCACTTTATCCTGAAGACATAAAGGGGGTGTGTATATTCTATGAACTGTAACATTGGGATTTTTATCATACCCAATCCGGATACTAAAATACTAATCAATATAAGTGCATCTGAGACTCATTTATACATCACACAAAGAATGTTTCTCTTCTTGTTATATTTCGAAATACACATATTAACATATAAATATATATGTATATAATCATATAGATTTATATTTACAGTGAACATACAGTCCCCATAGACCGTGATGTAAAGGCACTTTTCAGTGCTGTTTTTTTCTAAAACCCTACGTCCGCCAACTTTAAGCCGTAAAAACTGCTTTGTGCAATTTAAAAATAAATAAATGCTACATTTTTCTTTTATTAATACAAACACTACATTGAAATTTGGGGGCAATTAGGGGACATTTAGAAAATATAACCAGAGATCTGTTCTCTGATTAATTTTTCAAGTACTAGCAATAACCACTACAAAAAAGCAAGATCTTACAATCTGCTAGTAAAGAGCGCCACCTCTTGAGACAAGAGAGAAATGTCTCAATATTAATAATATACACCAATATACAATATAAATAGATTAAGCGATAAAATTAGATACAATAAAGTGCAGAAAAAGTCAGGTTAATGCTTGATGGATAAAATGTACACCCAAATACCTTCAAAATAAATATAGGAATATATATATATACATAGAATCCACTTTAAAAAAATTAGACAGAATCTTAAACTAACGTTAGGCTTATCTTATGAGCAAAATACTTTAAGTATATTTTAAAAAGGATATCTTTTGTACAGATGTTCTATCCTCCAATCAACACTGCAGCGTCCTGGATAGACCCACTGGCAGGATAGGGTGGTGCTGGATAAGAAAATGACAAAAGAAAAGAGGACAGGAGCGCAAGGGACTGATCTGAGTGTAGTATAATAAAAACTTAAATTTTAATGAAAATGGTTACAAGAAACACACTCACACTTTTCACCCTCAGACAAATAAGGTATGTATAGGGCACAGAAGCAAATGGACCAAAAGTCAGGTCCCTTTCAGTCACCATATATACGGACTGCGGCCCGTATATATGGTGACTGAAGGGGAAATCCATTACACCGGAGGGGGTTCGTGGTGAGCCTGACTTTTGGTCCATTTGCTTCTGTGCCCTATACATACCTTATTTGTTTGAGGGTGAAAAGTGTGAGTGTGTTTCTTGTAACCATTTTCATTAAAATTTAAGTTTTTATTATACTACACTCAGATCAGTCCCTTGCGCTCCTGTCCACTTTTCTTTTGTCATTTTCTTAACTAGCAATAACCAGCCAATTGTAATGGCTGGTTATTTATTGTTAGCCCGTAAACAGGCAAATTTGCGCATTTCTGGGTGCGCGATAAATTAGCGCTCCACTTGTAATCTAGCTCAATGTGAGTGAACAGAAGAAAAATCTAAATTAAATCATTATTTGGTGTGACCACCCTTTGCCTTCCAAACAACATCAATTCTTCTAGGTACACTTTTGCAGTCAGGGATTTTGTAGGCATATAGGCAGGTGCATGGCTAAACTATTTATACCAAACAGGTTCTAATGAGCATCAATTTAATATGTAGGTTGTAATGCAATCATTATCTGAAACAGAAACAGCTGCGTAGTAGGAATAAAACTGTATGAGGAACAGCCAGACTCTGATAACAAGGTAACATTGCTGAAGACAGAATAATGTCAAACATCATACACCATGGCAAGATGTGATGTCCAAGCTCTTCTGAAGAAGCACAAAGAAAAAGCAACGATGAGGAATGTCAATGCAGTGATCGGCCAAGGAAACAGTGCAACAAATGAAATCATGCTTACTTCCCTTCGCAATCAGAAGATGTCCAGCAGTACCATCAGCTCAGAATTGGCATAAACCAGTGGGACCCTGGTACACCTTTCTACTGGTCAGAAGTGGTCTCCATTGAGGCATTATGCCCATAAAGACATACCTCCGACATGGGAAACTAGACCAAGTGACTCAACTATGCACTAAAACACAGGAACTGGGATGCACAGAAATAGCAGCAGGCGCTCTGGAGTGATGAGTCAAAATTTAAATATTTGGCTGTAGCAAAAGGCAGTTTGTTTGCTGAAGGAGAGTGGTACAAGAATGAGTGTCTGCAGTTAACAGTGAAGCAATGGTGGAGGTTCATTGCCAGTTTGGTGCTGCATTTCTGCAAATGGAGTTGTGGATTTGGTAAGAATTAACCCTTTAAGGACCGGGCATTTCAGATTATAACTTCTCCAAAAGACCAGAGCATTTTTAGAATTTTTGCCATCACTCCATTTAAACAGAAATAGAGCCCTGTTTTTTTTTATTTACCTATCAAAACTATATATATATATTTAAGTAGACAGTCCCAGCAGTGAAGGGGTTAATCAGGTAGCATGTAAGGTTAATTTTAGCTTTAATGTAGAGATTAGCCTCCCACCTGACATTTCCCACCCCCTAATCCATACCTGATCCCTCCCAAACAGCTATCTCACCTCCCTCAACCCCTACTGGTCATCCCCATCTTAGGTACTGGCAGACAGTCTGCCAGTATGCAGTTTTAGACCTTTTATTTTTTTATTATTATTATTTACTTCAGTGTATGATTACCCCCTTACCTTCCCATCTCCCTGATCCCTCCCAAAAAAGCTCTCTAACCCTCCCCCCTCTAACTAATTTCCGCAATCTTAGGTACTGGCAGCTGTCTGCCAATACCCAGTTATTTATAATTTTTCCTTTTTCTATAATACATTTTTTTAAAAAAAACTTTTTTTTCGTTAGTGTAGCTGACCCCCAATTAACCCCCTCCCCTCCAAGACTGCTTATCCTACCCTCTTTCCCCCCTCCACTCTAGGACCAACCTCTCCTTTCTTCTCCCTCCTCTCCCTCCTTCTCCCTCCTTCCCCCTCCCTCCTTCCCCCTCCTTGCCGATCTCTGCATTGCTTATGGGCTGCCAACCCGCCTCCCTCCTAACCCTCCCACACTACCAAAGATCGGCACCACCACTACTCGATGCATCAGTAACTCTTCAACTCTATTTCTGCACTGCCCCACTCGTGCGGCATGCAGAAATAGCGTGATCTAGCTACTGATTGTGGCAGAGAGAGGTCCAGGACAGCAGCATCGTTCAGTGTACGGCACTGGTCATTAAGGGGTTAATGGTCTGCTCAATGCTGAGAAAAAAAAGCAGTTACTTATCCATCATGCAAGAACATCAGAGAGGAATCTGATACAAACTCATTAAGAACTACCTTCAGCATAAAGAAGGACAAGGAGTATGGAAGTGATGGCATAGCACCCACGCCCTGATCTCAACTCATGAGTTTGTCTGGGATTATATAAAGAGACAGAAGCAACTGAGACGGCCTAAATCCACAGAAGACTTTCAGTTAGTTCTCCAAGGTGTTTGGAACATTCTACCTGTCAAGTTCCTTCAAAAACTTTGTGCAAGTGCACCTAGAAGAATTGATGTTGTTTTAAAGGCAAAGGTTGGTCACACCAAATATTAATTTGATTAATATTTTTCTTCTGTTCACTCGCTTTGCATTATGTTAATTAATAAATATTATTTTGACAGCATTCTTACTAATTAGAGTATTTTTTCACACCTGCTTATAGCTTTTGCACAGTAGTGTGTGTATATGTGTGAGTGTATGTATGTGTGTGTATTTGGGTGTGTATGTGTGTGTGTATTTGTGTGTGTATGTGTGTGTGTGTATATATATATATATATATATATATATATATATGTGTGTATGTATGTGTGTGTATGTGTGTGTGTGTTTTTTTTTTTTGTGTGTGTATACTGATCATTTCAATTAATACTTGAGTACTATGTTATCTAAACAGAATATTACTTAGCAATGGTTCCGCTGATGTGCATTGTTACGCTTTTAAGCTCATCTAGGGTAAAGCTGGTCACTCGCGGGGCATTACTCCAAAGAGCTAGCAGAAGAAAAAAGACAGACATCCTCTGCATCTGTAAAGACAAATAAATTATAATAAATATTTAGGCCTAGATTTAGAGTTTGGCGGTAGCCGTGAAAACCAGCGTTAGAGGCTCCTAACGCTGGTTTTAGGCTACCGCCGGTATTTGGAGTCACTCAAAATAGGGTCTAACGCTCACTTTTCAGCCGCGACTTTTCCATACCGCAGATCCCCTTACGTCAATTGCGTATCCTATCTTTTCAATGGGATCTTCCTAACTCCGGTATTTAGAGTCGTTTCTGAAGTGAGCGTTAGAGCTCTAACGACAAAACTCCAGCCGCAGAAAAAAAGCAGGAGTTAAGAGCTTTCTGGGCTAACGCCGGTTCATAAAGCTCTTAACTACTGTACCCTAAAGTACACTAACACCCATAAACTACCTATGTACCCCTAAACTGAGGTCCCCCCACATCGCCGCAACTCGATTAAATTTTTTTAACCCCTAATCTGCTGACCGCCACCTACGTTATACTTATGTACCCCTAATCTGCTGCCCCTAACACCGCCGACCCCTGTATTATATTTATTAACCGCTAACCTGCCCCCCTCAACGTCGCCGACACCTGCCTACACTTATTAACCCCTAATCTGCCGAGCGGACCTGAGCGCTACTATAATAAAGTTATTAACCCCTAATCCGCCTCACTAACCCTATCATAAATAGTATTAACCCCTAATCTGCCCTCCCTAACATCGCCGACACCTAACTTCAATTATTAACCCCTAATCTGACGACCGGAGCTCACCGATACTACTATAATAAATGGATTAACCCCTAAAGCTAAGTCTAACCCTAACACTAACACCCCCCTAAATTAAATATAATTTAAATCTAACGAAATTAATTAACTCTTATTAAATAAATTATTCCTATTTAAATCTAAATACTTACCTGTAAAATACATCCTAATATAGCTACAATATAAATTATAATTATATTGTAGCTATTTTAGGATTAATATTTATTTTACAGGCAACTTTGTAATTATTTTAACCAGGTACAATAGCTATTAAATAGTTAAGAACTATTTAATAGTTACCTAGTTAAAATAATAACAAAATTACCTGTAAAATAAATCCTAACCTAAGTTATAATTAAACATAACACTACCCTATCAATAAATTAATTAAATAAAATACCTACAATTACCTACAATAAAACCTAACACTACACTATCAATAAATAAATTAAATACAATTCCTACAAATAACTACAATTACATAAACTAACTAAAGTACAAAAAATAAAAAAGAACTAAGTTACAAAAAATAAAAAAATATTTACAAACATAAGAAAAATATTACAACAATTTTAAACTAATTACACCTACTCTAAGCCCCCTAATAAAATAACAAAGACCCCCAAAATAAAAAAATGCCCTACCCTATTCTAAATTAATAGAGTTAAAAGCTCTTTTACCTTACCAGCCCTGAACAGGGCCCTTTGCGGGGCATGCCCCAAGAAAATCAGCTCTTTTGCCTGTAAAAAAAAACATACAATACCCCCCCCCAACATTACAACCCACCACCCACATACCCCTAATCTAACCCAAACCCCCCTTAAATAAACCTAACACTAAGCCCCTGAAGATCTTCCTACCTTGTCTTCACCTCAACAGGTATCACCGATCCGTCCTGGCATCCGGTGCTGAAGAGGTCCAGAAGAGGCTCCAAAGTCTTCCTCCTATCCGGCAAGAAGAGGACATCCGGACCGGCAAACATCTTCATCCAAGCGGCATCTTCGATCTTCTTCCATCCGGTGCGGAGCGGGTCCATGTTGAAGCAGCCGACGCGGATCCATCCTCTTCTTTCTGCGTCTAACGACGAATGACGGTTCCTTTAAGGGACGTCATCCAAGATGGCGTCCCTCGAATTCCGATTGGCTGATAGGATTCTATCAGCCAATCGGAATTAAGGTAGGAATATTCTGATTGGCTGATGGAATCAGCCAATCAGAATCAAGTTCAATCCGATTGGCTGATCCAATCAGCCAATCAGATTGAGCTCGCATTCTATTGGCTGTTCCGATCAGCCAATAGAATGCAAGCTCAATCTGATTGGCTGATTGGATCAGCCAATCGGATTGAACTTGATTCTGATTGGCTGATTCCATCAGCCAATCAGAATATTCCTACCTTAATTCCGATTGGCTGATAGAATCCTATCAGCCAATCGGAATTCGAGGGACGCCATCTTTGATGACGTCCCTTAAAGGAACCTTCATTCGTCGGGAGACGCAGAAAGAAGAGGATGGATCCGCGTCGGCTGCTTCAACATGGACCCGCTCCGCACCGGATGGAAGATGATCGAAGATGCCGCTTGGATGAAGATGTTTGCCGGTCCGGATGTCCTCTTCTTGCCGGATAGGAGGAAGACTTTGGAGCCTCTTCTGGACCTCTTCAGCACCGGATGCCAGGACGGATCGGTGATACCTGTTGAGGTGAAGACAAGGTAGGAAGATCTTCAGGGGCTTAGTGTTAGGTTTATTTAAGGGGGGTTTGGGTTAGATTAGGGGTATGTGGGTGGTGGGTTGTAATGTTGGGGGGGGGGGGTATTGTATGTTTTTTTTTACAGGCAAAAGAGCTGATTTTCTTGGGGCATGCCCCGCAAAGGGCCCTGTTCAGGGCTGGTAAGGTAAAAGAGCTTTTAACTCTATTAATTTAGAATAGGGTAGGGCATTTTTTTATTTTGGGGGTCTTTGTTATTTTATTAGGGGGCTTAGAGTAGGTGTAATTAGTTTAAAATTGTTGTAATATTTTTCTTATGTTTGTAAATATTTTTTTATTTTTTGTAACTTAGTTCTTTTTTATTTTTTGTACTTTAGTTAGTTTATGTAATTGTATTTATTTGTAGGAATTGTATTTAATTTATTTATTGATAGTGTAGTGTTAGGTTTTATTGTAGGTAATTGTAGGTATTTTATTTAATTAATTTATTGATAGGGTAGTGTTAGGTTTAATTATAACTTAGGTTAGGATTTATTTTACAGGTAATTTTGTTATTATTTTAACTAGGTAACTATTAAATAGTTCTTAACTATTTAATAGCTATTGTACCTGGTTAAAATAATTACAAAGTTGCCTGTAAAATAAATATTAATCCTAAAATAGCTATAATATAATTATAATTTATATTGTAGCTATATTAGGATGTATTTTACAGGTAAATATTTAGCTTTAAATAGGAATAATTTATTTAAGAGTTAATTAATTTCGTTAGATTTAAATTATATTTAACTTAGGGGGGTGTTAGTGTTAGGGTTAGACTTAGCTTTAGGGGTTAATCCATTTATTATAGTAGCGGTGAGCTCCGGTCGTCAGATTAGGGGTTAATAATTGAAGTTAGGTGTCGGCGATGTTAGGGAGGGCAGATTAGGGGTTAATACTATTTATGATAGGGTTAGTGAGGCGGATTAGGGGTTAATAACTTTATTATAGTAGCGCTCAGGTCCGCTCGGCAGATTAGGGGTTAATAAGTGTAGGCAGGTGTCGGCGACGTTGAGGGGGGCAGATTAGGGGTTAATAAATATAATATAGGGGTCGGCGGTGTTAGGGGCAGCAGATTAGGGGTACATAAGGATAACGTAGGTGGCGGCGCTTTGCGGTCGGAAGATTTGGGGTTAATTATTGTAAGTAGCTGGCGGCGACGTTGTGGGGGGCAGGTTAGGGGTTAATAAATATAATACAGGGGTCGGCGGTGTTAGGGGCAGCAGATTAGGGGTACATAGGGATAATGTAAGTTGCGGCGGTTTACGGAGCGGAAGATTAGGGGTTAATAATATAATGCAGGGGTCAGCGATAGCGGGGGCGGCAGATTAGGGGTTAATAAGTGTAAGGGTAGGGGTGTTTAGACTCGGGGTACATGTTAGAGTGTTAGGTGCAGACGTAGGAAGTGTTTCCCCATAGGAAACAATGGGGCTGCGTTAGGAGCTGAACGCTGCTTTTTTGCAGGTGTTTTTTCCAGCCAGCTCAGCCCCATTGTTTCCTATGGGTAAATCGTGCACGAGCACGTTTTTGAGGCTGGCCGCGTCCGTAAGCAACTCTGGTATCGAGAGTTGCATTTGCGGTAAAAATGCTCTACGCTCCTTTTTTGGAGCCTAACGCAGCATTTTTTTGGACTCTTGATACCAGAGTTAAATTTATGATGCGGCCAGAAAAAAGCCTGCGTAGCGTTAACAACCCATCTACCGCCAAACTCCAAATCTAGGCCTAAGTAATGTAACCTTGTTTTTATTGCAGATATATCATTGTTAAAATACTTACACCTAGATTACGAGTTTTGAGCGCTATAGAGAAATTAACGAATGCAACAAAAGTTACGTTATTTAATTCGAATTAGCCAATAGAATGAGAGCTGCTTAAATCCTATTGGCTGATTTGAACAGCCAATAGGATTTTTGCAGCCCTAATTCCTATTGGCTGATTCAAATTTTTCAGTCAATAGGAATGTAGGGACGCCATCTTAAATCGTGTCCCTTGCATTGAAGATTTAGTGTACGTCGGCGACCGTATGAAGAGGATGCTCCGTGCTGGATGTCTTCAGGATGGATGAAGGCGGATCGAAGAGGCCGCCTGGATGAAGACTTCTTGCCGCCTGGATGAGGACTTCGCCAGCTGGATGAAGATAGAAGAGACCGCCTGGATGAAGACTTCTTGCCGCATGGATGATGACTTCGCCGGCTGGATGAAGATCCTTCAAGCGGACTTCAACAACTGTAAGTGGATCGTCGGGGGTTAGTGTTAGGTTTTTTTAAGGGTTTTTTGTTTTTTTTTGTTTTTTTAGATTAGGGTTTGGGCAATGTAAAAGAGCTAAATGCCCTAAATATTTTATTTACAGGTAAAAGAGCTAATATCTTTGGGGCAATGCCCCACAAAAGTTTATTGTAGGCTAGGGATTTTTTTTATTTTGGGGGGGCTTTTTTATTTTGATAGGGCTATTAGATTAGGTGTAATTCTTTTTTATTTTTGATAATTTGTTCGTTATTTTTGTAATTTAGTTACGGCGAGATTACGAGTCTTGCGTTAGCCTTAAAAAGCAGCGTTGAGGGGTCCCAACGCTGCTTTTTAATGCCCGCTGGTATTACGAGTCAGGCAGGAAAGGGTCTACCGCTCACTTTTTTTCCGCGATTTTAGCTTACCGCAAATCCCCTTACGTCAATTGCGTATCCTATCTTTTTAATGGGATTTGCCTAACGCCGGTATTACAATCACCTGAAAAAGTGAGCGGTAGACCCTCTCCTGTCCAGACTCCTACCGCATTTAAAAGTCAGTAGTTAGGAGTTTTATGGGCTAACGCTGGAACATAAAACTCTTAACTAAAGTGCTAAAAGTACACTAACACCCATAAACTACCTATTAACCCTTAAACCGAGCCCCCCCCCACATTGGAAACACTTAACTAAAATGTTTAACCCCTAATCTGCCGACCGGACATCACCGCCACTTTAATAAATATATTAACCCCTAAACCGCCGCACTCCCGCCTCGGAAACACTAGTTAAATTTTATTAACCCCTAATCTGCTGTCCCTAACATCGCCGACACCTACCTACATTTATTAACCCCTAATCTTCCGACTCCAACGTCGCTGCTACTATATTAAATTTATTAACCCCTAAACCTAAGTCTAACCCTAAGTCTAACCCCCCTAACTTAAATATAATTTAAATTAAACGAAATAAATTTAACATAATTAAATAAATTAATCCTATTTAAAACTAAATACTTACCAATAAAATAAACCCTAAGCTAGCTACAATATAACTAATAGCTACCTAGTTAAAATAAGTACAAAATTACCCCTAACCCTAACCTAAGTTACAATTACACCTAACACTACACTATAATTAAACTTATTACCTAAACTACCTACAATTAATTACAATTAAATTAAATAAACTAAATTACAAAAAAAAACCCCACTAAATTACAGGAAAAAAAATTACAAGAATTTTAAACTAATTACACCTAATCTAATCCCCCCTAATAAAATAAAAAAGCCCCACAAAATAATAAAATTCCCTACCCTATACTAAATTACAAATAGCCCTTAAAAGGGCCTTTTGCGGCGCATTGCCCCAAAGTAATCAGCTCTTTCACCTGTAAAAAAAAAATACAATACTACCCCAAACATTAAAACCCACCACCCACACACCCAACCCTACTCTAAAACCCACCCAATCCCCCCTTAAGAAAACCTAACACTAACCCCTTGAAGATCTCCCTACCTTGAGCCATCTTCACCCAGCCGGGCACAAGTGGTCCTCCAGAGGGTCCGAAGTCTTCATCCTATCCGGCCAGAAGAGGACATCCAGACCGGCAGAAGGCTTCATCCAGGCGGAATCTTCTATCTTCATCCTTCCGGAGCGGAGCGGGTCCATCTTCAAGACATCCGACGCGGAGCATCCTCTTCATCCGACGGCCGATGACTGAATGACTGGTCCTTTAAATTACGTCATTCAAGATGGCGTCCCTTGAATTCCGATTGGTTGATAGAATCCTATTGGCCAATAGGATTGACCTCGCATTCTATTGGCTGATTGGAACAGCCAATAGAATGCGAGCCCAGTCCTATTGGCTGATTGCATCAGTTAATAGGATTTTTCCTACCTTAATTCCGATTGGCTGATAGGATTCTATCAGCCAATCGGAATTCAAGGGATGCCATCATCTTGAATGACGTAATTTAAAGGACCAGTCATTCAGTCGTCGGCCGACGGATGAAGAGGATGCTCCGCGTTGGATGTCTTGAAGATGAACCCACTCTGCTCCGGAAGGATGAAGATAGAAGATGCCGCCTGGATGAAGCCTTCTGCCGGTCTGGATGTCCTCTTCTGGCCGTATAGGATGAAGACTTCGGACCCTCTGGAGGACCACTTGTGCTCGGCTGGGGGAAGACGGCTCAAGGTAGGGAGATCTTCAAGGGGTTAGTGGTTAGTTTTAAGGGGGGATTGGATGGGTTTTAGAGTAGGGTTGGGTGTGTGGGCAGTGGGTTTTAATGTTAGGGGGTATTGTATTTTTTTTTACAGGTGAAAGAGCTGATTACTTTGGGGCAATGCCCCGCAAAAGGCCCTTTTAAGGGCTATTTGTAATTTAGTATAGGGTAGGGAATTTTATTATTTTGGGGGGCTTTTTTTATTTTATTAGGGGATTAGATTAGGTGTAATTAGTTTAAAATTCTTGTAATTCTTTTTTTTTTCCTGTAATTTAGTGGTTTTTTTTCCGTAATTTAGTTTATTTAATTTAATTGTAATTAATTGTAGGTAGTTAAGTAATTAGTTTAATTATAGTGTAGTGTTAGGTGTAATTGTAACTTAGGTTAGGGTTTATTTTACAGGTAATTTTGTACTTATTTTAACTAGGTAGCTATTAAATAGTTAATAACTATTTAATAACTATTGTACCTAGTTAAAATAAATACAAAGTTGCCTGTAAAATAAATATATATCCTAAGCTAGCTACAATGTAACTATTATTTATATTGTAGCTAGCTTAGGGTTTATTTTATTGGTAAGTATTTAGTTTTAAATAGGATTAATTTATTTAATTATGTTAAATTTATTTTGTTTAATTTAAATTATATTTAAGTTAGGGGGGTTAGACTTAGGGTTAGACTTAGGTTTAGGGGTTAATAAAGTTAATATAGTAGCGGCGACGTTGGGGTCAGAAGATTAGGGGTTAATAAATTTAATATAGTTGTGGCGACATTGGGGGGGCAGATTAGGGGTTAATAAATATAATGTAGGTGTCTGCGATGTTGGGGGCAGTAGATTAGGGGTTCTTAAGTATAATGTAGGTGGCGGCGGTGTCCGGAGCAGCAGATTAGGGGTTAATAATATAATGTAGTTGTCAGCGATAGCGGGGGCAGCAGATTAGGGGTTAATAAGTGTAAGATTAGGGGTGTTTAGACTCGGGGTTCATGTTAGGGTGTTAGGTGCAGACATAACTTTGATTTCCCCATAGGAAACAATGGGGCTGCATTAGGAGCTGAACGCTGCTTTTTTGCAGGTGTTAGTTTTTTTTTCCAGCCAACTCAGCCCCATTGTTTCCTATGGGGAAATCGTGCACAAGCAAGTTTTGCCAGCTTACCGCTACCGTAAGCAACGCTGGTATTGAGGTGAGATGTGGAGCTAAATTCTACTCTACGCTCACTTTTCTGAGGCTAACGCCGGCTTGCAGAAAACTCGTAATACCAGCGTTGGCTTAAGTGAGCGGTAAGAAAAAAAGGCTTGTTAGCCCCGCACAGCCTTACCGACAAAAACTCATAATCTAGCCATTAGTTTTTTTGTAATTTAGTTAGTTTTTATTTTTTGTAATTAGACACTTTTTGGAATTTTTAGAGTAGTGTTAGGATTTTTTATTAGTAGTTTAGTTTTATTTAATTGGTAGTTAGTTTAATTTTAGTTTAATAATTATAATAGTTTAATTGTTAGTTTAAAATTATTTTTTTAAATTTGACAGGCAAGTTTTAATTTAATTTAAGATAGGGAAATTGTAATTTTAATATAAAGTTAGGGGGTCGTTTATTAGTTTATTTCATTGTGGGGGGACTTTCGGTTTAGGAGTTAATAGTTTATTTTAGTATATTTTGTTGTGAGGAGCTTTCGGTTTAGGGGTTAATAGGTTTATTATAGCGGCGGTGTGGGCAGACGGCGGATTAGGGGTTAATAATATTTAATAGTGTTTGCGATGCAGGAGGGCGGCGGTTTAGGGGTTAATATGTTTATTATAGTGGTGACAATATCGGGGAGATGCGGAATAGGGGTTAATACATCTTTTTAGTGGCGGCGATGTCGGGAGCGGCAGATTAGGGGTTGATTAATTTATTATAGTATTTGCGATGCGGGTGGGCCTAAGGGGATAATAGGTAGTTTATGGATGTTTTGTGTATTTTGTAGCAGTTTAGTTATGAGTTTTATACTACAGCTTTGTAGCATAAAACTCATAACTATTGATCATTTTAGGCTATAACGCTCACTTTTTAGCCGTACCGCAAAACTCGTAATACCGGCGCTATGGGAATCCCATGAAAAAATGTAATTTTTCCGTGTGCGGGACTGACGTTACGTTACAGGCTAAAAGGTGTGCGGTACAGCTATACCGACAAGACTTATAATAGCTGTGGTGCTGTTTTAACGCTGAAAATGCCATATTTTCAGCATTACAAGCCGCAACGCATAACTTGTAATCTAGGTGATAGTATTGCTTAATTTGCTAGAAGACTTTTTAATGGCTGCTATTTGAATATATAGAAAATGAACTTTTAATTTAGAAAACATATTTGTATTTTACCACTAACACAATAACTATAAAACCATCTTAAATAACATCACTCACCTACCAAAATGTACCCCTATAATTAACCCTCTACCTGAAAACAATGTATTTACTACTCATTTAACCACCTTCCTAATTGTAACCCTTAAAGTTAACCCTTAGATAAAATGGACCCTTACTTCTTGTGAACTGCTGGGAATTGCTTGTGCAGTGCCACCCCCTTCAGATTTGCAGCCAATCGGCCGCTAGCAGGGGTGTCAATCAACCCGATCATATTCAATCGGGTTGATTTCTGGCGGTTTCTGTCCGTGGCCTCAGAGCAGGCGGACAGGTTATGGAGCAGGTTCCGAAGGCTCGGCGGAAACACAGGGCATCAAGCTCCATTTGGAGCTTGATAAATATGCCTCAAAGCCTTCTTATTTTTTTTCTTGAGGTTTTGCAAAACAAGCATACAAACATAGACCGCCTTTTGATAACAAGTGAAAGAAACAAACATAGTTGAGTAACATAATTCAACAAGTATAAAATACACAGTAGATAGGCTAATGGAACCTCAGCATAGGTGACTGACGAGTTAAAAACATATTTCCAGGCCGAGTGGTCTATAAGCATAGGAAAAAACTGATGGTCAGATGGATAGCTCTTTATGAGCTACAAAAAGCAAATGAATGAATATATAAAAGGGGGAGGGGGGAGATTCAGCGGGTAAGCACCGCTATTTAAATGAGGGTGAGGGTGGGAGGGCGGTTCCATATATGTACAAGGGCAGTTTAAGAAATATAGGATTAGATATACCGACAGGCATTAATAAGAAAATGTAAAATACAGTTGATGAGTACATTGACAGCGCTACGCTTAAGCCCTTTCCTAAAGAAAAAAAAATAGCCACAAGCTCAAAAAACAAATATACTATATTAATATTTAAGCTTAACATAGAATTACAATCCATATAAGCATAGGTGAATGGATGGTACACTTATGATGGGAGTGACTATGAAAGATTATGGGCATTAAGGCGTGAAGAGATAAATTTCCCTAAAGAGGTATGTCTGCCTCAATAACCTCAACGCTTAGTCTTTCTAAACTACAATATCATGAATGCACTACATAAACTATATGTCAATATAAAATAATATGAAAGGAGGTCGCCTTCAGAGGGGGGCAATAGCACCTAGATAGTGTGAGTGGTGTAGAAGGCAAAAGATGGGCGAGCTGGTCCTGAGATACTGTATATATTAGCTAGGAGGGGGGGGGGGTAGAAAGAAGTAGTGAGTGAGGAGCAAATAATCCGTAATTTTGAAGGGAGTTGGAGATATATGCGGCTCTATGGGGGCTAGCTAGAGTATGAATAGGGTCATATTAATACTATGTATATAATTGAAGGTTAGGTAAAGAAAACTTACAGCTATAATTACTAAGTTGTGTGTAAACTGGAGATAGTATATTTGAGGGCAAAAGAAGGAATACATCCTATGTGTATGAATGTAGCACTCACTAGCTCGGGTACATAGAGAAAAGGAGCATACAGGTATTTCGCCTAGATCTAACTTCATTTGAGACCTATGGGTAGTTCTGTACATATAAAACATACATATGACCTTCACATTTTGTTATGAATCCTCTATGCCATATAAGAAAGCTAGGGGCCACATCAGAACTATGTAGAACTAGATATCCTGAAATATATAGCAAATAAGAGTAGGTGGAGGGGAAAAGGATAAAAATAAATTTGCTATTCTCTAACATCTGATATCCTAAGGGAAGGAGTGACAAAGCAAGATATACCTCACTAACCACTATTAGCTATGTAGATAAAGAGATATGCTAGAGTTGAGTATAGTCATGCCCTTTTAGAGGTCATAACAGAACCTACTGAGTAATGATAAGGCTTTTAACAGGCTGTTATGATACAGGAGAAAGATGTTAGAATAAAGAGGAAGCCCAACAATACATCTCATTTTTTTTTTTTTTTTTTTTTTGAGCCCTTGTATAAGACTGATATAAAGAGCAATGCAACACTAGGTAACAAAAGTATAATAGTGGTCTAGGGAGTTAGGATGCACAGCATAAAAACACAGGGTTCCTTATTACTCAAGTAAGTTATATCAGCCCATTGAAAATAAAGGGCAATGACCCTAAGATAAAGAACAGCTCTATTTGGCATGAGTTTCATTATAAGGATATAGGGCGCCATGTACTAAGAGGCGGGCGGACAGCTTCTTAACTCGCTAAGCTGTCCACCCGCCTCCGCTACACACGGGCAGCGGATCTATTGATCCGCTAGCCCGTATTTACCATTACACACTCATCGGAGTGTGTAATGCCCGCCCCTTCAATCGCGCAACCAATCACGCGACTGAAGGGGCTGTCAATCACCGAGAGCGAGCGTGCTCTCTGTGATTTTGCTTCGCCACCTAAGAGGTGGCGTAGGGTGTAGGAAGCAGCGGTCTAATGACGGCTGCTTCTTACATTGCGGGAAGCAGGCTCGCATATGCGAACCTGCCCTGCAAAGGCTCCGGAGCAGCTTTCGCTGCTTCGTACATGGAGCCCATAGGATTAAAGTGTTCCTAAGGGCACAATTGTTCCAAATACCGTTTTCCAAAAATTAAGGAAGCAGCCAAGTAAACACTTCTAAGGGTTAACTTTATATTGAAGATGCATGTATTATGGCCTAAAATCGGCAGAGAGACACCTGAACGTCTGACAGTGAGTTAAAACAGATACACTGGCAGCTATATCTATATGTGAACCGTCCTAGCTTATAACCAGAGGATGAGACAATAAAACCTAGCCTTCAGTCATAATGTACAAACTAAAGCACAAATAAAGAATTTTGAACATATAGCATATAAAACTACCAAAATATATTGGGTTTATCTAAATTATGTGATTGGAGCTGGCCTGACAAACAATCCTCAGCAATAGTTAAAAACATTAACAGGAGTGTTTGCAGTTCCACAACGTTCCAATATGCTACCGTGTATGTGACAGTCATCCCACTCCAGAAGCAGAAAAATAGTCTGGTAGCCTAGTGCAACAAACAATGCTCAAACAGCACCTTAGTATCCTTGTGCCCTTAATAGGGTTCCCTGGTGACCGGTGGTACAGAGGGAACTGCAATCCTCTCTCATATGTCAGTATAATGAAGTTCCACAGCACCCAGGATTCAAAAGAAGAAATTTATTTAGGTACAAACAGTAGCAACGTTTCGGGAATAATTCCCTTAATCATGCATAGCATCAACAGGTGATAACAGAGCTTATATAGGGAACATTTTAACCCTTCACATTTCTTAACACCATATATTAAACACCTTATGTTAGAAATAGCGCCATCTAGTGAAAATTACACAATATTGTGCCTTTAATTATAATAAAAACTACCTTATAATTAAAAATATGTATTTCAACCTGTTAATCTCATTAAAAACAAAACTTAAACAGAGGATATTATGAGTTATACTTAATAGGTTATAATTTATTTTAAATTCATTATTACAGAAACACTGCTAGATCAAGCTCCCTATTTAAACCCATAGGGGTCATTGTATTCAATTTGTGGATCCAAAAGGATTCCTTTTGTTTTAGCAGTAGTTCCCTATTGCCTCATCTACGCAGCTTGCCTACACTGTCAATGACCTGCCATCTTAGCTGGCTGATACTGTGTCCAGCCTCTAAAAAGTGACTAGACACAGGAGCCTCGGTATCTCCACATCTGATATTCGATTTGTGTTGGCTCATCCTATCTTTCACTTTTCTAGTAGTTTCACCCAGGTAAATCCTGGAACACGGACACTTAATAAGGTAAATGACATAGGATGAGTCACGCGTGTAAAAATCCCTGATCATGAATTTCTTACCTGTTAGGGGATGTACAAAAAACTCGCCTTTAATTACAGCATTACAGCTAGCACACCCAAGACAAGGGTATGTGCCAGTTTTCTTAGTTGTTATATACCTTTGGTTCATTGTCTTCCTGGGCCCTACATCATTTCTTACTAGCTTATCTCTCAGGTTAGGTACCCTTTTATAAGCCATCATTGGGGGCTCCCTAAAGGCATCAATATCAGGGTTACAATTTCTTAATACATTCCAATGCTTACAGATGATCTTGGAGATATCCTTGCTATAGGGGTTAAATTGAGTCACACAGACCATACGCTGTGAGCTTTTCTCTTTTCCAATAGTAATTGGTTTCTCTTCCAGGATCCTCTCCCTTTCTTTATTGATTAAAGGATCCGGATACCCCCTTTCTTTAAACCGTGCAGCAAGGTAGTACCCAAAGCATTAAGTGGGCCCTTAGATAGGCCAGAATGTAGCATAGAAGAATGGATCCAGGTGTCTGTGTCACAATAGCACAAGCAGGTTGTTGCGATGTGAGATTGTCAGGTCTGCGTTCCGAACTCTGTAGATTTGGGAGAAGTGCACGTTCTGAATCTCCCTCACACCAGACAATCAACTCACCACTGTCCAGAATCAAACGTTGGGTCTCCCCCATCATGAGTGAAGGCTTGGGCCTATGTAGCTGACGGACCTCTGCGCTTCGCCAGGCCTGTTCCGGTGAGGTAACAATGCTCTTGATAGGTACCGTCTGTATATGGCTCACACTTTTTACCCCACAGGATAGAGCACACCTCCCGGCATCCCCAACTTCCATTTCTCTTACAAAAATATGGCAGGGATCAGGCATCACTCCGCACTCTGTCACACTCTGCCGTTCTATTAGATTGTGGCTGTTGAGCCTGTGAAGCTCTGAGAGGCGAACCTAGCCTAAAGTCATCTGCCACTTCAGTGTGGGTAACTCTCTCACGCTGTGTCTCATGGTTCTTGTCTTTAGCAGTCTTGAGGAGAGCGACTTGCATAGTCAGGTCCTGTAATGAGACATCCTCTCTCTCCGCCATCTTGTCTGCATCGTTCACTGTCTGAGCGCATGGTGCTTTAATTGTAAGCATAAGGTCAATATAGTTAGTCTGCATCTGCCTTGCAAGTTCCGAGAGCAGTGCCCGTATCTCATCCATGTTTAGTGAGTACGTAGCTTTAATTGCAGTTGGAGAGAGGACAGGTCAGTTTCAATGCAAACAGGATCGTGCAACTTATCTCCAAAAGCATAAAGTCCTCAATTTTCAATTTAAAGTGCTCCTTTAGTTGCAGAATAGTACTTAACTATCAACATTCCATGATGGGGTTTTCTTTAGTTATACATCTGCATTTAATTTGTCCATAAGCAGGGAGCTCAAGAGAAACACGTCTGGCTCCATCGGCTGCTGGCTCCGCCCCAAGCCTTCTTATTTTATTTGTCTCTATACACAAAATTCAGTACAATTAAAAATGGGCATTTTTGTACCTATCCAGCTTTTCTGAGCCACTTACTGCAGTATTGAAATTTTCAGTATATATGGTGTTTTAGGTTGGTAAAATTACAAAATAAAGGTTAAGGATCCATTTGTAAACAATTAAACACACTACTTATGTATGTGTGTAATTGTACTGTTCACACGTCTTTTAAACTACTTTAACTTAAAGGGACAGTCTACACCAGAATATTTATTTAAAAAAAAAATAGATAATCCCTTTATTACCCATTCCCTAGTTTTGCATAACCAACACAGTTATATTAATACACTTTTACCTCTGTGATTATCTTGTATCTAAGTCTCTGCAAACTGCCTCTTATTTCAGTTCTTTTCACAGACTTGCATTTTAGCCAATCAGTGCTGGCTCCTAGGAGCTCCATGTGCATGAGCACAGTGTTATCTGTATGACATACATAAACTACCACCCTCTAGTGGTGAAAAACTGTCAAAATGCCCTGAGCTAAGAGGCGGGCCTTCAAGGGCTTATAAATTAGCATATGAACCTCCTAGATTTAACTTTCAACTAAGAATACCAAGAGAACAAAGCAAAATTAATGATAGTACTTTTATTCTTGTACCCATGGGCAGTGCTGCGGAATCTGTTGGCACTTTATAAATAAAGAATAATAATAATAGAAGTAAATGGTTGGAAAATTGTTTAAAATAACATGCCCTATCTGAATAATGAAAGTTTGTTTTGGACTAGACTGTCTCTTTACGGCACATCCTAATTGTAATGCCATATCTAACCCCCTTCCTAAGTTTTACACTATATCTAAAATTAAGAGCCTGTCATGCAGGCTGCTGCAACTATCACTTAACACAAAAAAGGGTCTTAAGTATCCTAGTGACATATTTGTTCATCCTCCCTTTTGATCCGCATTGCAAGAGTACCCCTGTTTTTCCGCACCTGCCCCAGCCCCGGAACTTGCCTCGCAACTAAGGCAGCTTGTCCAGGGTCAGTCAGAGCCCAGGGTGGTCATGTGATTGATGTGATAGTGAATCATAGGGATCACATGGTTACTGTATTAAAACCAAAATAGTTAGGGTGGGCTGCCTAGCAGTGCAGAGGGGATGGAAATGGATTAGCAGTAGAGGAAGGGTGAGAGGGGGATGGAGGGGTGAGATCCTACACTAAGTAAAGAAAGTATGGTAGGGAGAGGGAGGGATGTGAAGCTACACTACAGAAAAATGTTAAAACCAAGGGGGGGAGGGGGCTACTAAATGATCACAAAGAGAGAGGAGGTGGTGAGGGGAGATCACTATGTTACAGAAAAAAAATATTAGTAAATAAGTAAAATATAAAAATACTCTAATTTGGGTACTGGCAGTCAGCTGACAGTACCTAAGATGGCTGCCACTACTGGGAGGGGAAGGGTTAGAGAGCTGCTTGGGAGGGATCAGGGGGGGGGGTTGGAGGGTTGAGGGGGGGATCCTTACACTACAGAAAAAAATAATTAAAAAAAAAATTAAATCTGGAAAGAAAGAAAAGCAATAAATTGCATAGTGGCAGACTGTCTGCCAGTACCTAAGATGGTGGCAAGGAGTGTGGGTGGGGGGGGGGAGAGCTGTTTGAGAGGGATCAGGTAGGGATCAGGGAGGTGGGAAGTGTCAGTTAGGAGAGTAATCCCTACATTAAAATACTGTTACCAACTAACTAATTAACCCCTTCACTGTCAGTAATTTCAGAAATATGATGTGTAGATGCAATTAGCAGCCTTATAATTACCAAAAACCAATGACAAATCCATAATATTTGCTTTTTCTAAACAAAAAGGATCCCAGAGAAATTTTTACAACCATTTGTGTTATGCGTGCACAAGCAGTATATAAATAATTTCAGTGAGAAACCGAAAATTTGTGAAAAAGTTAACAATTTTTTTATATGATCACATTTGGCGGTGAAACCGTGGCATGAAATATACCAAAGTTAAAAACTTCATAGAATAATGAAGGACTTTGAAAAAATCTTCCGGACTGTTCCCAAAAAGAATAACTTTAATCTAACTAAAAAGGAATTAGACACTTTAAAATCATTAAATTAAAGGTAGGATATTGTAATCAAGGAAGCGGACAAGGGCGGAGGGGTAGTTATCATGCGCAGGAATTAATATTACATGAGGGAAGCTCTGAGAATTCTCAGAGATAACGAAACACAGGGTTCTAAAAAACAATCCAAAAATTGTCTACAAAAAAACTTTATGTCAATACTTGCTAAATTCTGCAATGATAACATCATTAACAAAAATGAATATGAATATCCGTATAAAAAGGATTCTATCACTCCAATATTTTATTTTTTACAAAAAATCCACACAAATCCATTAGCACCATCAGGCAGGCCAATAATAAGTGGAATCAATTCCTTAACTGATTCCTTAACTCATCTTTTATAAACTTTTTACCTACAACCCTATGCAGGTAAAGCAAAATCTTATCTAATAGACACAAGACTAAAAAACAGAAATGGGAAATTGATTATGTTCTGGCAACTTTAGGTGACCTCCTTATATACAGTAATTGAACATACAAAAGGTTTGTAAGCAGTTAGATGGAAAATAACACAAGATTCGAACATGACCAATTTTATCTTAGAATCCATTTCCTTTATTTTAAATCATAATTTGGTTTGACGGTGAATATTATTTACAGATCTGTGGCAGAGTCATGGGCACCAGGTTTGCACCAAGTTATGCCAGACATTTTTTGGATTTCTTTGAATCACGTTATTTTTGGGAAGGCAATCCTTTTGGTGCAAACCTGGTGTTATGGCATAGATTCATAGATGATATTATCATCTGGAAAGTTGATTTACCAATATTAGATTGATTATAAGTCATGTCAACCAAAACACTTTATCACTGAAATTTATTCCAACCATTAGTAAGAAAGAGATTGGTTTTTTAGACCTCAA
The DNA here is from genome assembly GCF_027579735.1 of Bombina bombina. Taxonomy (NCBI): domain Eukaryota; kingdom Metazoa; phylum Chordata; class Amphibia; order Anura; family Bombinatoridae; genus Bombina; species Bombina bombina. The sequence goes on from NC_069502.1 coordinate 41,349,044, forward strand.
TATTAAAATGAAGGAGGGTCAAATTGTTACCACCACACATTTAAAAAAATGTGATAACAACACATATATAGATCAAGGAAGCTGCCATCACCCTTCCTGGCTAAAAACAATACCCAAAGGCCAGTTCTGTAGGATTAGGAGGAATTGTGGCAATCTAGAAGATTATTCATATCAATCACAATTAAGCAAAAAGAGGTTTATAGACAAAGGTTGCAATCCAAACCAAATAGAACAGGAGAGAATTCAGGTACAAGACATGAACCGTGGGTAAATGTTGGAAAATGTTAAACTTAAGACACATTATAGTGATTTTCCACCTTTCATTAAAGGCGCTAATAAAGATTTTAAAAGGATAAATGAGGTCATACAAAAACATTGGCATAAGGATACAATCCCAAACAAGGCTAGAATCATTTATAGAAAAGTCAATAATCTGAAGAAAATGTTATCCCCATTTCAGCAACCCAAGCCTGCATATGAAATTTCAAATCTAAAGGAATTTTTCTCATGTGGGAGATGTTAATGATGTAATTATTCGAAATGTACAATTTTTCAATCCACTACAACCCAAAAAACTTATGAAATAAAATATTTTATCAGCTGCAAGAGTACAAATGTATTTTATTTGTTAATTTGTAGCTGTAAAATACAGTATTTAGGTCAAAAGTATCGATTTTTGAAAAACAGAATTTTGGAGCACAAAAATAAAATTAATAAGCAAAAGGATGATCACAGAGTTCTGATACATTGTAATGCATGCATAAATTACAGACAGAACCCCAACATTTTTTCTTGGGTAGGTATAGAGAAGGTTAAAGTACCATGGAGAGGTAGTAACATTGAAAATTATTACCTAGGGAAATATGGTGGATTTTCACTTTACGTACTTTTAGTAATTGGGGATTAAATAAAGACACTAAGATTGCAGCTTTTTTGTAAATCTCTAATATATATATATATATATATATATATATATATATATATATATATATATATATATATATATATATATACACACACCTTATATATATATATATATATATATATATACATACAGTATATATATATATATATATATATATATATATAAATACAGTATATATATATATAAATACAGTATATATATATATAAATACAGTATATATATATATATATATATATATATATATATATATATATATATATATATATATATATATATATATAAACAAATATACACACAAACATATATAGAGATATACACATATACTGTATTTATATAAAACACAGAAGGGGACTGCACTCTCATACCGGACCGGGTACACATCCCATGGCCCTGCAACATGCTCAGCCCTGGGTGCTCACGGGCACTCACAGGAAGCTGTGCTGTCCCCAGAGTCACAGACAGTTAACCCCAGACAGGTCTGGGTGCAAGAACCATAGGGAAAATTACAAAACTAATTAATACAACACACAGAGAAAGTCTAGCACCTTGACGTGGTACCTGGGCTTGTCCCATTTGGCCAGATGCGGTAACTAACCTTTCCATTTTTGCTTTTAAATCTTAGCTGAGAGCTTGTAAGTGAGTGCTGGACTTTCTCTGTATGTTGTTTTAATTTGTTTTGTAATTTTCCCTATGGTTCTTGCACCCAGACCTGTCTGGGGTTAACTGCCTGTGACTCTGGGGACACTCAGCACAGCTTCCTGTGAGTGCCTGCGAGCACCCAGGGCTGAGCATGTTGCAGGGTCATGGGATGTGTACCCGGTCCGGTATGAGAGTGCAGTCCCCTTCCATGTTTTGTATATGTCTAGGGTGATTACATAAGCCTGTGCACCCTTCCCTTGTTCTCAGTTTGTTTGGATTTGAGAGCTTGCATTGTGTTGCTGTTTTAGGGTCCCAGGTATTGGAAAGTACCTTGACGTGGTACTTGGGCTTGTCCCATTTGGCCAGATGCGGTAACTAACCTTTCCATTTTTGCTTTTAAATCTAAGCTGAGAGGTTGTAAGTGAGTGCTGGACTTTCTCTGTGTGCTGTATATATATATATATATATATATATATATATATATATATACTGTATATATAAAAATATACACAGACATATATAGATATATATATATATATGTGTGTAGAAATCTCTAATATCTATGTAATGCACATTTATTTAATATATGTCAAAAAACTGTTCTAGGTAAGGAATACACTATTTAAGCAGGTGTTTAATTAATCACACTTTATTCCAGCTATTAATTGTTTTGTCTTTCTTTTAAAATATTTTTTATAGTATACCACTTTATAGACATTAAAAGATTAAAGAATCACTTTTATTTTATCATTTGATTTCATCACTGGACTTTCATGAGAATGTATAAGTATTCAAGCATTTTTGTCTATGGTACAAGCCCTTCAAAACTTCATTGGTGAATCTATATCACATGACCCTTTCATTAACCACGCACCTAAGAGGTAACTGCAAACAAAAGACTACTCGTTAGTGAACTTTTTCGATGCCCTGAACCGTGATTGGAACATTCTGATCATGTGACTTACACAACGGCTGTTAATACAAGATTAAAGCAAAACACCATATTGCAAACAAATCTTTTAAAAACAAATACGTATGTAAATTGTTCAAATTTTGTTTGATTGTTAAACATACATTTCAGAGGCAACATTTTAATCTAAATTAAGTTTTCCATTATAGATTGTTACATAGAGATTAAGATTTAACTTGATCTTTGATACTAATAGTTACTCTGACATGTATGGTACAGAAGACTGCCAGATTGTAAACCAACCCCCACACAGGTGAATCTAGTTTGGGACATGGTAGCTGGGCGGATTAAAATGCATATATATTGTCATAGGAAGAGGTAGAAATCAGCTCACTTTTTGCTTTAAAATCTACTCTTGAGAAAGAGTTTTTATCTGAAATACAAGAGCTTTTATATTGGATGCTTTATTAAACTGGACTTTATTGTCAATAGAACAAGACTCTACGTATTCCTGTGAGTAAATTCCTTTTTAATCTTTCAAGTGTGACAATACTGCGCTATGTTGGTGTTTTCCTTCTGAGGTTACTGAAGCCAGGAAACCATTTGAAGAAACGCTTTCACCAGATTCGGCAACAAGTCCCAGGGGAGAACAGCGCCGCTAATTTTCTTGCACTACTATTACACGGCAGAAGAGACACCAGAGCAGGCTGCGTTCACCTCAAGAGGGGAAGTGAATTTTTTATCACTATATTTATTTGTTATGCTGTAACTTACTTTTCTATTCCATAGTGGAAATTTTGAACCCTGATATTTATTTATATATATATATATATATATATATATATATAATTTTGTAGAGAAGGAGGGCACTCACAGGATTTAAGTAATACAATGATTTATTATGAACATAGTGCATAAAAAGTCATAGTCAACGTTTCGGCTCTATCATTGAGTCTTCTTCAAGACTGATTTTAAATCTTAGTACGGCTAACCTGCCATGTTCCCGGCCTTCTTCAAGACTGATTTTAAATCTTAGTCCGGCTAACCTGGCAGGCGGGAACACGGCAGGTTAGCCGTACTAAGATTTAAAGTCAGTCTTAAAGAAGGCTCAATGATAGAGCCGAAACGTGGACTATGACTTTTCATGCACTATGTTCATAATAAATCATTGGATTACTCAAATCCTGTGAGTGCCCTCCTTCTCTACAAAATTGTATGTTTGTTTATATAGGACTGCACCCAGGTCACTCACTTTATGTGTACAGAGGTCAGAGTGCTGGGCCACCGGCTATTAGACATTATATATATATATATATATATATATATATAACTCATCTATATATGTCTGTATATATATATATATATATAGATGTTGGAGTTAATAGGTAAATTAGCTTTAATGCGTTGTGAGGGGTTGGCGGTTTAGGGGTTAACAGATGTATTAGGTAGTTTGCGATGTTGGGGTTTGCAGATTTAGGGCTTAATAATTTTATTAGGTAGTTGTTGTTTTTTTCCTTAATACTTCGTACGGGCGGTTAGGTTTTCTTCTTTAACCCCTTAATGACCACAACACTTTTCCATTTTCTGTCTGTTTTGGGATCAAGGCTATTTTTACATTTCTGCGGTGTTTGTGTTTAGCTGTAATTTGCCTCTTACTCATTTACTGTACCCACACATATTATATACTGTTTTTCTCGCCATTAAATGGACTTTCGAAAGATACCATTATTTTCATCATATCTTATAATTTACTATAAAAAAATTATAAAATATGAGGAAAAAATGGAAAAAAACACACTTTTTCTAACTTTGACCCCCGAAATCTGTTACACATCTACAACCACCAAAAAACACCCATGCTAAATAGTTTCTAAATTTTGTCCTGAGTTTTGAAATACCCAATGTTTACATCTTCTTTGCTTTCTTTGTAAGTTATAGGGCCATAAATACAAGTAGCACTTTGCTATTTCCAAACCATTATTTTTCAAAATTAGCGATAGTTACATTGTAACCCTGATATCTTTCAGGAATCTCTGAATATCCATTGACATGTATATATTTTTTTTTAGTAGACATCCCAAAGTATTGATCTAGGCCCATTTTGGTATATTTCATGCCACCATTTCGCCGCCAAATGCGATTAAATACAAAAAATTGTTCACTTTTTCACTAATTTTTTCACAAACTTTTGGTTTCTCACTGAAATTATTTACAAACAGCTTGTGCAATTATGGCTTAAATGGTTGTAAATTCTTCTTCTGGGATCCCTTTGTTCAGAAATAGCAGAGATATATGGCTTTGGAGTTGCTTTTTAGCAATTAGAAGGCTGCTAAATGCCACTGCGCACTACACATGTATTATGCCCAGCAGTGAAGGGGTTAATTAGGGAGCATGTAGGGAGCTTTTAGAGGTAATTTTAGCTTTAGTGTAGTGTAGTATACAACCCCAAGTATTGATCTAGGCCAATTTTGGTATATTTCATGCCACCATTTCACCGCCAAATGCGATCAAATAAAAAAAACGTTAAATTTTTCACAATTTTAGGTTTCTTACTGAAATCATTTACAAACAGCTTGTGCAATTATGGCACAAATGGTTGTAAATGCTTCTCTGGGATCCCCTTTGTTCAGAAATAGCAGACATATATGGCTTTGGCATTGCTTTTTGGTAATTAGAAGGCCGCTAAATGCCACTGTGCACCACACGTGTATTATGCCCAGCAGTGAAGGGGTTAATTATGTAGCTTGTAGGGAGCTTGTAGGGTTAATTTTAGTGTAGTGTAGTAGACAAACCAAAGTATTGATCTAGGTCCATTTTGGTATATTTCATGCCACCATTTCACCGCCAAATGCGATCAAATAAAAAAAAACGTTCCCTATTTCACAAACTTTTTCACAAACTTTAGGTTTCTCACTGAAATTATTTACAAACAGCTTGTGCAATTATGGCACAAATGGTTGTAAATGCTTCTCTGGGATCCTCTTTGTTCAGAAATAGCAGACATATATGGCTTTGGCGTTGCTTTTTGGTAATTAGAAGGCCCCCAAATGCCGCTGCGCATCACGGGGTCGATCCGATAAAAATCGTCGCCCGCAAAAGCCGGCGACGCCAATATTTGCGCGGGTTTGGTATCACATATACGGCGTAACCTAGAAGTTACGCGCGTATATTTCTGCCGTCGCCCGTAGTTTTTTGGGCTATAGGCAGGTATACCAAACCCGCGCAGTTTGGTATCCAATATGCAGCGTAAGGACTTACGTGGCGAAAATGGAGAAAACTTACTCCATTTTCACCTCGCCACAAAAAGCAGCCGTAAGAAGCCTTACGCTGACTATTGGAGACCCGTAACTTCCTAAACTGGCTGCTAAAATAAACCTAACACCTAACGCATGCGCAATGTCTATCTCCCTGTCAACCGCGATCTTCTAAAATAAACCTAACACCTAACGCATGCGCAATGTCTATCTCCCTGTCAACCGCGATCTGCTAAAATAAACCTAACACCTAACGCATGCGCAATGTCTATCTCCCTGTCAACCGCGATCTGCTAAAATAAACCTAACACCTAACGCATGCGCAATGTCTATCTACCTGTCAACCGCGATCCCCCCCCCCCCCGAAATCCCTAATAAAGTTATTAACCCCTAAACCGCCGCTCCCGGACCCCGCCGCCATCTACATAAACTAACCCCCTACTGTGAGCCCCTAAAACCGCCGCCATCTACCTTATCTATCCCCTAATCTGACCCCTTACACCGCCGCCACCTATATAAAAATTATTAACCCCTAATCTAATCCCCCTATACCGCCGCCAGCTATATTAATATTATTAACCCCTAATGTAAGCCCCTTACACCGCCGCCATCTCTATTAAAATGATTAACCCCTTATTTAATCTACCTACCCCGCCGCCAGCTATATTATCTATATTAACCCTAAGTATATTATAGTTAATATAGGTATTACATTATATATATTAACTATATTAACCCTAATTATATTAGGGTTAATATAGTTACTATAGTATTTATATTAACTATATTAACTCTATCTAACCCTAACACCCCTAACTAAATTTATATTAAATTAATCTAATTCATTTATAAACTAAAATATTCCTATTTAAATCTAAATACTTACCTATAAAATAAACCCTAAGATAGCTACAATATAATTAATAATTACATTGTAGCTATGTTAGGGTTAATATTTATTTTACAGGTAAATTGTTAATTGTTAATTATTTTAACTAGGTATAATCATTCAAGTTCAATCCAATTGGCTGATCCAATCAGCCAATCAGATTGAGCTCGCATTCTATTGGCTGTTCCGATCAGCCAATAGAATGCGAGCTCAATCTGATTGGCTGTTCGGATCAGCCAATCGGATTGAACTTGAATCTGATTGGCTGATTCCATCAGCCAATCAGATTTTTTTAACTTAATTCCGATTGGCTGATAGAATCCTATCAGCCAATCGGAATTTGGCGGACGCCATCTTGGATGACGTCATTTAAAGGTACCTCATTCGTAGTACAGCAGTCGGCCGGGATGGATGCTCCGCGGCGGCGGAGCGAAGAAAGAAGATTGAAGATGCCGCCGGAAGAATGAAGACTTTGCTGCCGCTTGGAGGAAGACGTCGCCGGAGGAAGAATTCTTCTTTGCCGCTTGGAGGAAGACATCGCCGGAGGAAGAATTCTTCTTTGCCGCTTGGAGGAAGACATCGCCCGGATCGGATCAGGAGTTCGGCCCGGTGTGGTGAAGACAAGGTAGGGAGATCTTCAGGGGGGTAGTGTTAGGCTTTTTTAAGGGGGGTTTGGGTGGTTTTAGAATAGGGGTATGTGGGTGGTGGGTTGTAATGGGGGGGGGGATTGTATTTGTTGTATGCAAAAGAGCTGAATTCTTTGGGGCATGCCCCACAAAAGGCCCTTTTAAGGGCTGGTAAGGTAAAGAGCTTTGAAATTTGTTTAATTTAGAATAGGGCAGGGAATTTTTTTTATTTTGGGGGTTTATTATTTTATTAGGGGGCTTAGAATAGGTGTAATTAGCTTAAAAATCTTGTAATCTTTTTTTTATTTTTTGTAATTTAGTGTTTTTTTTTTTTTGTAATTTAGTTTAGTTAATTTAATTGTATTTTTAGATAGATGTTTGTAGTTTATTAAATTTATTGATAGTGTAGGTGTATTTGTAACTTAGGTTAGGATTTATTTTACAGGTAATTGGGTAATTATTTTAACTAGGTAGATATTAAATAGTTAATAACTATTTAATATCTATTATACCTAGTTAAAATAATTAACAATTTACCTGTAAAATAAATATTAACCCTAACATAGCTACAATGTAATTATTAATTATATTGTAGCTATCTTAGGGTTTATTTTATAGGTAAGTATTTAGATTTAAATAGGAATATTTTAGTTTATAAATGAATTAGATTAATTTAATATAAATTTAGTTAGGGGTGTAAGGGTTAGATAGAGTTAATATAGTTAATATAAATACTATAGTAACTATATTAACCCTAATATAATTAGGGTTAATATAGTTAATATATATAATGTAATACCTATATTAACTGTAATATACTTAGGGTTAATATAGATAATATAGCTGGCGGCGGGGTAGGTAGATTAAATTAGGGGTTAATCATTTTAATAGAGATGGCGGCGGTGTAAGTGGCTTACATTAGGGGTTAATAATTTTAATATAGATGGCGGCGGTGTTAGGGGCTCACTTTAGGGGGTTATAGATATAATATAGCTGGCGGCGGGGTACGGGAGCGGCGGTTTAGGGGTTAATAACTTTATTAGGTTGCGGCGGGGTACGGGAGCGGCGGTTTAGGGGTTAATACATTTTTTATTGTTAGGATAGTGAGGGGGGATAGCGGATAGAGGGTTAGACAGTGCGGGCTATGTTAGGGAGGCGTGTTAGACAGTGCGGGTGTTTTAGACTTTAGTCAGGTTTTATAGGCGCCGGCAGTTTCTAACGTGGCGCAAGTCACTGGCGACGCCAGAAATTTGTACTTGCGCAGATTTCTGGACATCGCTGGTTTGTCAGACTTACGGCACGTTAGCATCTGACGGCGCAGTATATGGGATAGCTCGAGTTGCGAGCTGAAACTGCGGGCGACGCCGGTTCCCTCGCTTGCGCCGCAAACTGCGATCTATATCGGATCGCGCCCCACACGTGTATTATGGCTAGCAGTGATGGGGTTAATTATGTAGCTTGTAGGGAGCTTGCAGGGTTCATTTTAGCTTTAGTAAAGAGCTCAGCCTCCCACCTGAAACATCAGACCCCCTGATCCCTCCCAAACAGCTCTCTTCCCTCCCCCACCCCACAATTGTCCCCACCATCTTAAGTACTGGCAGAAACTCTGCCAGTACTAAAATAAAAGCTATATTTTTTTTTCTTAGCATATTTACATATGCTGCTGTGTAGGATCCCCCCTTAGACCCCAACCTCACTGATCCCCCACCAAACAGCTCTCTAACCCTCCCCCTCTGCCTTAATGGGCGCCATCTTGGGTATTGGCAGCTGTCTGCCAGTACCCAGTTTAGTAAAAAAAAGTATGTTTTTTTAATTTAATTGCCCTTTTCTGTAGTGTAGCTTCCCTCCCCCCAAGACCAACCCCCACCCCTTCCAGATCCCTTAGATGATTATTTAATTTTTTTTTAAAATGTTTTTTTTTAAACTTTTATTAAACTTTGTTTTTCTGCAGTGTAGCGATTCCCTCCCACTCCCACCCGACGCCCCCGTGCATGTGCCCGCTCCCGTGCGCGCTCCAACCTGTCCCGCCCCCGATCCCGCCCCCTCCACTTCACTCGGCACATCGATGGCCGCCCACCCACCTCCCAGACTTGCTCCCACCCACCAACGATACCGGCCATCAAGGTCCGGTGCAGAGAGGGCCACGGAGTGGCTCTCTCTGCATCGGATGGCCAAGGGGGGTTATTGCAGGATGCCTCGATATCGAGGCATCACTGCAATAACCGTAAAGCAGCTGGAAGCGAGCAGGATCGCTTCCAGCTGCTTTCCAGACAAAGGACGTACGCCACACGTCCTCGGTCATTAACTGTATTTTTTTTGAGGACGTGTGGCGTACGTCCTTGGTCGTTAAGGGGTTAAATACTTATTGCGGGCGCTTAGGTTTTTTTTAATACTTATTGTGGGCTGGAATTTTTTTTAAAAATATACTAATTGCAAGTGGTTAGGTGTTTTTTATGCATACTTATTGCGGGCAGTATTTTTTTTTTTGTAATGGTCCGTTTGCTTTCGCTACATCCCGGGGGATTCAGAAAATGGCTGGTTGAATTCTTTTGGCTGCCTCATGCTGCCAACATTCCTTTGAGGATGCGTGTGCAACTGCCGACGGCGACAGACATTACAAACGCAATTATAGTATAGATAATACCTATTTAAAACTAAATACATACTTACCTGTGAAATAAAACCTAACGCCTAGATTTAGAGTTCTGCGTTAGCCGGCAAAAGCAGCGTTAGGGGCTCCTAACGCTGGTTTTGGCCGCCCGCTGGTATTTAGAGTCAGTCAGGAAAGGGTCTAACGCTCACTTTCCAGCCGTGACTTTTCCATACCGCAGATCCCCCTACGCCAATTGCGTATCCTATCTTTTCAATGGGATCTTTCTAACGCCGGTATTTAGAGTCTTGGCTGAAGTGAGCGTTAGAAATCTAACGACAAGACTCCAGCCGCAGGGAAAAGCCAGGAGTTAAGAGCTTTCTGAGCTAACGCCGGTTCATAAAGCTCTTAACTACTGTGCTCTAAAGTACACTAACACCCATAAACTACCTATGCACCCCTAAACCGAGGCCCCCCCACATCGCCGCCACTCTAATAATTTTTTTTAACCCCTAATCTGCCGACCGGACACCGCTGCAACCTACATTATCCCTATGTACCCCTAATCTGCTGCCCCTAACATCGCCGACCCCTATATTATATTTATTAACCCCTAATCTGCCGCCCCCAACGTCGCCGCCACCTACCTACAATTATTAACCCCTAATCTGCCGACCGGACCTCACCGCTACTATAATAAAGTTAATAACCCCTAATCCGCCTCACTCCCGCCTCAATAACCCTATAATAAATAGTATTAACCCCTAATCTGCCCTCTCTAACATCACCGACGCCTAACTTCAAGTATTAACCCCTAATCTGCCGACCGGACCTCGCCGCTACTCTAATAAATGTATTAACCCCTAAAGCTAAGTCTAACCCTAACACTAACACCCCCCTAAGTTAAATATAATTTTTATCTAACAAAATAAATTAACTCTTATTAAATAAATTATTCCTATTTAAAGCTAAATACTTACCTGTAAAATAAACCCTAATATAGCTACAATATAAATTATAATTATATTGTAGCTATTTTAGGATTTATATTTATTTTACAGGCAACTTTGTATTTATTTTAACCAGGTACAATAGCTATTAAATAGTTAATAACTATTTAATAGCTACCTAGTTAAAATAATTACAAAATTACCTGTAAAATAAATCCTAACCTAAGTTACAACTAAACCTAACACTACACTATCAATAAATAAATTAAATACAATTTAATACCTACAAATAAATACAATTAAATAAACTAACTAAAGTACTAAAAATAAAAAAAGTAATTTACAAACATTAGAAAAATATTACAACAATTTTAAGCTAATTACACCTACTCTAAGCCCCCTAATAAAATAACAAAGCCCCCCAAAATAAAAAAATGCCCTACCCTATTCTAAAATACAAATAGAGGGGGGGCGGAGCCAGCTTTAGAACTGAGCGGTCGCACATCTCAGCTGCTCCGGCTATTCTATACTTAAATTACAAATTTAGCGACCACTCAGGTTCATGAACCGTGTTACAAACTGGAACTCTTTAATATGGGAGGTCTACAGAGTCGGCATCAAGGAAGATAACAATTCCTGAACGATAATTTTGTCTACTAGCTTGATTCGATAGACAGACTGCTAAACAGCGGCCATTTTCCTGCCCACGCGGTGGATGACTGGAGGATACAGTTTGGATAGCCGTAACTTTGCTGCTTTATGAGGCAACAACTACTGTGAGACTACAATACTGCACTAATGGCATACATAATCGGCGAGCTAAGCAAGCTTCTGGACGGATACCAAGTCGCTTTTGACCGCGCACTTCACATGGCAGTTCATCCAGAAGACGCAAATTGTGCAGGGTCTAATACCTATTACCACACATCCCCAGCTACCTGCGGGGGGTGCGATGCTTTGGGGCCCCGGCATCCGCCACCCTCTCTACATGATCTACAGAGCAATGTGGTAGTATACACAGCACTCATGACAGCTGAGCCGTCTGACAGCCCTGCACAGCACAAAGTGGTTATCATATCTCCCCTTACCAGCGCCAGCAGCATTATGGGGTTGGCGATCTCCAGTGCCCGTGTAGTGGACCAGCCGCTCTTACAGCTTAAGGAAAAGAGACTCCCTCAGATGCAGATCGAGTTTGCACGAAGTGGGGAGTGTGTGATGATGCCCTGCGAAAAGACGACCATATGGAACAGCTCTTACAGTCTCGCAGCTGGGCTGCCCAATACATTGGTACTAATCATAGCTTCCTTCCCACTGTGTTTCTTCAGGAGCCCTACTGGCGAAAGCGGCAACCCCGCTAAGTTTCTCACTGCTTCAGTCGCTCCACATCACTGTGGTGGGGATCAGAGAAAATCCCTGCATCAACTTAAAACTGGTGTGGGATAGACATGTCTGAATTTCTGAATGGCAGTACGCTTTCAAATACTTAAACGGAGCCTCTGCCTAAATTTTGCGGTTGTGGCGCGTATTGTTTTACCTTACTTTAGTTGCAGAGATTAGAGCTTGCTAACTGTCAGCCGCTTCCCATAAAAATATGTATATAGTTAAGAGTTAAATGATTTTGTACTACCAGATGTCTGATATCCCTTGTATAACCTGGCTATCTTGTAAGTACCCTGCGAAGTCCACATGTAAGCCTTTGCCAAAAGTGTTAACACAGACTGCTGCTACTACCAAGTTTCTATATGCATAATATCTAAGTCGTCAACCCTAGACTATGTATGAGCACACATACGTTGAAACCCTCGCTGCAGATCTATACCACACTATTCTCCATTGCTTGTATATATACTACAGCCAATTACTGTTTGCACTGATGCATTAGCAGGAATCCACTAAAGCTACGGACCTCCAGTTTTTTTTGTGTCCATATTTCTAAATACTCCCTATCTACGACAATGGCTTTTATTGCTCCAGTTAGCAGCTGAATGGTGTGTCTTAGCATAGGGAAGTTTGTGAGCCTCCATATAAACAATTTGTTACTGATTCTACATGTCACAGGCAGCTCTAATAGACAGTTTTTGGATCTATTAAATTTTTGCTGCATGAGTTAATCTGAAGTACTTTAAATTATATTGCGACTGTTTACCGGGGAATGTTTTTATTTACTATGTTGTGAGAAAATTGCTAACACATACTTATGCCTTTGCATTACCCTGTTTTTCTCCTTGTTTAACATAGGTCTTATTGCTGCTTTCACTATATGGGGGTCTGGCTGCCAGCGGCCGGGGCGGTGGGGCCCCCTCTTGCATGACCTTAGAGAAGTACGAGCTCTTATCTGTAATTGAGACCTTTGAGTCAGACTACTGCGTATATAAAACATAGCCCCTCATCAGTGTTCCCACTGTACCCATTAATTCTACAATTACCAACATGTGGCTCATATCTGCTGTGTTTCACATGATATGCTCAAATTATAACCTCCCCCTCCCCCCCATACTGTACCCTCCCCCTAGGAGGGACAACTTTGCGGTTCTTCTTGCCTATACCGCACCCTAGATATTATATCATACCTACCCATTATACCATATTTATCTTCACATCTTTGAATGGCGCCTTCATTATTGATACCATTTTAATTATTACCTTCTAACTTAACTACCGCATTTTTTTTTCATATTACACCATACCTGCATATGTCAACATGATATTTAAGCGAATGATTGGCGCCCTTAGTGTTAATATATCATGACACATTACATGCCAATCTATTTTAGATGGTTTCTCACTTATTCATATTTCTCCTCCAGAGTCTATAGCAAGTACCTTGAGGTACATAACCCGTCCCCAGCGTTCAATGAGGAAGTGTCATATATCTTGTGTTTTGTGTCTAGCTCCTATAACAATGTAAAAGAGGTTCCAATCTCTTCCATAATATTATCTGTGTTATAAATCTTATCTATTAATATGGAAACAGTATATTTGAAATGTAACACCTATGTTTGTATTGTGTCATGTTGCTCCGTATAAACTGTATTGGTTTTTGCACAACCTCAATAAAAATCTTTAAAAAAAAAATAAAAAAATAAAATACAAATAGAAAAGCTCTTTTACCTTACCAGCCCTTAAAAGGGCCTTTTGCGGGGCATGCCCCAAAGAATTCTGCTCTTTTGCCTGTAAAAGAAAACATACAATACCCCCCCAACATTACAACCCACCACCCACATACCCCTAATCTAACCCAAACCCCCCTTAAATAAACCTAACACTAAGCCCCTGAAGATCTCCCTACCTTATCTTCACCACGCCGGGTATCACCGATCCATCCAGAGGAGGCTCCGAAGTCTTCATCCAAGCCCAAGCGGGGGCTGAAGAGGTCCATCATCGGGCTGAAGAGATCCATCATCCGGCTGAAGAGATCCATCATCCGGCTGAAGAGATCCATCATCCGGCTGAAGAGGTCCATCATCGGGCTGAAAAGATCCATCATCTGGCTGAAGAGGTCCATCATCGGGCTGAAGAGATCCATCATCTGGCTGAAATCTTCTATCAAGCGGCATCTTCAATCTTCTTTCTTCTGGATCCATCTTCATCCCGCCGACGCGGAACATCCATCCTGGCCGACGACTTCCCGACGAATGACGGTTCCTTTAAATGACGTCATCCAAGATGGCGTCCCTTGAATTCCGATTGGCTGATAGGATTCTATCAGTCAATTGGAATTAAGGTAGGAAAATTCTGATTGGCTGATGGAATTAGCCAAACAGATTCAAGTTCTCATCCAATCAGCCAGTCAGATTGAGCTTGCATTCTATTGGCTGATCGGAACAGCCAATAGAATGCGAGCTCAATCTGATTGGCTGATTTCATCAGCCAATCAGAATTTTCCTACCTTAATTCCGATTGGCTGATAGAATCCTATCAGCCAATTGGAATTCGAGGGACGCCATCTTGGATGACGTCATTTAAAGGAACCGTTATTCGTCGGGAAGTCGTCGGCCAGGATGGATGTTCCGCGTCGGCTGGATGAAGATGGATCCGGAAGAAAGAAGATTGAAGATGCCGCTTGATAGAAGACTTCAGCTGGATGATGGATCTCTTCAGCCCGATGATGGACCTCTTCAGCCGGATGATGGATCTCTTCAGCCCGATGATGGACCTCTTCAGCCGGATGATGGATCTCTTCAGCCAGATGATTGATCTCTTCAGCCGGATGATGGATCTCTTCAGCCCGATGATGGATCTCTTCAGCCCCCGCTTGGGCTTGGATTAAGACTTCGGAGCCTCCTCTGGACGGATCGGTGATACCCGGCGTGGTGAAGATAAGGTAGGGAGATCTTCAGGGGCTTAGTGTTAGGTTTATTTAAGTTGGATTTGGGTTAGATTAGGGGTATGTGGGTGGTGGGTTGTAATGTTGGGGCCTTGGGGGGGTATTGTATGTTTTTTTTTACAGGCAAAAGAGCAGAATTCTTTGGGGCATGCCCCGCAAAAGGCCCTTTTAAGGGCTGGTAAGGTAAAAGAGCTTTTCTATTTGTATTTTAGAATAGGGTAGGGCATTTTTTATTTTGGGGGGCTTTGTTATTTTATTAGGGGGCTTAGAGTAGGTGTAATTAGCTTTAACCCCTTAATGACAACTGACGTACCAGGTACGTCATGCAAAAACTAACAGTTAATGACAATGGACGTACCTGGTACGTCAGTTGTCTAACAGAGTGCTGGAAGCAATCACAAATGCTTCCAGCAGCTCTGAGGGTATTGCAGTGATGCCTCGATATGGAGGCATCCTGCAATACCACTTTACAAGCCTCTGATGCAGAGAGAGCCACTCTGTGGCCCTCTCTGCACCGGTAGCGATGGTGCCAGTGTCCGCCGGGTGTGAGGGTGCGTGCACGGTGCTCGTGTACGAGGGCGCATGCACGAGGGTTGAGTGTGCACGTGAGCTTGCACGTGCTCGTGCACGGGGCGCGCGTGCGTGTGCACGTGCACCCATTAGCCACACTGACACCAATGAATGAGGGCAGAAAGGGAAAAAAAAAGGTAATTTTTTTTTTTAAATATAAAAGGATCTGGGAGTGGGAAAGGGGTATTGTGGGGGGCTGCTACACTACAGAAATAGTTTTTAAGTAAAAAATAAAATAAAAATACTTTTTGGGGGGTTTTTGGGGCCAAACTGGGTACTGGCAGACAGCTGCCAGTACCCAACATGGCGGTAATTAGGTAGGGGAGAGGGTTAGAGAGCTGGAGGGGGGATCAGGGAGGTTGGGGCTAAGGCAGGGGTCCATCACAGCTAAAATATTTTATTATTTTTATTTAAAAAAATACAAAAAACTTTTATTTAGTACTGGCAGACTTTCTGCCAGTACTTAAGATGGCGGGAACAATTGTGGGGTGGGGGAGGGAAGAGAGCTGTTTGGGAGGGATCAGGGGGTGGGATGTGTCAGGTGGGAGGCTGATCTCTAAAATTAACCCTGCAAGCTCCCTACAAGCTACCTAATTTAACCCCTTCACTGCTGGGGATAATTAACGTGTGGTGCGCAGCAGCATTTAGCGGCCTTCTAATTACCAAAAAGCAACACCAAAGCCATATAAGTCTGCTATTTCTGAACAAAGAGGATCCCAGAGAAGCTTTTACAACAATTTCTGCCATAATAGCACAAGCTGTTTGTAAATAATTTCAGTGAGAAACCTAAAATTGTGAAAAATGTAAAGTTTTTTTTTTATTTGCACGCATTTGGCGGTGAAATGGTGGCATAAAATATACCAAAATGGGCCTAGATCAATACTTGGGGTTGTCTACTACATTACACTAAAGCAAAAATTAACCCTACAAGCTCCCTACAAGCTCCCTAATTAACCCCTTCACTCCTGGGCATAAAACACGTGTGGTGCGCAGCGGCATTTAGCGGCCTTCTAATTACCAAAAAGCAACCCCAAAGCCATATAAGTCTGCTATTTCTGAAAAAAGGGGATCCCAGAGAAGCATTTACAACCATTTGTGCCATAATTGCAGAAGCTTTTTGTAAATAATTTCAGTGGGAAACCTAAAGTTTGTGACAAATTTTGTGAAAAAGTGAACTTTTTTTTTTTTTATCACATTTGGCGGTGAAATGGTGGCATGAAATATACCAAAATGGGCCTAGATCATCACTTTGGGTTGTCTTCTTAAAAAAAATATATACATGTCAAGGGATATTCAGGTATTCCTGACAGATATCAGGGTTCCAATGTAACTAGCGCTGATTTTGAAAAAAAAGTGTGTTTGGAAATAGCGAAGTGCTACTTGTATTTATTGCCCCATAAATTGCAAAAAAAGCAAAGAACGTGTAAACATTGGGTATTTCTAAACTCAGGACAAAATTTAGAAACTATTTAGCATGGGTGTTTTTTGGTGATTGTAGATGTGTAACATATTTTGGGGGTCAAAGTTAGAAAAAGTGTGTTTTTTTCCATTTTTTCCTCATATTTTTTTTTTTTTTTAGTAAATTATAAGACATGATGAAAATAATGATATCTTTAGAAAGTCCATTTAATGGCGAGAAAAACGGTATATAATATGTGTGGGTACAGTAAACGAGTAAGAGGGAAATTACAGCTAAACACAAACACTGCAGAAATGTAAAAATAGCCATTGTCATTAAGGGTAAGAAAATTGAAAAATGGTCCGGTCATTAAGGGGTTAAATTGCTGTAATACTTTATTTCTAATGTTTGTAAATTATTTTTTTATTTTTTGTAACTTAGTTATTTTTTTATTTTTTGTACTTTAGTTAGTTTATTTAATTGTATTTAATTGTAGGTATTTGTATGTAATTAATTTATTGATAGTGTAGTGTTAGGTTTAATTGTAGATAATTGTAGGTATTTTATTTAATTAATTTATTGATAGTGTAATGTTAGGTTTAATTGTAACTTAGTTTAGGATTTATTTTACAGGTAATTTTGTAATTATTTTAACTAGGTAGCTATTAAATAGTTATTAACTATTTAATAGCTATTGTACCTGGTTAAAATAAATACAAAGTTGCCTGTAAAATAAATATAAATCCTAAAATAGCTACAATATAATTATAATTTATATTGTAGCTATATTAGGGTTTATTTTACAGGTAAGTATTTAGCTTTAAATAGGAATAATTTATTTAATAAGAGTTAATTTATTTGTGTTAGATAAAAATTATATTTAATTTAGGGGGGTGTTAGTGTTAGGGTTAGACTTAGCTTTAGGGGTTAATAAATTTAATAGAGTAGCAGTGAGGTCCGGTCGGCAGATTAGGGGTTAATGCTTGAAGTTAGGTGTCGGTGATGTTAGGGAGGGCAGATTAGGGGTTAATACTATTTATTATAGGGTTATTGAGGTGGGAGTGAGGCGGATTAGGGGTTAATAACTTTATTACAGTAGCGGTGAGGTCCGGTCGGCATATTAGGGGTTAATAAGTGTAGGTAGGTGGCGGCGACATTGGGGGCAGCAGATTAGGGGTTAATAAATATAATAAAGGGGTCGGCGGTGTTAGGGGCAGCAGATTAGGGGTACATAGGGATAACGTAGGTGGCGGCGGTGTACGGAGCGGCAGATTAGGGGTTAAAAAAAATATACAGGGGTCAGCGATAGTGGGGGCGGCAGATTAGGGGTTAATAAGTGTAAGGTTAGGGGTGTTTAGACTCGGGGTTTATGTTAGGGTGTTAGGTGCAGACTTAGGAAGTGTTTCCCCATAGGAAACAATGGGGCTGCGTTAGGAGCTGAACGCTGCTTTTTTGCAGTTTTTTTTTCAGCTCAAACGGCCCCATTGTTTCCTATGGGGGAATCGTGCATGAGCACGTTTTTGAAGCTGGCCGCGCCCGTAAGCACCGCTGGTATTGAGAGTTGCACTGGCGGTAAATTATGCTCTACGCTCCCTTTTTGGAGCCTAACGCAGCCCTTCTGTGAACTCTAAATACCAGCGGTATTTAAAAGGTGTGGGGGAAAAAAAGCATGCGTAGCTAACGCACCACTTTGGCCGCAGAACTCTAAATCTAGCGGTAAGTTATCTACAATATAACTAATAGTTAAATTGTAGCTAGCTTAGGTTTTAATTTTATTTCACAGGCAAGTTTGTATTTATTTTAACTAGGTAGAATAGGTATTAACTATTTAATAACTACCTAGCTAAAATAAATACAAACTTACCAGGCTGTCAAATAAAACTTAAGCTGCCTTACACTAAAACCTAACATTACAAAAAATTAAAAAACACTAAAACGACAAAAAATAAAAACACAAAAACACCCCAGAATGAAAAACCCTAATCTATAATAAACTACGAAGGGCCCTTAAAGGGACATTATACACTAATTTTTTCTTTGCATAAATGTTTTGTAGATGATCTATTTATATAGCCCTTAACGTTTTTTTGTTTTTTTTAATTGTATAGTTTTGCTTATTTTTAAATAACATTGCTCTGATTTTCAGACTCCTAACAAAACCCCAAAGTTTTATGAGAATACCGTCAGCTACCTAATCCAGCTTGCTCCTGTTTGTGTAAAGGGTCTTTTCATATGCAAAAGAAGGGGGAGGGGGGAGTGTCTTATTTGCCACTTGCAGTGGGCTTTCCAACTACCTTTTCAACAGAGCTATACTGTGAGCTTCTAAGTAAGTTTTTAAACAGTTTTATACTGTATTTTTATATCAGTATCTGTGCATCTTATTCTTTATAGTAGTGTCTATAACACGCAGTTATATGAAAATGAGTGTATACTGTCCCTTTAAAGTTAACAGCTCTTTTCCTACAAAAGAAAAACAATCACCCCCTAACGGTATACAAACCCCCATCCTCCAAACCCACAAAATAAAAATTAAGTAAAACCTAATCTACCCATTGCCCTGAAAAGGGCATTTGTATGGGCATTGCCCTTAAAAGGGCATTCAGCTCTTTTTTTCTGCTCTTAAAAGGGCATTCAGCTCTTTTAAGAAATGCCCAACCCCTAATCTAAAAATAAAAACCCACCACAAAATGAAAAAAAAATTACGCAAAATAACGAACGAAATATCAAAAATAATAAAAATTATTCCTATTCTAATACCCATTTAAAAAACAAAAACAAAATAAAATAAACCTAATCTAGAATAAACTACCATTAGCCCTTAAAAGAGCCTTTTGTAGGGCATTGCCCTAAAGATATCAGCTCTTTTTCTAAAAAAAAAATACAAAGACCCACTAACATTACAAACCCCCACCCCCGCAAATACACAAAATAAAAAAAATATCTAAAAAAACTAATCTACCCTTTTCCCTGAAAAGGACATTTGTATGGGAATTGCCCTGAAAAGGACATTCAGCTCTTTTGCTGCCCTTAAAAGGGCATTCAGCTCTTTTAAGAGTGCCCACTCTAATCTAAAAAAGAAAAACCACCCCAAAAAACTTTAAAAAAACTAACACTAACCCCTCTTTAGGTACTCACAGTTGTTGAAGTCCCGCTTGAACGATCTTCATCCCAGCGGCTTCATCTTCATCCAGACGGCATCTTCATCCAGGCGGCTCCATCTTCATCCATTGCGGACCGGCATCTTCTTCATCCCTACGGAGGCGGAGCGGCGATGCGTGGTGGCGGAGGTCCAGGCCGAAGTCTGGGAGGAGATCCAGGCGGAGGTTTGTAGACATAGTTGACAACTTGAGACCCTATTGTTGGAGCCCTCCTGGAGACGAATTTACATCCCTTAACCAGAATAGAATCCAGTTTAGAGTCTAATTTCAAGATATCCAAGTTGTCTTTAACTATGTTCACAATTTGGTGAAATAGGTTGCTATATGGAGTTAAAAAGAATATTTTTTGTGAACTTTTATTTCCAGTTTTACCCTTATTAGCTTTCTTTTTACTGTGTTTGAGGAGTTTGGCCCTATCCAGGTCCCTCACTTGAGCTCTTAGATTCATCAAGTAGTGTTTATTGTACCCTCTACATTCTAGACGAGTCACTAAATCTAGAGAGTGTTCATCATATTTTGAGATTGTATTACACAATCTCCTAATCCTTATCAGATGACCCTTTGGAATGGCTTTAGTGACATGGTTTGGATGACAAGAATCTGCCCTCAATATCGTGTTACCAGTGATATTTTTCCTACTTAACTCAGTATTTAGAGTATTACCTCCTGTTAATTGAATATCCAAATACATTGATCATTAAGTTTATATATAAATTTTAAAATTACATCATACCCATTGAGGTACCTCATGAAGGATTCCCCCTGCAGATCGGCGCCACTCCACACTATAATCAAATCGTCAATACATCTTGCATATAATTTCACATTTTCATAGAACATATTGTTCTCACCAAAAATATATATCGATTCAAACCACCCCATATAAAGGTTAGCATCTGTGGGGGCAAATTTTGCCCCCATGTCAGTGCCACAGATCTGCAAGTAGAACCCTCCATCAAACAGAAAAAAATTGTGCGTTAACAAAAACTTCAAGACCTCTAAAACAAAATCTATCAGATCACTGGAGAAAGTGCTTTTAAGTAGGAGATGGTATCTTACTGCTTCCACACCTAATTCATATGGGATACTGGAATACAGTGAACTCACATCAATAGTGAGCCACTTATATTTGCTATCCCCAGGAAACTTTTCTAATTTACGTAGCATGTGAATGGTATCTTTTACAAAACCTGGAAGATCTTTCACAAATGGCTGTAATAAGTTGTCAAGCCATTCCCCCAGGTTTTCACCTAATGACCCTTCTCCTGCCACAATTGGCCTACCTGGAGGTAACTTACACCTAGATTACGAGTCTTGCGTTAGCCTCAAAAAGCAGCGTTGAGGGGTCCCAACGCTGCTTTTTTTTTTTTTTTTTTTTTTTTTTTTTTTTTGGTTAAAGTTTTTTATTGAGGTTGTGCGAAAACAATACAACGCATATGAAACATCATATCCTTGCAACAAACATAAATGGAACAATTCAGTTTAACAACTTTTGCGCAATAAAAAGATGAAATTCTCCAAGTTTATAATCTTGTAGGGAAAAAACAAACAAACATTGGAACCTCTTTTTCTTATCATAGACTAAAATTAGCAATTTGAGTGGTCACATTAGGACCTATAAGCTTAGGGTAGTTTAGTAGTTGGGTCTTTAAATAGTAGCAATAGTGAAAATATCATTTTGCGATGTAACTAGCATTATAAAATATGTATGAATATTGAACTAGATACCCAAGCAATCTTGTTACGCTAGGTATAGGGGACAAAGTCAACTTTATAGTATGCTGCAAGGGTTATTAGTAAAAAAAAAACTATAGTTAGGGTGCGGCACAGGGAAGATAGGCCGCGTAGTTAGCCCTCCTACAATAGGAGGTTTATTATGGAGGGGATGGGGGGGGAGGTGGTAAAATGAATATAATAAGTAAAATATATAGCTTAGGAACTAGGAGGCTCATTATGGTTTAAGGGAGAGCAGCTAAATAAATGTGATAGGTGGCAGATACTAGGTAGGCAGGCTTTAGTGTTACAGGGCGACATAGTCATACATAAAATCACATAGATAAGGGAGAAATAAGAGTGGGCTGGTGACATATTAGATTAGTGATGTGTCTGGCATAATGGAGCCTAGCTCTAAACTTTACAGAACTAACATGAAGTATGCAGCTCATTCAAGATATAATGTACAATAAGATACTGAATAGTAAACCATATGTCACCGCAAAGCAGTGGCCACCACACCATATCAAGAATGTTGCAAACTATGCCTCATATCAATAGCTCAGAATAACCAGTATTACTAATTGGGTACAGGGACCATATAAATATGTAGGAGAGCGTTGGGTTGAATACCTGGTGAAGACCCCATCTGTATGAATAGGTGTTAATAATGGAGCATCATCATTAAGGGAAGAGAGCCAATGAGGGTATATGCCACAGAGCAACTGTACTACCGGACATTGTGTTTGTTAGGGAGCTGCCTCGGCCGCAGACAGCACCTTTGCAGTAGATGAATAAGTCACAGCAGTCATAGTAGTGAAAAATAGGCCACATTCTAATGGGGGGAAGCATAGCATTACAATTTCACTAAACATCACAAATAGAACTCGTTGCATGTGCTCATTAACTCTCTATATATTAAAATATGAATATGTTCTCAAAAGTACTTTTGAACACTTACAGTTACTGCAAGCGAGCTATTAATGGGTATGTACATGAAGACCGAGAGGTCAGTAGTTCTATTTTATCTCTCCTAAGGCATCATTGTAAATATTGCAAGCTGGTTACGGTAGAGGTGTAGAAAATGGGAAATAGTATGGGGAGAATCTGCAGCATGAAACTCAACCTATGTGTATATATACATATCCAGGGGTACCACATTTAGAAGCTGTGTATAATAGATAAGACGTGGGCAATTACTATAACAACCTGCCTGTACCCCTTCAGAACATTATGTGGAATAATATAACAGGGGAACAATATAACATCAGTCATCAACCTGAACTCATGTTTCTGAGTTGTAAAATAAATGTAACTCATGCTAGTAATGTAACAGCCTGTGTTTATATTTGCTGAACACTGGAAGGTTCAATTAGGGTAGTCACTTCGTGCTGAGAGGTGCAAAAGAACAGACAGTTTATCAGTTGCGGGACTTCCACCCTCTGAAGGTCCAGCAAAAAATGTGTATTTGGTGTCATATTTTCAGGCTTGTTAGTGCAGCATTCTTAAACATTGAGGCAACGGAGTATAAAGAAATAGGGAGTGCAGGGGAATAGTGGAGCCGATGAAGTCACTGACATTTTATCTTGCACCGGACACTGGTCTATTAGTTTGCGGAATTAACCGCATCACAAATATTTCAAACAATTACCAGTCCAAAGGCATCTAAGTGAGTTTTTACCGGAACAAGCATCTTTGCTGTGTCCACATAGAGCATGTTGGACTCAATGATTTGCAGGGTAGTTAGTCTAGCCAATTCCTCTGGTGATCGTTAGGTCCGGATCTGATAGAGAACCTGAGCTGCTCTCTGCTACTGCAACAGCAGGTAAGTGGTTGTTCTGTAGGATCTTCTTACCAGACAGCGGCAGCAGTGGATCCCAAAGCGCGGGAGGTGTCAGGACGATTACTGGAGCGGTGTAGGCTGCTGTCTCTGTGGCCCTATAAGTTGGTCTGACAGTTAGCCCAGCAGCCGTGCGCGCTGCGTTCCCAAGGCTTGCTACCATGCCCCTCTGTGAGCCATGTAAGACGGGTGGTGGGCGCCGGGGCCCCAAGGTGCCATCCATTGGATTAACATGTGAGCAGGCATGGTGTGAGGTGGTAGAGGGTGTAGGATCCGCATCGGGCGAAGGAACCGCCATTTTGAGTGCTTGAGTAAATGCAGCCTGATAAGTGTCCAGCAGTACACCCAGCTCCCTGAGAATATATGCCACCGACTCCATATTGCATCTCACGGCGGCTGTCATTCTAAAAGGCAGTAGAGCTACAAATATTCAAGTTATTTCTCCCTTTAGTTGTTTGCCACGTGTGCAGAAAAATGGCCACCAACCAGCATTCCAGTCAGGAAGACAAGCTTCAGTGAGGCGGATTAGCATCCGCGGAGTGTTGTCCTGCTTGATTTTAGCTCCCTGAAGCCTCTGCCACTATAAATCTTGGTTGTTATTGAAGTGAAGGAGCTGGAACGGTCTCCAAGTTTGTTTTTTCTAAATAATGTAGCCAGAGCTACCGAGAGATGCGACCGCTCAGCTCCAAGGTTGGCTCCGCCCCCCCCCAACGCTGCTTTTTAACGCCTGCTGATATTACGAGTCTGGCAGGTACAGGTGTACCGCTCACTTTTTTTCCGCGATTTTCGCATACTGCAAATCCCCTTATGTCAATTGCGTATTCCTATCTTTTTAATGGGATTTTTCTAACACCGGTATTACATTACGATTGCAGGAAAAAGTGAGCGGTACACCCTCTCCTGTCCAGACTCCTACCGCATTTAAAAGTCAATAGTTAAGAGTTTTATGGGCTAAAGCCGTAACATAAAACTCTTAACTAAAGTGCTAAAAAGTACACTAACACCCATAAACTACCTGTTAACCCCTAAACCGAGCCCCTCCCCCACATCGCAAACACTTAAATACAATTTTGAACCCCTAATTTGCTGACCGGACATCGCCGCCACTATAATAAATATATTAACCCCTAAACCGCCACACTCCCGCCTCGCAAACATTAGTTAAATATTATTAACCCCTAATCTGCCGTCCCTAACATCGCCGACAACTATCTACATTTAGTAACCCCTAATCTGCCGCCCCCAACATCGCCACTACTATATTAAATGTATTAACCCCTAAACCTAAGTCTAACCCTAACCCTAACCAGCCTAACTTAAATATAATTTAAATACATCTAAATAA